>NW_026623314.1:1750714-1799318 GCF_030028575.1 Malurus melanocephalus | reverse complement strand
TTATGCCTTAAACTTTCATGGTTAATAAAGACTTGTTTTTTTTTTTTGTAAAAAACAGTATCTGAAACACAGGAGTCTATTAGAACTCCTCTCCTAGATCTTCTCTCTCCTTTAGAAAGGCTTTTAATGCTTGGGATGCTAAGAATAATTTCTGGCCTTGCAGTGTGTTTTTCATACTTTTGATAGAGTATCTATCTGAACGGATTGTCTCTTGCCTGAGGAACCTACTCTGAAAGGATTTTTTCCTTCTATGCTTTGTATCATGAAGTATGTAAGAGGAAAAAAGCTGGCCAAGAGCAACATTCTTAGAAGTTCTCTGAAGCATCATTTTGTCTTGTGAGAGGTATTATTATTATTTTTAATCATGTTGTTAGTAAGTACAGGGTGATCAGTATGTCACTCTTGCGCTTCGGAGTGGCTGTTTCCCTTCTTGGTGTGGTTTGTATCAATTACTGAGGCTTATGTTTCTCTTCTCTCTTTAGGTCCTTGCTAAGCCTAATCCTTAATGAATGCAATCCTAAGGCCAAGAATGTTGTTCCTGTTTTACCCACACATAATGTAATGGGAAGGGTGTTAGAGGATAATTAATTTTATAGCACATGGCATGTATGATGACAGTGCAAGTCTCTCTGCACTTGCTGGTGCTGAGCATTTCTAGTAGGCACATTCTTCTGTTTAGGAGATGGAAATCACCTGATAAACAATGTTTCATGAGCTTCACTAACTTCCCTTTCAAGAAAGCTTTCTTAAAAGTTACTTATGAGCTCAGGTGGAACCACTGCTCGCCTTATTCTTCCTCTCTGTACACAAGTGAGCAGTTTAAAGAGGAATTATTTGCTTCTTTTTCTTCAACTGCTTGTTTAAATTGATGCAGAATTCTAGTTTTCTGGACTTTTCTTTAGTTGGATGTTGAAGGATTGTTACCTGGACGCCATGTGGTGATGTGCAAGCTTTTCTGAGAGTTTGAGTGCTCTTTAGGAAGTACTCATATGGGGACTCTGATTGCAAAAACTTGTTTTGTGGAGCAGCTTGGAGTTTGATCTGATCATCCAGTCAATGAAAGTAGATGGGTGCTGCTGRTGGAAGAGTGGAATGTGCAGAGCACCTCCATAATCATTAAAAGCCTGAATTTATTGCTACATCTTGGAACATACAAAATTTTTTTTTCTCTTCTTGTTTTGCCTTTTTCTTTTCTTCCTCCTTCCTGCTCCCCTTCTTATTTTTACTTAATTTTTTTTTTTCTCCATGATGTAAGTATTCATCACTGAGTGCTACAATATTCTGAAGCTTTCTGCCCTGAGACTTCTTACTGGGTTGAGTGAACTAGGGTTTTTGTAATTAGTTTTTTGATTGTTTTGCCTCTCAGTGGGTTGCCTCTTTTGCTTATCCTCAATAGTTTCAGCCTAACTGTTTACTAAATATAGCTGTGTCTTGTTGTTCTTTAACTGCCGACCCCTTTCCTGACTCTTTAATGGCTGCACTGCTCTAGTTTGTGTGACTGCTGTTCCTTGGGAAGAGCAAATGTCTTTTAGCAAGTATTTAGAGAATCCAGTTGTTTGGTCGGTGGTATATGCTGCCATAGTGCCCCACCTAGAGATGTGGATTCCATTCTCTTGTAGCTTTTTAAGCAAGATATTTTTGAGTATAGATTTGTGTTATTGTAGAAGTTAGCTTAGTTTTTGTATTTAAAAACCTCTTGACTTTCTGGAGCTGCTTGTACTTGTGCATGACTCTTGTGCATAATAGAAATACAGCAGAAGGGGCAAGAGAGGGAACARCACCTGTGCACTAAAATGGCTATGGTATATTTTGGATATGGTATATTTTGTACAATTACATGGAATTTCCAATGTTGTATGAAATTGAAGTGCTCCAGCCTGGAGTTAGTTCCCATTGCTCTGGCCAATTTCTTTGGGCTTAAAAAATAAGGTGGAGGGAGGCTGAAACCAGACTGGTTTATGTTTGATTGCATTTTGGGTTTGTGTAAACAGTTTTAATGCATCAAGCTAAATTGGCAGGCTTTCATAATCCTCTGGGAAAAYTGGGAGTTTGAAACCCAGTGGATAAATGAAAAAAATGGTTCTAAGCCCCAGATTTGGCTCCCTAAAGCAATTCTGTAAATTAGTTGGATCTACAAATGTGGTTTGGTTAATGTAAATAAAAATAGGTTCATGAGAACCTTATAATTTTAAAGACAAAAGAATTGGATTTCTTCATTCTGAATTGAGAYACAAAAGCAAGAAAATGGCTGTTGACAAGAAATTTATATTTTCTGTCCAAATAAAGAGGTAATGATTTCACCACTTTTTATGGTTTTTAATGAAATGATGACATAAGGGTACTAGAAWTTGTTTTAAAATGCTTGAATTCAGTCAGTGGCTGAGGTAAGCAAGCCTACACATGCGTAACCAATTTAACAGTCCCACATATGCATAAGATGAATGGTAGAGCTGTTAGTTTCCTTACTGTTTACTATGTGTTACTTTTTTTCCTCTTTTGAGAACAAAAGAAAAATGTTGCTTTTACATTAGGGTTCTGACGAGCTTTGTGCCCATCACTGTGGAAAAGAACAGCAGTGAGGTGTGCTGGAGCTTGTTTCCTTTCCCCGTATTCTTGGTCACAAGCAGACCATGCCATTTTCTTAAGACATTTCCTGCTATGTGCATTATATGGATCTTCACCTCATTAGAACTCAAGATTTTCATTGGCAGGCTCTGTTTAAACATGGTAGAGTACAGGTTCAGTTTTTGAGGAAAGACGTCACCTCTCCAAACTAACTTTTTTTTTTTTTTAGTTCTTTATTATCTCTCTTACAGCACTTCTGGCTTCTGTAACTACCAGGCAAACTTTGGAGTGGCTTTTAATTGTAGACAAAATCCTTTAGGTGGAGCTCAACTGGCCAAATTCCTTTCCAGGARCAGTAGGAGCTGGATACTTGGTCACATGGAATGGATGGGAAAGGGTTGCTATTAAAGGTTTTCTCGCACATCTCTGGTTTGGTGTGGTTGTGGTGAAGTCGTGCCTTGAGCGGGATCAGATCTGAGGGGATTGTAACACACATCCATCTGGGAGCAGAGTCCAAATCCATATGGTCACATGCATTGCAACTGTTATGATTTGGGAGRCTTCTGGATGYGGTTTGATTGAATGGAATTTCAGTAGAGCATTTCTAAAAACTTTCTTTTCRGTGTTTCCAAAGAGAGGTGTGGAAAGGAGGATCTTCCAGTGGTAGGAACCGTAAATTAAACTCTTTCAGCTGCAAGATTCAGAGACGTGGTGATACTCATGTCTGCATAGCATCACTTAGCTTTTTTAAACAAGTGCTCTAACAAGGAGGTAATTACAACTTTGTTGAACTATGAAATGCTGCATTGAGCTGCTATCTCCCCCTCCCGTGTGCTGTGCAGATGCCATCAGAGAGACCTGGCAGGAAATCAGTGATTTGTGTGGCTGTGGTGCTTGCTTTCTCAATTCTAAACATRTCCATTAAAGCCATGAGGCAAGGGGGACAATAACAAGCAGTACAAACTTTGGGTTTTTTAAATAATTCTAATATGTTTTTTAACATTCTTTCATAGGATAAGYATGAAGCAGCACTGAGTCCATCTGYSTGTCTATTTTCTAAGCATTTAATGATGGCATTTTCACATGAAAATAACATGGCATATTTAAGAAAGATGGCATGTTGGCAGTGCTGTTCTCCAAAAATTGACGTTTTTCTGTAATCTCTACTATTTTCTGAAAGATGATTTTCTTGGAATGATGAAGCATTAGTTGTAAACAAAGAGTTGAGCGATTTGAGATATTTTCAGAGTACCTTACAAAATGAGAATTTCTTGTCTTCCTCTTAAACATAGAGAAAAACAGGTATTAGGCATAGCTGTAGAAAACAGTGAATAATTCAGAATCTTGTAAAACACTTTTTCTTTTTTCCCCTCTACAATTTATTGGGTTTACTAGCATTTCATTAGAGGTGATATTCCAGCATGGCACTATTGCTGTGCTGTGTGCTAGAATAACTAACCTGAATTGTTGGCACAGCCTCTAAGTAGGAACAAATGCTTGCTGACCTCCAAGTGCTGTAGAACTTTGTATGGTGCATTTCCAGTTTTTAATTTTTAGATGCCAAACCTTTAGATGTTAATAGTTGTTACTTACTTAAACTTCAGACTGATTCAAGCTGTGGGCATCAGTCTGGTGGTTGTTTCCCATCTCTGATCTTAGTGTACTGCTGAATGTTTTTTTATGGGCAAAATATCATAGTGTATATTAGCAAATGCAGCAAGTATTTTTTTCCTGCTCCTGTAGCTGCAGCAGCTTTACCAGCACARGGGCTCTAACTTGGCTGCTGGTTTTTGTGAATGGATGGCAACATTTGCTGTTTGTTTTCTGTAGACCACAAAGGGATGTTTGTTTCAAAACCATATATAAAATGTCTGGGAATTGCAGGAAAGGGAATTGACAAGAAAGCTTGCAYAGAATATTTGCAGCCTAAGTTGTGTTTGTCAGTTTGTGCAGATTGTTGTTTGATAAGATCACTTACATCTGCCTTTCAGCCTTTAATTGAAGTAAGTTGAAACAGATAAGACTTGAATAGTCATTATTTTAGTTTCCAGAACTAATTGGGAAATTTTCAGATTCTGGTGTCTGTGTGTGCAAATGTGTATGTGTGTGTGTGTATATATATATATATATATATATATATATATACATATGTATATATAATAAGACACCTACTGACGTCCCCCAACCCATTTCCCCTGTTTTATTTAAAGAAGTCTAGGTCTGGCTTTTTTTAGTGCATAATTGAACATGTCAGAGAATGTCTGGATTTCATGTGTTCTGGACCTGATGGTATATTGCATTTTCAGCAGCAGTTGCAAGAGGACTTTTTCTCCATAAACGGGATAAAATTATTACATGGTGCTCCGGTAATCTCATTGAAGTGTATATGCATTCTTCAGTTGAAAAACTGTTATTATAAAATCATAGAATTRTAAAGSTTGRAAAAGACCTCTAGGATGMTTGAGTCCAACTGTTAACCCAGCTTTGCCATGTACACTTCTAAATAACGTCTCCAAGTGCCATATCTAMGGTTTTATTTAACATTTCCAGAGGTGTTGACTCCACCRCTTCCCTGGGCAGTTGGTTTCAATGCCTTCCCTTTCAGTGAAGAAACTTTTCCTTCTATCAAATCCAAGCCTGTCCTGATGCAATTTCCTCTGTCATATCACTAGTTTCCTGGGACACCGACCCCACCTTATATAGAACATATCTGTTATGTAATATAGCCCTATTTGGACTTACTTTTTGTATGTGTGATTAATGCACATTTTAGTTTCCTGTCAGTATTACTGGATCTGGATTATCTTAGGCATTGAAGTATGTATTTTGGTTTTGCAWAACTTTAGCCAGCTTTGGAGCAGCTTTTTTTAGGTCTTTGCCATATTTCTATTTCCAGAGTCTTTTGCATACAGCATRTGGGTTAAAACTCAAAATGCCTTCAAAGTTAAACTCATTAGCAGGCAGAAGGAGATAGAAATCTTTACTAGAAAGAAGTGACTTGCCTAAGATGAACAAGAAAGAAGCTGCATTTTGGCAAACAGCTCCTCTGTACTATCATACTATCTTTGGATATGTATTTTTAGAAGAAAAATGGGTAGGGTTGATGTAATCTCAGAGTTGCCKGTTGACTCTTAACTCGAGTTTTCTTCATCAGCTTAATTACTCTGGGATGTTACAACCCTTGAGTTGCAGCACTTGCTTATCAGCCTTGGAGGAACCGGCTCCTGCCTTTGATCTGCATCTTTATTGAGAAATAGGGGTCTTTATTGAGAAATAGGGGTCTTTATTGAGAAATAGGGGTCTTTATTGAGAAATAGGGGTCTTTATTGAGAAATAGGGGTCTTTATTGAGGAATAGGGGTGCAGAAGCAGCCATTTCCCAGTGATTTTCATCTGCTTCATCAGTTTTACTGTGCATGTGTTAGATCCCCCTTCTGTGTCATGCACAGTTCTTGTATCCTGTGTTCTCCAARCTCCACAAAGAGCAGCTGCTGGGTGGCCTCGGGCCATGTGCCACCCCTGGGCGCTGTCACACTGGGGAGCAGAGCTGGATCCCCACTGGGATTTGGGGTGACCCATCTGGGGCGTGATCCTTGAGATGAAAGCCATCCCTGCTTCTCTTTTGCTAATTCCCCTTCCGATGTGGTCCTAAGTGATGCGTAGGGAAGCAGAAATTTCTGTGTGCTTGCACAAAACAGGGGCAATGTTGATAATTACATATCACATACAGTTTTGACTTTCTGTGAAAGAGCAGTTTTGTAGTGGGGAAGGGAAAGGAAAATGTCTCTCCCTGGAAGGAAAGCCTTTAATTGGAGACTGCAGGAGCCACCCTGGTGAGCTCTCTGGCAGGGTTCACAGGGATGCTGAGAAGCTGCAGCTGCTGCAGAGGTGCTCTGCAGAGCACTTTGTGTTTCTTCCTGTTGTGTTAACTGCTGTGACATGTGCTCCTCATTATGAATACCTRCATTGTCCAACACTGTAATTTTATAGAACTTCCCTCCCCCTTTTCTCTGTGGATGCCTTGTTGTGATGTTTGGGGTTTTTTTWAAATGTCTATTCCATGTGGAATATTATTTTCTGTTTTTCACTGAATGCCATTTAAGTAAACTTTTTTGCTGGAAAACTCTTGAGGTGGTGTACAACACACACACCATCTTCATCTACTGTGCCTTTGCTTGTCATGGGCTTTGTCATGTCACCCTTTGTCTAATCTGTGCTCTCCAATGCTGACTTTAAGTGGTTTCAGCATTATAGAAATGATTTTCTGTCTCCTGGAAGATGATGTTAGAATAGGTTTTAGTCATTTACGTTTTGTGCTATATAAACCATTAATATTCTTGAACTGGAAAACAGAATCCCATTGGTGCTCTGAGAATTTGATTGCTGGGCCACTGTGAGGGATCTCAGAGCAGGAGGGGAGTGCTGCTGCTGCTGCTGCACTGTACTGGCTGTTCAGCCCAGCGAGGATCTCTGCTCCTCAGCTCTCTTCTAACAAGAACCATCCTTCTTACTTAATAAGATGATGGCTGCCATATGGCTTTTTTCATTACCCTCTTCTTCTAATTTTTCATGTGTGCTTATGTGCTAAGAGCATCGGGGGAACCATCTTCCATGTTAGTRAAACACTGAAAGTTGGTAAATTTCTACTTGTTTTCAGGAACAGTTTAATTATTCCTAGTTTTATAAATTAAGAAAATGCTTTGTTGGCATTTGTAAAACATGCTCCTAGAGTTCCTGAAGAATAGAGTTCCTGAATATACTCCTAGAGTTTCTGATACGTGTAGGGTTGTTTTGATATTTGTATTTTTTTATTATTTTTCTTTTGTTTGCAGAATGGTTACTCATTTTAAGATAACCTGCTTTGGGAATATGGAAGAACTTCTTTTTRCAAAATACAGCTACACTTTTTTAACACATAGCAAATAATCATAAAGGCATTTATATCAGAGKTTTTTATGCTCTGAGGTACATTCCACTTATTTGTTAATCATTAYGGTTTGATTGTTTTGTTTGACGTAACTCATTTTTCCAAGGATTTTTATTGCGGCAATACACATGTGCAACATGAAACTTAGAAGGAAGTGCAGCATCAGATCACTGGAGTTTCTCTGCTGCTTTTACAGCTAATTTTTATGTTTTGTGGTGTTAAAGTTAATGATTCCTTGCTGTGCACACTGTTTCACATGCTTAGTGTATATTGTATCTGCTTTATTACTGAGAGTATTTTTTGAACCCACATGCGTCAATGTAATTAGYAGGAAACTTATCTTTGGTTTTGTAATTGAGCACAGGTTGTATTTAAGTGCTTTCCAGTGCTGCTTCTTTTATTGATYGAGCAAGTGACTTGTAGCAGTCATATAGAGTACTTAAAATTGCCAAGAGGTGCTGCAGCTCTTCTGTTACATATTGTRATCTTTTTATTGYCATGTGCAGTGTGCTGCTGTCCTTCTGCATTTCACTTTTCTACTTCCTTTTCAGTAAGCTTCATTTTGAGCAGTTTGGCTACTTTCTACCTACCAGAAAAAAAAAAAAAAACAACCCAACAAACCAAAAACCAAAACCAGTTTTAGTTTTGAGGCAGTAATTTGTAGTCCTTTAATAGGTCAGTATAAAAACATTTCTGAATGTGTCAGCAAGAGCAAACCAGATGAATTCAAGTTCTGGTTTGGTTTTCACCACATTCCCATCCTGGAAGATGGACAGTGCTGCCTTTGGGGCTGTRCTTTGCTCTGTGTGTGCTGGACCCATCTYATGGCTCAAACTGTGTGGTGCATGGAGCTGGGCTGGAGGACTGCAGGGGACTGCTGGGAGCTCTGGCAGCAGAGCACAGCAAGCCTCTGATTATGACAAAGAATTTTTAATTTATTTTCTTAGTCTGCTTTCAGARCCCCTCTTCAGGTGAGTACTAAATACGGACTGTATTTGAGGGTGGGAGAGTGAGAAAAACAAAAGCTGAGTGCTTGAAGCCCAAATGRCATCTTGTATAAAATGTTTAGGATTAGCTGTGTGCCTATCAGCATGTTTCTGTAGAAAATCAGCTAATTTCTGATGTGAATTGCCAGGCTAGCCTGTTTATCTCACAGTAAGCCCTGTCTGGCATGTCCAGGTGTGACAGTGGTAACTCCTACTCTGTGTAGGAGGTTAYCAGGAGGATCAGTTTGTCACCGGACCTCTGGAGGATGGAAGATATGGGGAAGTGAGTGGGCAGGTTGTGGTCTGAAAATTTGGTTTGGAAACTGTAAAGATAACACTGTTCCTCTGCCCTTTGGCAAAGCTCTCGAATTGAGGGTAAAGAAACGAAAGGAGGTGCCTGGCTGCTGTGTGYTGCTGTATGGCCAGGCCACGGTTCCCCTTTGCAAAGACCTGTTGGACGGTGCTGTGGAGCTCCTTTCTGCCACCCTGGTGGAGGTGGTTCACTGCTCCAGAGGTGAAAATATCTGCTTGATGTGTGGCTGCAGGATGGGTGCTGTGAGGGAGAAAAAACTGCTTGGTGTGCTGGTAGAGCAACTGGGTGCTGTTGAGTATCCCTGTTCTCTCCAAAACTCAGCAACTTTGTTCTCCCTCTATTGCTTTTCCTCCACTTCTTCCTGTCCTTCTCCTGCCATCCTCAAAAAGGGTATGTGGAAAGACAGTGTGGATTTTCCTTTTCAAAGCCTTCTGAGAAAGCCTAATGTTGTGCAACCACCTATGTCACTGTGTCTTCTCAAAAATCAAATATAAACAAACCAAGTACTGTTTTCTTAACCAAACCAACCCCAAACTTGCAATCAGCTAATGGTATAATTATYCCATTTGATTAWCATTATTTGTCTYGCTGTCCTTATTTAAGGCAGTTATGCATACATTGCACATGAGAAAATGTGCTTGAATTTGGTTTTACTGTTGCTGAATGCTGAATGAAAAAATAAGCCAACCTAATTCTCTTAAGAAGGTATATTTTATGAAAAGTGTATACATTTTATGGAAGTATCTGAAATTAAGGAGTCAATAGTTTTAACTTAATAATACTTCATTTATAAGACTTAATTTTGAGCTTCATATTCTAAAGCTCTAGTGTGTTGTGGAACAGCTAATCATAGGAAAGGCAAATAAGTATCAGATTACAAAACTTTTCTACATTAAGATATGACCATATGTTTCTCTGAATAATTCCAGATGGAAGGCTGCTGGTTTATAATTTGTTGTTTTATATTAAATTTCTTCAGAATCCTTTGAGGTTTTTTGGTTTTGGTTGTGAATCCAGAGATATATTACAAGCAGAAGAAAATAAAGAGTGCGAAGTAATAGTTAATGCCAGCAGAGTTTTAGGTCGGACATTATGAAAAATTTCTTCACAGAAAGGGTTGTAAAGCATTGGAACAGGCTGCSCAGAGAAGTGGTGGAGCCACCATCCCTGGAAGTATTTGACAAAACAATATGACACTTGAGGACATGGTTTAGTGGTGARAATGGTGGTGGGTTTATGATCAGACTTGGTGATCTTAAGGTCGTTTCCAACCCTGATGATTCTGTTTCTCTTGCTAGGTGTGTAAATCCCACTCGCATACCTGAGCTGACAGGGATGTCAGGTTTAGATTGGTCTTGCAGGCTTTTTCATATATTCTCATTATGGAGTCTCTAAGTGATCACATTTTTGAGTATGAATACTTTTTAATATGTATTTTTAAGAAGCATATTCAGATGCTTGTCAAGAGAGTTTCCAGAGTGAATGTGAAGCCTTTCAAATAAAAAGGGAAAAACTTGAGAAAGTTACAAACATCTGAAAACACACAAACAATATTAAAATAAAAGTTGTTTTGCAACCTTTGCTCTGGCTGCCAAGAGTAGTGCAGCATGCAACTCCTTTTGAAAGAAACATTCTTGAGAGCTTGTCAGCTCTTTTATGAATCCMCTCTTAAAACAGCCTCGTGTTACAAATGAACCTTAGAAATCGGTGTGAGTTTGGTTCTTTTTGTCAAAGAAAGTGGCTAAATACTTCGTCTCACTAATGGCAGCTGCACTTTCATGGCAATTTTAGGTTATGGTTAATTAAGTTGTAATTGTTCCTGTATTGGAGGTCACTTGGGACTCCCTTGCTTCAGGAGTGGGTTGTAGAAATCCTCTTATCCTCCTGCCCTGGGCAGCTTGATCATTCTTGATCCCCATGTGGAATGCCTGAATTGTGTTTCTGGTCCTTACTAGTCCTTGCTTACTCTTTGTGATAGAGCACTGGGACATSCCAAGGTCATTCAGGATGACCATTTTGATTGTTACTATTTGTGTCTATTTATTGTGTTTTCCTTGGATCTTTTTAKTTGGTAATTTCTCACACAGTTCAAACAGTATTTTATAAGCCACTACATTAGGAAATAGTGACTGTACCTGTGTCGATAGATTCTTTATGATTAATTTCACTCAAAGCATCACATGGGGTCCATGTGCAGCATATTAATAACAAGATTATGAGCTTGGCATAAAAAGTGCCTGTTCCAAGTTGCTTTTTTTCACAGACATCCTCCCTTATTTTATTTCTGCTGTCACAATCAAATTTCAGGGCTTAAGAAAGGCCATGTACTATRTTCACTTCATGGCAGAGGAAGGTATGGGATTTAGTTTTGGCCATGACAAATAGAAAGAGTATCTGGAAARCTTATTTCCGTGTTTGGAAACTATCCTTCTTTTACTATTTCTTGGGGCTAAATATTGATTAAATTAYTGATTATTCAGGAGCCATGTGAAATACAAAATGCTTCAGATCCTCGTGGTTTTAAGCCTTTAGATGCTTGCCCTAATGCCTTTCCGTGGGCCATACAAATAAAGAGGTTCTTCACGTGCTTTGGTGAAGTATTAACTGTTTGTGTCTCCAAAATATGAGTTTTCTTTTGTAATGCAGGAAAATAGAGTTCTGTGAAATAGAAATATAGTTTTTTTACAATAAGTATGAATGTGAATATTTTTTTTAATCAGATCAGTTTAATGGATGTTATAAGTATGTGCAACTTAAGAGAAATTATCTTGATTTCTCAAGAAGCATCATCTTTGTAGAAAAGTGCARCTCAAGTAAAATAGTTCCTGGAGAACAGAACCTACTGTACAGTGCTATTTCTGAAATGCTGCTAGGAAAGAGGCCAGGATTAGAAGGGGAGCAAAATTTAGCAGTATGGAGGACTGGGATTGCTAATGGTKAGCTYTTTCTCATGCTGTGACTGTACCATATTATGCAGGAGTCTTTAATATTATGCAGGAGTCTTTTAAAGAGGGATTTCGTGATATTTCTCTGAGGCTCRAGTACTTCCATGGTCATCTTTATCTGTGCTTTAGACTGTTATTATTTCAAATTCTATATTTTAAAGGATTTTATCACTTTTCTATGAAACCTTTGCCCTGATCCTTCAGCATTTTAGATGAAAACAGTCTTTGCAACTAGACATTTGTATTAACTGGCTTGTTTCTCACACAAAGTTTAAACATATTCACAAGCCCTTGTGCATAAGGAGGAGGGTATTGCCTTGCAGTTGCTGTGAGAAAACAGGGCATGAATGAGCTTTAGAAATATCAGGCTTGTTTGCTCAGTTGCTGTTACAGCAACCCCCTCAGAAATGTTGCATTGTAAATGAAATCCTACCCACTGTTAATTATTCTTAATTTGAAAATGAATTTTATTTGGTGAACATTTAACCTGGAGAACTTGCCTTTACATGTAAGATTGATTAGCATTCGTGGTGTGGTGTTCTTTGCATGCATTCTTTTATTTTTACATAGCTGATGGAGCAGCGGTGAGGCACCATCTGGCGTTTTTTTTAGGTTTGTGATCATTCCTCTGCGTGAGGGTTTTCAGGAAGACACTCTCACCACACCCACCAGCAGCTCCCTCTTCTCTGGGGACTCCTTTTCMTGGTATTTCCTGTGGTGCCTGTGAGATTCAGCTGTTCACAAGCATTTGTTTCACTTGTTCTACCAGGTGACTGGGTTTTGCTCAAGAGTCAGAAACCCATGAGAAAGAAACCTGCAAGCTGGGAAAAGCTGCCCACCTGCGCCCTTGCAAGGGATGGAAGGCTGGGGTTGTATGTATGATCTAAGATTGTGGAGTTAATTATGACCAAAACTGTGTTTTGGAGCAGAAATGAGTGGATCCCTCAGTTATATCAGTGCCAATTTTCTGTGCAGAGCACAAGGAAGATGGTGTGGGGTGTGTGCATAATCAGCTTAAAACACAGTTGGGTTGGTTGTTATTCTTCCTGCAGGGATTGCCTTTGAGTAGAAATCAGGCATGAAGAGCACAAGCCCACATGGAAGTGATTTGCTGCRAGTATGAAGATTTAAGGTTTGGAAAAAGGAGAGGGAGGCTGTGAGGTGCATTTGTCTCCCCCAGCAAATCCTTTCACACAAATGTTTTCCTCAGGTGAAATGTGGGCTAGCAGAAGACAGGAGATAGGATAATATCTTCAAGTAAACACTTAAACCTTTAATTAAAAACTGCAGATGTGGGGAGGAGAAGATGCCTTAAGAGCAYGGGCGATTGCAATAACCAAAATGTGTTGAAAGATGAGGTGATGTATTGCGTAAAAATCTGGAGTATTGTTGGGTGTTAAAACTCTGTGAATACAGTTAATTTCTTCACAGAGAAGTTCTTCATTACCTAAAAAAGACATGCTGTGTTTTTTGGCATGGRTGTGTTTATAAATGGATTCTTTTTGTTCTGAAAGACACCTTTTGATTACTTTTCTCTTTCTATATGGATATGTTTGAAGTTTTTGGTGTGAGATGAGTGAAGAAGAAAATGGTAGGCAATGCTTGACTCTACAATATATTCATGCTCCCTAGAAAAACTGCTAATGAGGAGTTGTAACTGTTTAAAAGTTACCTGTACAGGCGTTCCCTGGTTAAAATGCTTAAATATGTTTCAGATTAATGTTTCCATGACTGGATAGACAATGGTTTCTTTAGCTCTTTTCGATGGCCTAATTTGCTTGCCTTCATTGTTCAAATAAGCAAATCTGAAGTGAGATGGAGACGACTGGGGATCAAAAAAGTGCAATTGTACAATGAAGTTTTCTTGGTATTTTGGTAGACATGTCTAAACGTCTTATTTGTATAACCTTCCTCATTTAATGAACTGTAGTACCAATATTAGATGCAACTGCATACTTTCTTCAAATGTCTGAGTGGTTATTCAGTTTTTCTSTGTTTTATAAATGAATTAACCAGATGTATCTATTTGAATCCTCTATTTCTGATGCTACACTATCTTGAGTCATGAARTCTCATTCGCTCACGCTGCATTTTTCTAAATGACACTTGACAAGCCAGCAGACAGGAATTTAGAAGCTGACAAGTGTTGGCATCTTTAGTAACGATCACATTCTGCTGCACGGGCTCTCATGAAGGACTTTTAGTGTTCTGAGGTGCRGGGTTTTTGTTTCCTCCCCTTGCATCTGTTCATATAGGGATTATTCTTTGCTTTTTGGCTGATTTGCAGACACGTGTTAGTGGAGTTATTTTTGTGTTGTATTTCTTTGCGATCAGGGAGCTAATAAACTGTCGGGATGAATGTGTGTTTTTGCACGTAGCCTAAACCATCAGTGTAGGTGGCTTTGCTTTGCAAAAATGTAATGTGTATTCAATGTTAATTTGCAGCTTGGCAAGAATGGTGAGGAGTTCAGCACTTAAYGTCTTTGCTGTGTTTTTGACAGCATTTTTGCAGTACCTATCCAGCATGTTTGAATGGACTCCTTTCATCAGAAGTCTCCAGAAGACTTAATATTTTGACCAGCAAAACATGGAATCTCCTACTGAAATAATTTCCCCTTTCTTTCTCATTCTCTTTATGATTTTTTTTTCTTTTCCCATGTATGTATAAATTTCACTTAGTTCAATAACTGTTTGTACAGCTCACACAGAAACTCTTACAATAGAAGCTATGCTTTYCAAATGTCAGAATAGCATTCTTAGTAATGGTTGAGGGGCTGCAACATGTCTCAACCAGTTTTTTTAATTACATGTTAGTGCATAAATTCTCCGCTATTTTAACTTCTGAAGTTGTTTTCWCCCAAGTCTGTTCACCTCAGACTCCTTGATTTGCTTGTGGGCWGGTTTTTAAATGCCCACAACTTTAGACAACATGGAGTGAGTGAATTTTTTTTGGTGGTGTAGGGCTGGATGAGCCTGTTTTCTTTTGTMTTCCTTCATTCTTCCCCAAAGGAAATCAGTGAAAATTAAATTCTTAAGAATAGTAGTTTTCAAATGAAAATAGACTTTTCAATGAGCAGATGAATGATGTGCTTGTGATTACAGGAAGAAGGAAGATCAGTGTGTTTGTCAGAGACAGCTTATTGCTGCCTTTTATCTCATTTTTGGGTTCTACTGGCACCTACGCTTTTCACCAGTGTAGGTTCCTCTTGTTCCACCTAAATTACGGCCAGTAATAATAACTGTTTTCTAACTGAAACAGTAAATTTCAGTTAGATTTCTAAWGGTAATTTGGACTTCAGATACACAGTATCTCAATGGAGAGATATCTCAATGATATTTACTGGCAAAAAGTAATATTTGCTTCTATATTCTATKTGTGTAGAGTAGACTGGTTTCACATTCTTCAGAGAGGAGGTGAATCCTGTCAGCTTCTGGCTTAAACTGTCAGATATTGAAACAAGTAATGCCTTACACTGTTCTTAACAGACTCTCTGTCATGAGCACTCTCCATCAACATAAATCAAAGTTATCACATCAGACTCTACTGAAGTTTTTTCAACATATGCGACCAAAGCACAGCAGGCCAGATCCCCTCTCCTTGACAGGGTTCTGTTGATTCACATCAGCAGAATTTCTGGCCCAGCATGTCCAGTGGTCTCAATTCCCAAACAGGCTCTGCAAGACACCAGGGCCACATTTATATTGGAGGAGGGTTTGTTGTATCAGCTGTGTTGCAGCAAATATGTTTTCCCTGTTTGTTACAGACTTTTCATTGTGACTTTGGCTGGCTATCAGATGCTTCTATTTAAACAAACAAATCTGTTCTGCAAGTTTTCCTCAAGATTTCCTACAATGAAGTACCTCTAAGACAAAATGAGTGATGCATATGTATTTAATAAGTGACATCCGGATTTTTTTCAATGACAACAGTAGATCTGTCATTGAATTGTGATTTCAGAGTGGGTTCTAGTGGCATTAAACCAGCAACTGGAATCTGTAAAAATTTCCATTTCAAGACCAGATGCTTTTTCCCTCTCAAGCCAGTTCTTGTCATTGCTCAATTGATCAGCCATATTATAGGTAGAAGTCCTTCCGTACAGATATATCAAAGCAACTCAGTGGGTTTGTTTCTGGCTTATTTATTTTTTTGTTTTGTTTTGGGTTTTTTTTTGTTTTGTTTTGTTTTTTTTTCTTCCTTTTCTTCCCCTGCCATTAGGAGTTTTGATTCAGCATTTTGGAGCAATGGTCAAAAGAGTGTAGAATAGTATCTTCTATTCTTGCATTTTGGCTGGCAGTGTGTCTTGGCTTGCTGATGCATTACATTTGTAATCCTATACCATGCACTCTGTCCTAGAATAGATCATAGAATCACTGCAAAATGCAGGATGGAACCACTGGAGGTCATCTGGTCCAAAACCCTCCAGCTCCAGCAGTGATGGCGTCATACAGGGAGTGTTACTCAGGGCCTTGCTCCAGTTGAGTTTTGAATACAGAGAAGAAAGAAAAGGCTACAACTCTACAACTCTGGGTACAAAGGGAAAAACTGGATTGAGAGTGTTTAAAAGCTAAAACAGGTGGCTGAGTTGGAGTTTCCTTTGTTGCCCTTTYCCTTTGCACCCCCGAAGAGTGTTTGATGCACTTTTTTCATGTCATCCCTGCTCCCCAGTGCAGTGAGGAATTGAACTGGATCCTGCTCTGACTCTTCTCACAGCCTCTGCTCTTMCATGATGTGCTGCAGCCTCCTCACCATTGTCTCTCTCCAGTTGGTCAATCTGTACTGGGAGATATCAATCTAGACACTCTGGCTGCCCCCCAGGTGGGAATAATCATTTCTGCCAATGTGTTGGCTGAGATTCTGCTCAGACAGCCCAGAGTGTGAGCAGCCCTGGCTGCTGCAAGGGTCCCCTGACGAACCCTTTAGGTTCATTCAGCTGGATCTTCAGCTTTTTATGCTGGTCATGCCAGCCTGCCCTGCTGGGTGRGATTTTCCTGCACTGCTGCAAGATTGTGTTTGTCTTTGCTGAATATTGTGAGACTTCTGTCAAACCAGTTTTCTGGCTTGTCCTTGTGCTGAGGGATGGCAGCCCTACACCCCAATATTTCAGTCCTGCCCAAGGTTGGTGTCGTAAGTTCATAGAGTTGTTCAGATCTCCAAGACTGAGTCCARTCATGGACTGCCAGGTCTGTCACTAAWCCATGTCCCTATRTGCCATGTCTGCATGGTATTTAAATACTCCCAGGGGTGGTTACTCAATCTAGGAATTATTTATTGAATGTGACCTGAATTTTTCACTTAAACTGCATTGGGGTATTGATTACTCTTAAATAGGATGAGGTTGTGCCCATGCCATTGGCCAGATGAAGCAGTATTGACCTGGCTGCTGACCCATGAGGGGCAATTTCAGCCACCAGTACGACCATTAGACTGCAACCATTGCATTTGAGGCCTGATGACCCAGCTACTTTTTCATCCTGCTTGTAAAAATAATCACATATCTTCCTCTCTCAGCCAATCCTTACATTTGAGCAATGCAGATTTAATAAACAGATTAGTGGAAGGCTTAAAAGAAGAATGGAAATGGTTAATACTGTGGACTTSTAAAAATGCATCATTGCATTTAAGAAGGAATTGGGAGTTGTTTGTGRAAAGCTGACAGAGTCCAGCAGAAGAATTTTTACAGGACAGTGAGTCAACTTGAATGAGTGTTGGGAAGTCAYAACTGAGCGCCATGAACTTTCTAGGGAGAAAACTGAGATGGGAGAGTGTTTTTCCAGTTTAGGAGCAAATRATATGTTGTGTTTTCACTGTATATAATCACTGGAGATGTTGATCTTTGCAACCTAATCAAAATCATGTGCAATCTTTGAGTTTCTAACACAAGTCAGTAACTTTAGTTTGGAGAAAACCACTGACTTTTAGGCAGTTCTATTGTTCACCTGTGCCCCTGGTTAGATTTGCAGTTTTAAAGGTGTTTCAAGCACCTTGGTCTGTCAGTCTGATATTCAAAAATCAAATCAATTTTGGAGAATATAATTGCTATCCTAATAATTACTAGTAATGTTATCATTGCCGTGCAGCTACGTCAGTTTGAGGAGCACTCATATTCATCCTTTGGTTAGTTTTAGTTGTTTAGTCTTTTGTGCTGTTAAAGAAAGGCATAAAAAGCTTGAAATAAAAATCTGATCCAGATCTGTGAGTTTGTTAGATGGAGTTAGTGGGGTTGAGTACTGACAAAGCAGTTCAGCTGCATGATCCAGTGGTGGCAGTGAGATCTAAACTGCAGTTTTTCAGCACAGAGGGTTGTAAGAAATTTCAGGGGAAGAAATTTTATTGTAGTGCTCTTGGGATTTTATTCATTATTTTTTGAAGACAGAAATGTAACTAAGTGGGCACTGTTAGCTTGAGAGTTTTGCTTTTTTATTGACAGAATCACATTCATGCTAAATAGAGCTCTTTAATAAAAATTCAATTTTTATGTGAAGATGTATCTGTAGCTTGTGGATGTGATTCTGTGTAGAGCATATAATCAAATAATGATGTTAAAGTTTTGCCTTTTCACTAATCCCTTTCATATTTTTCCCCAAATGCAATAAATAATATGGTGTGAATATTGTACTCTTATTTTCCATTTCTATAGGTTTAAATATTAGTAGAAATTTTGAGGAAGATAATTGCTAGAAGCTTTTATTGTGGTCCTCCAAAAACACCTCAGTGTCTCAGGATATTGAGTCTTAAATGCKTTGTCTAAAGCCAGTTCAGTAATTCAGGAGCTCGTAGGGTTTTCTGCTGTGTGCATGGAGTGGRTCTGGGGCTGGTGTTCAGTCCATAAGAGCATTGCATTTTATATTCAGTGAGCAGCGTAGTAGAACATGGAAAAGAAACTTCATTTCTRCAGGGGGCAGAAAGTCCACCATGGAACTGTTTTGTTGCTGTGGATGATACCAAGGGATATTCAAACACTGTCAGAAGAAATGGCAGCATAGCTAGAGTTAAAATGAAAGAATAAACAACTTGAAACAAGGTTGGAGCTGAAATTAAAGGTAACTTAAGAAATCTGACTTCTGTRTGATCAGCCCCCAAGATTCATCCAAATCACACTGCAGTCACTTTTACCACAAAGCAAAAGAGAAATGCAGAAGTTCCCACTACTTTCCTTGGTGTTTTTTCCCTCTTGCAGATTTAAAGTGCTGACTGGAGTTTGTGCAGCTCTATGTCTGACTACATATAAACAAAGTTCAGACTGCAAGTAATGCTCTGTAACATCAGGATTGAAGAGCTGGAAATCTCCTTGGTGATGCACTGGTATTTTCTCCACCATCATCTCTTGCTCTGCTCCATCCTTCTGCTCCTCTGGCTTGGCTGCTGCATTTTTTTATTTCTCCAGGTGCAGGCAGGTACTTACAACAAACTCCTGGCAGGGACTAGCAGCTCTTTCCTCTTTGTTGGCGGGATTTGGTGAGATCATGCAGGCACTTGCTCCAGGAGCTGGGAAATTGTGTTGCAGTCTGTTCCAGTTAGGTTTYCGTGAGTAATTGCAAGCTTCCCTTATCTGTACTGTCTTAAGGGTTTCTATTGTTAATTGATTTGGTTGCATGAAGCTGTGACAGCTGTGATAAGCCTTACCATTTTTACCTCCAGTTAAAGATTTATAAAATGTGAATTTCACTGTTTGTGGATGGAAAGTCAGCTGGAGGGCCTCTGAGTGTATTTGTTTAATCGTCTGTAGCCAAGTACTATTAGCATGTACTGTACGGGCAGTGTAATTATCCTGTCTAGTAAGCATGCAGAATTCTTCCTAGCTGGAAGATTATTTAATTATTCCCTTGGTGTAGCAAGGGGCAGCAATTGGATCCCCATGCTAAAAATAAGAAAGGAAGATGTGCATTTTGTGTATTGCATCAGCTTTCAGCAAGCTTAAAATAATGTGTTGTGCAAGATCACATCCTTAAGTGATTCCCYAAAGACTGTTGGCAAGTTGAACTTCTTGGAGCCGTGCACACACCCCCACTGCTATGTATGGACACAGAAAGAATTCATATGGTGTTCCCTATTCAGATTGTAAAGTAGCTCATCCATTTTTCATGTGTTGGTCTAAATTCAGGAGGAATTGGGATTGTTCACTTGGAAGAGAAGAGGTAGTATTWGCTTTAACTAAAATACAGTACTTTGATTGATTAGGCATGAGTGCTGGTCTAATTAAAAAAGTGCTTTCTGAAAAGGCTGTTTATGTGTTCATCTCTTTTCTTGGGTTTCTTTGTTTCCCAGGGAAGACAAGAGGAGAATGAATGTGTCATGTGAAACATCTTTTTTTTTGAATGGGTGTGCATTGATGCCCTTTTTTTGTTAATTTGGATTTTTTTTACAAGTGAAATCATAYGTAGTGTTTTGAGTTTTGGAAAGTCAAAGCTTATTTTATTGCTTACATTAGAAACGATGCAGTCTTTTCACCCGTTTACTGGGTAGGACAAAAAAAAAAAGGGATTTGGTAGAGGGTGGGGAAGAGATCTCTGTGACACTAGAGTTTTCTGTTGAGGGAGGAGAGGTCTTGTAAAAAAARTGTTATTGTAACTTTCCCAAGTTGAATGGGTTGTTGCACTTGTTGATATTTCAATCAATGCTGAGATGCAGCTTCTTTTATTTTTTATATTGGCAGTAGAGCAAAATGAGTCAATTTCACGGAAAAACTCACTGATATGTTTTTCATTTTAACTTACTGTAGCAGGATTAATTTGAAACTATAAATCTCTTTAATTCTATGTACTAGAGACCATCTCTTGATTGCAGCTCTTGAAGAATCAGCAATAAATGCATCCTTCCTCAAACACCAATTAGGCATTACTGCTTGTGCTTGCTCATAAGTTGACTAAAGGGCTGTGRTATGTAATAATCTTGCACAGCTTCCACAGAGGTGGTTAGAAGTAACTATGCATTCCTCTTTTCACTTTTGTTTTAATTGTAGAATAATATTTTTGTTCGCTGCTCTGGTGAGTTTTGTGTGTTGCCTCAATATAGTTAATATTCAAAAAGAGGGAGTGAATGGTAGTTCCAATAGGCTAAGTAGTTATTGACCTAAATGTTTAAAGCTTAGTTTGGAGATGTGAGATGAAARTATAACTTCCATAAATGAACTGTCAGTTAATTTTCTTTGTGTGGTGTTTTTTCATTTGTCTGTTTCGGGGGTTTTAGTTTCTTTGTTTTAAGGAAGATGTGTGCACGCTTATAAAACTTTCACAGAGAGTTGACAGTTCTGTCTGAGCATTTGTAAAAGTTTGGCACATCCTCCAAAGTGAATTGAGACAATGAATCAAGGGTATTTAATGATCATTATTTTCCTTACTTGAATCAAAATTTCAACTTGAGTATAGTCCACAGAATAGATTCAAAAGTGCAAAATTGATTTTTGTCTCAAAATAATGAAGTGTTCAGATATTGCCTTGTGCAGGACCCTGAAATTACAGTTAGCATCTGGTTGAACTGTATTAAAACCAAATCTATATAAATATGAGGAGTAGAAATGACACCGTATCTGGTTGGCTGTTGATATTCTTGTGAGCTTTATTAGTCTACAATTAAATGTTGATTCCTATTTATTCGGGGTTTTTTTTTGTGGTTTGAATTCTACATCAATTGATATTGCCAGGGGCTTAATCATGAGCCCATTGATCTTTGCCTCAATTTTTTAATCTATAGGGCAGGGTCTTTTGACAATGAATAAATAACCTTAAACTACAAAATGAATGTTCCCAGCCTTAACTTGTTACTGGASCATAGAGTATCAGAGGTATAATTAGAGTTCTGTATGTTAGAGTTTGGTTTGGTTTTTCTTTGGTGGTTTTTTTTTGTGTTTTTATTTTAAATTTTGGGGGTTTTGGGGGGGTTGGTTGTTTGGTTTTTTTTTTGTTGTTGTTTTTGTTTTTTTGTTTGTTTACGATTAGTGTAACATTTTCTTATACTTTATTCTGGTTAGCCATAGAATTTTAGAACTCCTAATTCGGTATGACACTTCCTTTTTTTGTGTTCTGCTGCTCTGTGTTTCTTATCACACTGAAAATGGAGGAGGAGTATTTTTTGCCTCTATAAGAACAGTTTTATACAATCCTGCATTAAAAGATACTTAGGGAATTTCAGCAGCATGTACTTATCTGGAAACATGAGCTAAACTGTACAACCTGCTTTAACAGGTTCCTGCAGTTTTGAATACCTGCACTAAGTACAGAGGCAGCTGATTGGGGCTGGCCAAGTTCTGCTACATCAGTTTTAATTATTTAAATTTGGATGTGCCAGCTGTGATGAGCAAAAAAAAAAAAAAAAAATAGTATTTCCTCTTCTGTCTTCTGTCCCTTCTTAAAAGTAAAAGCAAATTACCTCTGAGTTAAAAATGTTTTTAAAATCTTTGTGATAGAGGAAACTAAGCCRTTTGTCTTTTTTTTATAAATGAGAGGTTTTTCTTGATATTTTCTTGAATATAGATAAAAGAGTACTGCTGAAGTGATCATCCTGAGCTGATAACTCTGCCCTGCCCTGCCCAAACAAGCCCGGTGGATTTTCAGAGGAAAGAGCTTAATTCCTGTCTGACTACCCCTTCAGACAGGAGTGTGCCATCAGTGGTTTGACTTGGGAAGYAAAAAATCTCGAATTAAATTTAGGTCATAAAAGTTTAAGTAACATCTGGTCTCAGAAAGGATACATATGTCTGGGGGGGGGGGCTTAAAAAAAAAAAAGCAAACAAAAGGGAAGCAGGAAGAGAGAGGAGTACRTCAAGGTTGAGTCAACAGAGGCCCTTTGGAAAAGGGGAACTCAATCCTAATGAAACCAATACAGAAAGCCATAAAATACATCAGGCAAATGTATGGGAAGGAAATCAGAAGGGTAATAAGTCTATGAAGCAGATGGTCCACTTCGTAATGCGTCACTACAAAAATAGGAAGTGAAAGAGTTCCTTCTCCAGTAGATAGTTAAAGGAAAAATTATGTGGGGCTGTGGTGGATACATACTCTAATTCTGTGGAGGGTTGTTTTGTTTTGTTTGCTTTTTGAGTTTTTTTTTTTTAAACCCTTCAATGAGAGGGACTCACTGTCATAGGTTAGTCAATGATGTTGAATAAAATGATTCTCAAGCTGGTGCATTGAAACACAGCAGTGTTGTGACCAGTTGCATGTGCCAAAGAATGCTGCTAGAAATTAGGGATGATGAGATTGTTCTGTTCCAATTGTGCAGTGTGAACAGCATGGTGAGAGAACAAAAATAATTAGACAAGTTAATTATTTGGCTAAAACTAGACAAGTTCATRAGTAAACACAGAGTGAGCTGATGAAGCAGCATGAATGAGCAACAAGGAGACAAGGACAGCATGTTGGACTAAGAGGATTTACAGAGGCTTAATTACTGCCTTACCTTGTGAAACAAGGGGGCAGGGCAAACATGAGTTTACAGATGAAAGAGAACCTTGATGTAGATTCTAAATCTAATTGGGCAGCCAAATTTTAAGTACATGGAAGAAAATAGAAAGCTTTATCTTAGTGCTTGTCTCCAATGGATAAATTTTTTTTTTAAAAAAAGGGGTGGGGGAAATGTATGAGACAATGGAAAGGTAGAACATCTCGTGTGAACAATGAACAGTGAAACTAAATCCAAGGAAAAGGAARTACTCCCACCCACTCTTTTTTCCTTAACCTTGTTCTCACAGAATCAGTGTTTACATTGAGCAACACATCTCTTTCAGAGGCCACTGAGGCWGAGAACTCTTCTGAGAATTCAGATGTTTTAGGCATTTGCATGAGTGGCAAGTAGGAGGTGTTACAGTAAACAACATTTTGTTTTTAGCTAAGTGTAGAATTATCAGGGATTTGGACATCAGCCGATTTTAGAGGTGTGGTTTTTTAGTTTTTGTGGTTCTTCTGCCTCACTCTGCTCCAGAATAAAGTGTGGCTGAATGTGTTATCAACATCAATGGAGAAACAAACACCCTTTTGTGCTACATGCTGTAGGACAGATTCACCAGCAGTCTCACCAGACTGAATGTTTTCCTGAAGTGCAGCCCGACCACTTGGGCAGCTTGTGACCGCAGTGTGTGTTTTTGTATCTTGTTTAACTTTTGCTTGGGACAATCATTAGGAACTGTTTTTCTTATGAACAAGTGAGTATTTTTCACCTTTGTTTRTGAAGCTGATATCAATGAAGATGATGTGGGCTGTTATCTGTGAATATAAAAAGAAAATTAAAAAGGAATTGCTCTGTCTGGAAACTGAACTGCCTTAGARATTCAAGTGCTTCCAAGCACTGGTGGCTGTTGGAGCCACAATGCCTTTATCTGCCCAATTCTGCCCCTGCTGTCACCAGGGAAAAGAGAAGGGTTGAGATCTGCCCTGTAGCACATGAATTTCCTCTCAAATATGCAAATAAAAATCTGAGGGCTGGCTGAGCACAGTTTGGTGCAAGAGAGTCGGTCCTGAAATTGTGAAATACCACTGTTCACTTCTTTTACTAAAGAAACAGGCAAGTTAGTTGAAATCAGGTTGGGCATGTTGGATCTCCTTGAGATTTCCATCTAATCTAGTGYAGATAGTGGCTGGTGGTCATGTCTCCCTCCTGTGACACAGGGAGCTCCATAATTTATGATTATAAATTCAACCCTTTTTAAAATGTTTGATGGTCTGGTTAAATCCTATTAGTAAGAATCAAATGCAATGAAATATTTTATCARCGGGACTTTAAATTTTATAATGCACTTAACAAGTGTTCTTCTCCCACTCACTGTGTGTCACCACGCACATCTGCAAAGCAGTTTACATGCCTCCTGCATTTATAGTGGATTAGTGATTTTTTTTTTTTTACCTAGAGGGGTATGTGTAAATCCTTGATGTGTGAATTGCTTCTGCAGATGTGTTCAAGTAGAAACCCCACACTTCAAAGTCTGTGTGTTATGGATGTRAAGTACTTGGGGCAAGATGAGGCCTCATGTCAAAGTGTTATCTCAACACACCTTTTTGAGGCTTGCAAAAGGAAGGTGCTTAAACTTGGACTTCTCTGCTTGGGGGAAGAAACCTGTCTTTTATTACTGTTTGGGCTGAATTATGGGAGTTAATCATTGTTCACCTATGTGTGTGCRTTGAGAGAGAATGTGTTCACTGAAGGCAGTAAATCTAACAGTTCAAGGTGTTTTCTTCTGCTCGGTGCACTCAGTGAGATATTTGATGATTTTCCCTTGTTAGGTGCTTTGAAAGCATTTTTAAATATMGTAATCATGGCTGAACAGTGTCTTAGAAGAAAAAGCTCTTGCARTGTTTGGGTAGTGGTGTATAGTCTGAAGTATGGTAAAGCTGATGCATGGTTGTACCTTCTGAAATATGTTAAATCTAATGTCGAAGTATTAGACATGACAAACATTTGTCAAAGACAAAAAGCCCCTAGGAATCACATAATTTTCTTAGTTTTCACTTTGTATTTGGCTGACAYCATTCAGTTTATCATAACTGAAAGATGAAAACACAGGTGAGTTAAAAGAAACTGCTGTTTTTAACTGTTATGTGGTAAAACTGACAGTTATTGTTTGACACACCTTATGTCCTTCAGTTTGAGAACAYATTGTTGTCTCTCTACTCCAGTGTCTTGTATCTAACTTCAGGCATCATCAGCCTCTTWCAAAAATGGTGTGAAACCTCCCTTCCAGACAAATGTGGGATCATCTTCCTCGCATTCTTAATGAAGCTGTTCCATCAACCTTAAGAAGTGTGCTTTGTGTCTCTGTTAAAGCACTTGTGTTTACTTTCTTTATACTCTTGGTGTGGCATGTCTGTTTTTGGTTGTAGCAAATGTTGAAAATTAGGTGTAATAAGAATATAAAAACCTATGAACTATTAWTTGCTTTTTTRAAGGTTTTTTTGTTCATGTTTATTTGTGGTCAGTTGGAAGGAAGTAAGCACTTTGTATCCTGTTAAGTGTGGAAGGCTTTAAATATATATTGCTCGGTGTTAACTCTTTTAAARCATTACTTATGACTGACACATCCTGGTGTAATTTACTCTTCCCGCTAGTGACCTTGAAAGCATGTCTGTGCAATAATTGCTTATTGCTGGAACAAAAGATAGTTCTGTCTATGATTTGTTTGAATTCAGGAAGCTGTGTTTGCCAAAGTTAAATCTTGGTGACTCAACTATGTCAGGTTTCAGGAGCCACACCTCTGCTAAGSAGTTTCAAGTTTTCAGTTTTAACCTTTGTTCATAGCCATATTCCTTTTCCAGCAAAACATCTGAGGTGGTTTGCTTTCTTCCTTTTGCACTGAAGCTGTGCTAAAGAAATGCCAAGTTAGAAGGAAAAGCAGCAGCAAGTACTGTTGGGGTTTCCGGTCTTTTTTGCACTAAGGCATCTGGATGGTGGAAGAATAAATGGATTCTCTTCCTGCTCGTTGTGGTAAGGTTAACTCACAATATTCTGAAGTCTTGGGTGGTATAGATGGGGTGGGTTTTGGGGAATAGCATTTCATGAGCTATGCTTGATATCTGAAAAGCAATGCAGAATGGCATCACTGAGCTCCAGCTGCCTTCCATGGTGCAGGGATAGTGGATCAGATTTACTGGGTACACCTTCACTGCTGTAGTGCARTTTCCAGCGTGGCTCTGAGGCACTGCATTAACACTTGTCTTTGATATTGGTGTTTAATGCAAGAAYACATTTCTAATGAGCCAAGCTGCCGAAAGTGCTCCCTCTAGGACTATGTGAATACAGTTTTCGCTGCTTTATGAGGAGGATTTGCCTTTCTGTAATTATGGATTTGTAAGAGTCCCTTCAAAATTAATAGGTTTTGGACAGCAGTTACACTTTTGAAGTGTATATTGTTATTAATGTCCCGAGTTGGTCCCTGTGCTGTACTGGCTGCGTGTATTGGCCTCTTCTCTGGACCGAGTCCCTGGTGAGTGTAGCTTCTCACCATTATCAAACTGCAAGCAAGCATTTAATTACAAATTAGCTGTTTTAACTGCTTTGGGGGGAAAAAACAAGAGAGTTTTGAAATCGGGTCCTGAAGGATCAGCATTTCAAAAGCAGATCAATCCATTTCTGCCTGGAGCCATCCATATTTATGCATATACATACACATGCAGCCTTTAATTATCAAATACCAAAGTTTTGTAATGAGATTTCTGAAGTTCGACCCTTGGATGCAATTTCTAATTTTTGTCAAGCTCCAAAGTGCTTTAAGCATTGTGTTTGAATGTTTGCAAAATGTAAGAGAGCTGAAATCAAGAGCCATGGTCTTGGAGAGCGTTCAGAGCTTTGTTAATGCTGCTCTGCAGTTAGATACGATGCCAGGGGTCAAATCTTTGTTTACAGCAGAAGTAAATGAAGCAGTCATTTTACAAATGACTTGTGAAGAAATGATAGCAGTAGCGCCCGTGGAGCCTCTGTAGTTCGTTTGTTGCTGCATTCAGCTGTGCCTCATCTTTGTCCTGCCCGATCTACTGCCAAATTACAGGACAACTCCCAAAGACCCTCACTGAAAACAGTTTGTAATCTTCTGCCATGTTGAGTGCAATGCCACATTCATCATCACAGCCCACTGAGTTAAAACAGGCATACTAAAATTGTCATTTACAAAATCTGGGTTTTTTTTCCCCTCTAACTTGCTAAAACTGTTGTGTTTCTTGCTCTTGTGCACTGGGTTTCTGACAGGACTTCCAGAGCTACTCAGCACCATTCCTTTCCCAAGTCTCTTGGAGATSCTGGTGAAGGATTGGGCACTAAACTGTCTAGTGCCACTAGGAASTGGTTGCACTAGGCACAGACTAGGAAAGAGAACTAGCAAACCTGGTTTTTTTTTTTTCATGGGCAGCACTATCCAACCAATTCAGTGGTAACCAAATTCCGAAACTTTTTTTTTTAAATTAAAGAACATAATATGGTTACTAAAGTAACATTTCCTCATTGAATGCCTTTTCAGCCRTTGACATATGCAGGCAAACAGACATTTGCTGCATTCAGTGTGGTCAGAACATGCATCTGTGTAGGAGACAGTGGGTGTCTGCAGGGAGAATATTCAAGTAAAGCTGAAGCTTAAGTTGTGATAGACACAGGCTACCTGAGAGATCCAGATGTTCAAGCACAGTTTCTCCTAAAAGATAAACTAAAGAAAACTCTGCATGCCTCAGAAAGARCTTGGGGAATGTAATTCCATCAAGAATCAGGATAGTTGCTCAAGTGTTTGACATTTATTGAAAGTTTCCTAGAACAATTTTTTTTCTTGTCTCTGTGATATGCAGGCCTCAAATTGAAATGAATTTTAAAAAGCTTGCTGGAAAAGGCAGTAAAAAGAGGAGGTATACAACAGCTGTTGTAGATGAAAAAGGTCTTTCAGCTTCCARGATTGACTAACTGTTGCCTTCCCCTTAGGCCACAGAGTAAGTGCTGMACGCTAAAGTAATGTGAAAATGGGATGGTAAAAGTCTTGGAAAAAACAAGAAGTAATCTAATTTAAGAATGTTTTAATTGAGYCTTAGTTTTCTGGCTGCATTTAGATATAAATGATGCCCATCCATTTGGCATGTGACAGCCTCTGAGAACGGACTGGGGTATGCGGTGGGTTWTTTTTGCTTTGTTAGGCAATACGTAAAATTAAGAGCGTTGATAATTGAGTACTTAAAGTTATTCTACACAGAGATGAACATTTTACTCGAAGACAGATTTACGTGATATTCACAGCTCATAAATCATTCTTGCATTGCCTCCCTGCWAGACTATTGGCAGTAGAATGCATTTCTCAAAATATGCCTGTTTTCAATTAGCTCAAGGAAAATTCTCTAGTTACGGAAAGAACATCCATCTCTATTACCTGCCCCAGGAATTAACACCCAAATAATTTGCATGAAGATTACCAAAGCTTACTGTGCGTAAGTAGCGATTAGGGCTGATTTTTAAATAGGAGAGGATAGGAAGATTTAACACCACTGCCTTTGAAATGTTTCTAATCCTGAGATTCAGCGTTGTGATGGACTGCAGAGCAGCTCTTCTGAAATGGAGAAGTGCAGCATGAAGCATTTTGGGCTTGGAAGGCAGGAGGCTTTTGGAGAGCCAGTGTGGTGTGAGCYGGAGCTGCTCGTGCTCTGTTTCAGGGGGGATGGAAAGGCAGGATACTGCCTCCCTCCCAGCTTGCTCTGCTCTCCCRGGCAATCCTGTATTTGTTGTTTTTCCTCTTTAGCAGCAGTTTTCTTTATACTCTGGGCTGAGGCAATTGAGAGCTTCTCAGTTCTGTTCTATCGTGTCTTCTCTGAACAACCTTCAGACGCCCTTGTCTTGCGTTTTCGGCTTTGCCCATTTCATTGTGCTTTGGTTCAAAAGGGTGGTTGTGTCCATGCAATTACAGATCCTTGCAAAACACAGTTTGTTCTGTGTTCTCACGGTATTTCTTGAATAGTGAGTTCCACCTCTCCTGCATAGACTTTGTTCTCTTAACTGAAAAAAAGGCAAGGGACACTGCCAACTTTCACAAAAAGCTTATTTTCTTCCRAGGGGAATTGAAATGGTTTTAGTCTGTGACTTTTGCTATTGAAAACCAGATTTGTGTGAACTGGCATACTTGGAATGAACCATGTCCCGTTAATGTGGTTGATCCAAAATCCCTTTTTGAAGGCAGAATGGGTGATCTTGATTTGTGTGAGGTTGCCAAAGTAAATGTCACTTGAAGTCATTGGCTTGCACTTAGCTGGAACAATATACCTGGCTTTTAAATAAAGCTTTTTTTCACTGCCTGATCGTGGGTGAAGAGCTAATTTTATTCTGTTTTGCTGCTAGTGAAGGGATTTCTAAGGTACTGAGTTAATTAGAACAACAATTTTCTGTTTTGCTTTTCCAGTGAAAGCAGCATGTAGGTTTCAGGGTGTAAAATAGCAAAGAGACAATGCTTCTAGGAGCATCTTGTCAGCTCTTCTGGTGGGGAGGGCAGGTTGCTTGAGAGCACATGTGTGTGCATGCATTTGGAGAACTCTGTTGTGTGAACTTCTTCCTGCTGCTTCTAGAAAGTGAACATTTCCAAAATTAGTATTGTTCCACGTGTCTTGATTAAAATGATGCTGGTGTGTATTTGGGCTGCTAGGGAATTGCTTAGAATCTAATAATTAGCCAACTTTTCATTGTGGTCAAAAGAAGTGGGTCATTTTATGGCAAGGCTACAATGAGAAAAATACATTGTGTGACAGGAGACGTCGAGGCACACAAGAGACAAGGCTAAGGAAATGCTTTATATATACTCTGCACTGGGAATTGTTGACATTTTGGGCACATGACTCTGTGTTTATGAGATTAAAAATACTTTAGAGATCTTCACAGTTGGTGCTGTTTGAGAAGCTCTTGGCGTACCTGTGCCAGTCCAGAACTGGGCCTTTAATAAAGACTCAGTGGACACTTCTGAAATGGCTGTAGTTTGTCATGTCCAGAAGTGCTCAACAAGAGGATCTGTCCTGATCGAGATACCTGTTCAGGGATCTTTGTCTGCCGGCGTTACATGTGTCAAGATGCAAAATATTGTTTAGTAAAATTAAAAAAATCTGACTGTGGGTTGAATTTAGTATTTGGAGGAGCAGCATCTTTCTATCATAGTTTTTAGCTGGTAGGTGAGGATGGGCGAGGGGGAAGAAAGCCTTGGCCATGATAAGCTGACCTGTGTTGGTCATGAGTCAAAGGGTAGCAAGTACCATTTTGTACCCCCTTTTAATTTTTTTTTTTAATTTAATATATCTGTGGTCTCAGGCTTTTTATGGTTCAAGCAGACTAATGCCCAGTTTTTAGGAATTCATGTATTAGATACTATCTCTTTACTGTAGGGCTTCTGGAAAATGTAATTTCTCCTTTACTTGCCTAATAAATAAAAAAAAAATAGAACAGATAATTTATTACTTAACTATACATTCTGTGCCTTAATAGGAGTAATACACTTCCCTTTTACAAATGTTTTTACCCTCATGACTGTTGCATCCCATGATGTAACCTTTCACTGGAAAATCTTGAACTTCCATAAACTTACAAGTTGAGGCAGGAATAGGAAGAGAGTGTTTTAAAGTGTGACCTTSCTTGGTTCTTTATAATAATATATATATAAAATGTATGTAATGCACATATAAAGTATGCATATATTATATATGTATGAAAGTGTGTATTTACTTTAAAAGATAAATATTTATGTATATGATTTTTTGCCAGCTTATTTCAGTAACAATTAAGAATGCTTTTTACTGGTGTTAAACTTTTTTTTTGTAAAATTTGTAGAGAAGATGCATTAGAGTTGCCTCTACCTTTGAGGAAACCATGGTAGGGAGCAGAGAAGCTTTGTCTGAGCAGTGCACAGGGAAGAAGGAGACATGGTGCCATTTAGTTCACCAGATTGTTGTAGTGGTAGTGGTCAAGTGTGCTTCAATTTTAATGATGGTGTTAGAGTTGAGGCTAAAAACTGAGAGGTCCYGCTCTTTTTGGAGTTTTACCCTTGGTTTCTAGGGAGGAGAATGGGTGAACTCCTTGAATAATTGTATGTATTAATATCTTGTTGCTGTCAGAAGTATTTTCTAGAAGAATTTTTCTGAGGGATTGCTATGTTGTCACTGCAGCCCGAAATGAAAGAATGAACATTACTTGGAATGAGTTTTACACTGAAATGGTGCACTGGGTTGTCAAAGATAGGCAAAGCTAGCATGATGCTTTGGGTTGCTTTGCAGAAACAAATGATGCTCTTGAAAAAGCTCCTTTTCCTGTGCCTTCCCAGGAGTGATTTTTGAATTTAAACATCCTGTCTGTTCAGGTTGTTTGGATCGAGCTCACACCAGCACAAGCAGGGAAAAAAAAAAAATCAGTGCTTTATGCATGAGGAAGCACTCTGTTTAGCATAGTCAGACTATTGTCTGCCAAATACAGAAAAGCCAGAAAACTGCTCTCAATTATTGAGGGGTTATGTATTTGAGAAGGGGAGAGGGGAGTAAAAGGAAATAAAAGAATCTTGATTTCTTTTTTTTCCCGGTCTTGATAGAATCTCTGTTGTGTATGTAGTTTGTGAAAAGGAAATGATCCTAATGGGCTACTGGGTCACTGGTTTGTGGGCCTGGCTCCAGGAAACCTTGGAGGGAATAATTTAGTTAAAACGATGACACTAATCAGGCTGAAAGGGAGATGCTCAGCAGCTTCAGTAATAGGATGTTGACTCTTTTGTCAATACTGTCTCCCAAGTCCACACACTGGGGRCTCCCTGGTGTTCCTTGACTTTCCTAGGTGGCACATGAGAGCTCAGTGTGACCTTTCTTCTTGTCTGGGAGGGCTGTGTTTGCCCCAAGGCCCAGGCTGGAGGGCCGAGGATCCTCGCTGAGGTTTTTGGATATGAGATGGTGCTTTTTGAAACTCAATTTCCCTAACTTCATGTCTGAGCCACCTTTGGCTCTAGCAGAGACAATGTTTTCTAGCAGAATGAATGTGCTAGTACCAGGTCCCGCTGGCTTCCCCAGGGCTAAGAGCAGCAGCATTCAAACAAAACAGTTTACATATTGGTTTTCTGTGAAAACTTTCAGAGTGTCAAGTGAAGTTCTCTTCCTACTGCCATGTGAAAMTAGCAGCTTTGTTCAGGACGGGTCTTTTTTTGGGGTGACAGGGTTGGGGTTTGTGCAGTTGTCACATTTGCTTTYGCCTACATGTAATCCTCAGACAAATTTAACTTATTGCAGTGCATTTTGAAAGATGGTTTGTAGCAGAGAGAACATTAATAGGCTGTCTAAAGTAACCACCTGTTCCTTTGAAGAAAGAAAAGAAAGGACAAAGTTCTTATTACCGGGACTAGCTGCTTTCTTACAAGGCAGAGAMAGCTGGTTAGAGAAAAATATTAAATACCATGAACAGTTTGAGTAGACTGTATATTGTTCTTATTYATGTTTTTCCTAATGAAAAATCAGCAAAGTGCCACCACTGCTCTGTAAGTGAAGTTCTGTGAAACATTTCTAGTGCTTCTCTTTAAGGCAAGGGAAAAAAGAAAAGCTAATTCCTGCGGTCAGAAAGTCCTAATTTTTTTTAAGCTGTTTGTCCCACACAACTACTTTTCTTGCTGTTGTTGCTTACATTGTCAGGTTTCAAACAGTAGAGGTGTGACATACAGGTAGATGACCTGCAAACAGCAACATAAATTGAAATATAGGACTGTAGTTTCAGGTTCTTGTATGCACATTCTRTCTTTTCCTACACGCCAGTCTTGCCAGAGCTTTTCACTGAGACTTAGACCTCATCATTCATACATAGGAAAGAATAAGAAGTGTTCTTTTTTAAAGCTGAAGTAAGCTTTAAAAGAARGGGGTATGGGGAAGATGGCTGGTTTGCCAGAACAGTGTCATGCTTTCCAGTTCAGGGAAAGACTTGATGTTTGGTATACACAAAGTAATGTGTAAATTTGCTGAAAACGAATTATTTTGGGCATGCACATGATTTCTGTTGAGGTATCATACAGATATCCTGTTTAGGTTTTAGTGCCTGCCTTACCCAGAATTTTAAAACAAGTAACAGCATATGTGCATATCCTAACAATTTGATTATTAAAAATGAATTTTAAATGGTGCTGTATATTTGTATTACACCCAGTGCAGTTGGTCCTGTGTGCTGGATGCCATGTAAACTTGGGAAGAGAACAAAAGGCATCATGAGGCATTTGTATTCAAAGGAATCCAGGAGTGTACATTTTTTGATAGTTCAGGACAGTTAAGCAAATTAAATGTGTTGCTAGTACAGTGGGATTGAAGTTCACTTTCCAGCATAAGAGTTTGTGTCTGTGAGCTCCTGGACCRTGTGAATCTGTTTTGCAGTGGGCTAAGCTAGAGGGAAATTCAGTTTAAATTTGAACATTTATTTGAGTTCAAAACCAAAACYTAAATAAATATTTCCATTTTCTTTTAGCAGTGAGACTTTTAGTGGTGGGGAACTTCTTGTCAAAATGCTTAGTGMATACCTTGTAATGGAAATTGTGGGAGAATGTGAATAGAACAGAAATAGACCCARCGTTTATCCGATAGTTCAACAAAAAGTAAATATTGAGATTTGTTTCTCTTCTTGTAATTAAAGTACAGCTGACTTGGCAATGGAGGGCTGAAGGGGACAATTTCCCCAAGCAGTCATGTAAAAAAGAAAGTTTAAATCTAGAMAGGCCTGTTGCTCCCATTCTCCACGTGTACTAACACATTTAAAGCATTTATGAAATGACAGAGCGTGAATAAAGCATAGTGTGCCCTGGGGAGGCAGCAGAAAAGCTCTGAGATGTTTTTTCTACATCTCTGTTATAGCAGGGAATGTACTAAATGTAAATGCTTGGCTGAGTGGGGAAACACACCATACCTAAGCTACAGAAGTCCCACTCAGGAGAAATTCACCTAAACAGTAGTGAATATATAAATGAAGTGCTGTGCAGACCCTGCTGGAGTTTGTTTTCAAGTTTGTTGGAGTACAGCTTGCCYGTTGTCTTTACAGATGGAGTATACCTCAGGCTTTGGGGCAGTGGGAGTCCTTCCACCAGCCCCTGCATCCCCCAACCCACAGAACAAGCCTTCCTTTTCCTATGAGRTCCATCCTGCCTTACATGAACATTCCTACAGAGCTCTGTTGCTTTCAGCACTTGATTGCTAAGCTAGAGGATCCCACGTGCTTTAGCTTCCCTTATAAAACAGATTTTTTTTTTCCTGTGCTGTATCTTCTGAGTTGTCTTTTCTGCACCTGTTTCAGTTAAATTGTTTTTGAGAAAGGCAGGTGGTTTGTTTTTGTTTTTCTTTGACTTGGTAGCCACAAATACATTTATAAAACTAGAGCTAGAGGTTTGCCAATACTTTATATAATTGATYATTCTGGTTTTCTATTTAAAATATGTATTTATTGTGTGTGGATGTAGAACCACTGCAAAGTATCAGTCTCAAACAGCAGTTGATGCTCTGATGKCTCCCTTCTCCCCTTCATCTCCTGTTACTGGGTCCCAGATCGTAGCAGAAATTATTATTTGGAGTTGCTTTTCACTTTGTATGTTTAAATTTCATTGCACTAGTGCTGTTCCAGCTAKCCCAAAAGACTGTCCAGCTTCTGAGAGATTCCTTTGGGAACAGCTAGTTCTCCAAACTTTGGTTTCCAGAAGTTATTTTGTACTGCTTTTTTCCTGTATGGTCACTAAAGTAGCTTATGTTTAGCCCTGATGCCACAAAACCTATGGAACACACATCTTCTCTTTGCTGGGATATCTTTATCTGCTTGCTGCCTGTCTTTGAGTGTTTTGTTCAGCTTTGAAATTTATGTCTATAACTTAAATACAACTCTTTTATCACATCAGTCCTTGCTTTAATTCTGGATTAAATTCACTGGTTTAAGTTCTTTCTTTCCTTTTTTGAGGAATAAATTACCCAAGTAAAATCAAATCTGCCTTGTGCTCATTTCACTGCTCAATTACATTTCTCTGAATTCTTTTGTCCAGATCTTGTCTTATCAAGGTCATGCTTTTGCACTTGTAGTACCAAGGTTGAACTTCCTTCTCTCCCAAACTACTTCCTTTCCCCCTCCCTCTTATAGTGATTTTTGGCATATCTGTCACTGTTGTGAGTGCCAACTACTTTAATGTTGTGGAATGGAGATGATGCAGATCCCCTTATTTCTGTATTGTAAATGATCTAATTTTGTTTGCACACTGTACATGGCAATGTCCATTACCCTATTCTCATTTCCAGTGTGTTCTTTTGTTATCTTTACTGAAATGGAAGACAAAACATTTTCTTTGGTGTTTGTTCCTGCTTGTGCTTTTCCCTAAATAATYTCTTACACCTCAGTGTGTAGCAATTGTCTTTCTCCCCCTCTTTTGAAGCTGCAGTGCACAGTAACAGYGATGCCACTGTTATTTCTTTTGCATGGCTCAGCTCAAGCAGACTCCCAGTTGGTTTTGCTGTTCTGTTGGTGCCCTGTGAAAAGCTTTTCTTTAAGCTTTTTTTTTCACTTATGGAAAAGAAGRTTTCCTGCTTATTTTTAGCATCACAGGTCAGGCCTTTATTCATCCAGGTAGTCTGGGTTCCTCAACTGGGTTCCTCCTTTGTTCTTTAGCTTGGAAAAGAAACTGAACACCCTCTGCCAGGTTGTTTGATGGTATCTCTGGGAAGTGATCAGGAATGGTCAGGATTGGCTTGTGATTGCTTGAGCCACTGGTCATCTGTCCTGTCCACCAGCCTGAACTGACTGGGACAGCATCCCTGTTGATGATGACCATTGACCAAAAGAATCCTTCAGCTCTCATAGCAGAAGTGATGATAGCCATTGCCATCATTCATGTTTGTTTGAGTTTCTTAAAAAATAAAACATATTAGTTTCTCAGGAGTTCACACTTCCCTTTGACATTTTGTGAGACAGAAACTGTCGACCACAGGTATAAATCTCCATAGGATCCCAGTTGCTCTCCAAAGTGGTAATTGTTAGAAGTCTCTCACATTTCAGTATTTATCTTCCTTTCTTTCTTTATCCTCCCTCATCCGCTATCCTACCTGGCAATTTTGGCCTTTGTATGTAAGTACTGGCCACCTCTCAAAGGTTTTGCTTCTCTTAACCTACATCTTGTATTTCATAATGTGGCAAAGACTTGTTTTTCTGYGAGGCAAATGCTTTTTCTTTTGAGTCTCTTCATTGTCAGCTGTGGTGGGACACTTAAGCTAGCATGTGGAAAACAATGCATCATGCAAGAGAAATGTGTGTCCAAATTATTTGTGTGTCTGTGTGTGTGTGTTTATGAAAAACAACCTTTTCTGCAGGAGACTGTTACTTTAGGACTGAAGACTGCGTGGGAGAGCTGAAATTGCTGGAAACATGTTTATAGGGGAAATTCTGGCAGGTTTTTAACTGCCATACGAGAAACGTGGCTGTCTAAAAGCAAGAAGTTGTATGATTCTTTTTCCAGATGTGATCCCTTTAGTTTTAATTGCAATTTTAGAATATTAGAAGTTTTAGGAATGGAAAGACTCATATAAAATGTCTGATCACACCAATTATTGACTCAGGTTGTTTTCTAATTCCATGTGCACAGTAATGAATCTGCTTGAAGGTGYTTTGTGCTGTACAGGCAAGTATTCGTGGTTCCTGTAAAAGTGGGATGACAGACATTAATGGTGAYGTGAAACTGTGTAAGCTTTGAGTGGTTCCTCCCTCCAAAAGARGGATGATCGATGTTGATGGTGATGTGAAACCATGCAAGCTTTGGATGGTTAAATTTTACTTGTATGCCTGGATCTGCTACATGTATTGTTATACTGTTGGGAGAGCTCCCTTCATTTAATTGCCCAGACCCTTTTCTGGGCTTGCTATGTTTTTGTGGCTTTGTTCCATGTGTTTGCTTTTCTCCACCCATTTTTCTTGCCTTTTTCCCCCCATTTTCTTTCCTTTTTTTTTTTCCCCCCTCTAATTTTTGTCCGTTTGTTTGTTGTTTAGCTTTACTTAAGCTCCAGAAGGGGAAGGAGTCATCAGGTCTGCTGGTTATGGGTCTGTAGGTGAGAGTGTGCAGAGGGTGGGGGATTTTTTTGCTTTATTTTTTTATTTTTTTTTTATTCTGAATTAATGTGAGGAGAGATGGGCAGGGGGAAAGCAATAGCAAGTAGYGATGCCTGCAGAGTTTGATTCCTTTTGAAATAACTAGTTGAGATTTATGTTGTTTAGTTTTCAATGAGAAGGAAGAGGAAGTKGGACACATCCTGTCTAACAGCTTCTTGTAATGCTCCACGATTTATCTTTGCAGCATGTGCAGTAAGACTCTTCAGATTATTTTCTGGGTGAATAATGTTCAGTTACTGTCAGCTGTTGAGCCTTCTGCCTGATGCTGTCTGTAGGTTTCAGTATTCAAAGCATATTGTTGCTGCTGCTTCCTTAACAGGCAAGGGACATAATTTATAATGTTAATKACATTAAATGTAATCATTTATAATTAAATAATGTTAATTACATTAACATTATTAAATTTTAAGGTGATTTCCCCGTGCCTGAGGAAGGATACCAAAAGTTTTGAACCCCAAACCAACTCGCTAATAAATATTTTGCCTTCACACTTGGCACAATAATTACTTTCCTCTATGGTCATTGTGAGGGTGTGGCATGTAACTCAGCTGAATTTTGGGCTAATTGCCTTCTGCCTTGGTGCTGTCCTTGGTGCACCCTGGGTGAGCTGCTCTGTGGGCCAGTGGGTGCCTGGCTGTGGGTCCCAGCTGCAGGTTTGCACACTGACACATCCRTGGGGAAGGCCACCTTTTGGTCCTCTGTGCAGGTGGGAATTTGTGTGCTGCTATCACTAGGGAACCCGCTTTACCCCATAAGCCAGTTGTTTTTAAGATGATTTCATGCTGAGATCTAGGCAGTATCATAGCCTGGTCCTGTTTTGTCAAGAAAGGAAGCCTTTAGCCTTTATTTGGAGAAGTGCAAATCTTGTTGAGTGGAGTTCTATTATTTGTCACTTGACAAAAGAAGAGTTACTTGCCAGATTGTTCAACTCTGTTTTTAGAGTAAGGGAGAGAAAAGCAAGAAATAAGGATTTGAAATAAATGTTTTTAATCTTTGCTGTTCCAGCAATAGATTTCATTTTTATCAAGGTCCTTTTGTAGACTAAAATTAAGTGTAAATTTTAAATCTTCTTTTTTTTCTGTCCTTTTGATGTGCAGGTGGGAATGGAATTGTGTCTATTGTGAAAAATCTTGGATTAAGGTTGTTTGTTTCTAGGCAGAAATAGTAAGAAAAACTTACTAGATTGAAAAGTAAAAGAAATATCCTTTCATAATACATCTAAGCGCCTCTTTCAGCATAATAAGAGCCTCAGAACAGTTCCTGTCATCAACAATTCATGCTTTAAATAGGCAAGAAATGCAAAAACAGGATAAGAGGAAATATTTAAAGAAAATAAAGGTATTCTGTTGGCCATCTGTTCTCCCCTCTTAGCTAACATCCCCTAAAGAAAATATCCTGCTTGGTCCTAGTGTCAAACATGCCAATTTTGGACCTTCTGTCTTCTCTAATCTGTGGGTTTAGCACCTTTGTGATGGTGTCAAAAAGGAGCAGGAAGTTTTAGGTTCATTATTTAAAGGCAATGCCTGGAGAAGTCTGAAAACAGACCCTTTGTGCAAGCACTGCTGGGAATTTGTGGCTTCTCCTTCCACRGTTCCCCCAGGAGATCATCCTTGCCTTGGAGACACCATGGGGCTGGTGTGTGTCATGTCTGGCACAGAGCTGGAAGCAGCCCTTGTCTTGTTCTGGCTGGAAAATCGTTCCAGCCCAGAGTTGCTCAGGAAGGGCCKTGTTCAGTGCCAGCTTTGGGACACAAAATCCTGGCTGAAGTGCAGAAATGCAGCCCATCACTAGGAGGGTTTGCAGGGTGGTCTGTGTTCATGTCGCTTGTGTTTTGGTTTTCACTTGGTGTGTCTGGAACACAGTTGTGTACCGCTGATTTGTTCAGCATGGCTAATAAATTGCTACTTTGCTGGATTTTCCAGTGGACTGGAAATTTGACTCTTACTRTGGAAAAAACATGAGTTTGTTTTCATTGATGTGCTTTACTGCTTTGTTTTCATAATCTACAAAAGAATTATAAAACTGTAATGGGCACAAAATTTCAGCTTACATCTAGAAGAATGAATAGAAGCAAAAAATACACAGTCTTGTCTGGCTTAAACTGRAACTTTAGGAATTTTGCACTGATAATTCAGATGTGTGGATTTGCTGTCATTGGGCAGGCCTTCCTAAAATGTTCTAGGAATAATCCTGCAATGTCAGCAATGCCTAGAGCAAGGTATGTGGTTATTTTTTTATGAACCTAAAATTGAGTTAATCTGTGGGAAGGTTAGAAAGGCAGACTCATAATTATTTTTTATCAGTTATGTGCTTGGAAGTGGCTCTGGAAATGCCCTTGCCCAAGCGTATCACTGCAGGTTATTTTTCAGAATGGCACATGCTTCAGTCCTTTCTGATGCAGCCACTTGCAATTCAGATAGGTTAAATAGAAAAGAGTTTTAAAGGCTTTCTGCTTAATGCTCCAGTGCAATTAAATCCTGGCTTTGTTTGTAGAAGATAGGATCAGCATGCATTGCAACAATGGATATGGCTCATAAAAATAAGAGGCTTTGTTCATTTTTGTCATGAATGCTTTAGTAAGGCACAGTGTAGCAAACATTACCAAGACATGAATATCCAGGGACTGAACTCTGCAATCCTCCTGGTAGAGGTGGCCTTGTAGAGCTCCAGATGTGTTGGCGGGCTCTTTTTTTTTTTTTTTTTTTTTTTTTTTTTTTTTTTTTTTTTTTTTTTTTTTTTTTTTTTTTTTTTTTTTTAACATCATCAGCTCTACTGCTAATGGGTATAATTTCATCGGGAATGTTTAAGGAGTTTGATTTTCTTTAAGGCCATGCTTGATGAAGCTGTGAAGTATAAGGAAGAGAATTTCTGTGTTTAACAAAACTGGAAATCTAGCAGCCCTCAAAGTTGCAAAAGGAAAATGCGTGAAAATCATACATATATGAGGTACAGTGGGTGTGTGGTGGGGAGTAATCCTGAATAAATGTCAAATCAGTGTTGTTTTCTTTCTAAGGAAAATGGCTCTGTCAGTAAGTAGTGTTTTGAGATTTTAATAATGGACCACTTTTCAGATTTAGAGTCTCCTGTACGGTACTCTAAAGCAGGTTTTCTGTCTGTAATTCAATTAAGTCAGCATACTACTGTGGTTTTGTCATCTTTATGAATTTATTAAACCTTTTTTTTTCCCCCTAACAAAACAGTATGGGAAATCAAAGTACTTGAATAATTTGCAAAAACAATTTTTTAATTGATGGAGTAACAATAGCCATTCTTTTTACAAAAGTAGCTCTGATAGTCACTGGGAACATGATGCCTTATATGAAGCAGGGACGGTATCATATTATAGCCCAATATAGCCCAAGTTTTCCAAATGTTAATCGGGCATAGTTTTTTTTGGGTTTTTTTTTTTTTTTTTTTTCCAGAAAACTTTGCATCCATGAGGATACCTTGTTGTAATAACTTGTTGAAATTTGCTGTGTTATGTTAAATTGTAACAGCGGATAGTGTATGATAGTCTGGAGGTGAGTTCTCCTTCCTCGCTTACGAGGTGGGCTGTGTTTAGAGCTGTGTCCCCCTTCCTCCCAGTGCACAGCTGCCAGCCAGGCTCCCCTCTGCTAAATTGGGCAGCAGGACCTAAAAGTTTCTTACCAAATCAAATCTTCCAACAGTGAATCCAGTTTAAACTGCTAATTTGCTAATGATCTAAACCAAACTCCTGACTCAGAGGTTTGTGCCAAGTACGTGCTGTTTCCACTCTTAATCCTTTTGCTGGAGAGTGGTACCTTGAAAGCAGTTATCTGCAAGTGTTTTCTGGCCTGTTTTCAGGAATGGTCGGCTSCATTCCCACAGCTGCTGCCTGACTCCATCCTGTCTGTAAGAGAGTGGATCTGTGCTGAAAAACCACTCTGCTGTCCCCACCTGCATCAAGATGCTCTGTACCGTGTGTGTGTGGGGTACAGACAGCCCAAGGTATTGCTTTGAATCATGTGTTCTTGCAGGCTGGAGGGTTTCACTAAAATAAATAGCTGTTTAACATATAAAARTGATTGTGAATATAGATTAACACGATTTTTATTTTTAAAAAAAGAAGTAAATTTTTTTTTAAGTAGACCAAATGCTCATCATATGTTGATGTTTACCTGTGATGCCCTTGCTCAGTGGCCTCAGATGCAGCATAATTCCACACCACTTTGTGTGGCTCTTCAGGTGGGTGATTAAGATTGGATTGCAAACTCAGTTTAATGTTTGCTGAAATGTTCCTTCCAATGTATATTGGAATAAGAATTRCAATTGATTTATAAATGAGAAAAGGAAGGAGACAATACAAATAAGCAATGTTCTCTCGTCCTTTTTAATGCCATAGATCTGATTTCATCAGTGAAATCAGTAAGATGCTTCCTCCAAATTGTTGCTTAATTTAATTCTCCTCTTTCCACTTCTCCTCACATTCCTCCAATGCACATATCCTCTRTGGGTTTTGAGGATGCTGCAAGAACAAACTTGATTTCATCTGATTGCARGTATGCTTGAAAACCTGTAATTTGCCTTAATGGAAGGTAGTGCTGACCTCTTGATAGCAATGAAGCAGATAAAAATCAGTTGCCTGATTACCCATCAAATGAGTTACTCATTAAATCAAGTAATCACTCTCTCCTGTGGTGAGACAAAACGAGTAATTTGAATTCTGTCAAGAGCATAGCAAAGGAAAATACTGAGGTATAAATCTTCTGTTAAGAAAACCTTGAAARATATGAAGTATAGTCATTTGCAATCCACAGCTGCTCTCTCTTTGTCTTAAAGGAGCTGGAAAGAGCTGCCTCCTTGTGAGCCACCTTGCAGGGTGACAGACCTTCAGCAAGGTAGTTTTGAGGGTTAGTTTTTCAATACAAATGTGTCTATGTAAATTTGTTAATRTCTGAACAATTTAAGTGTAGGAAAGGTGCACAAGTGACTTGCAGCAATTCGTTAATTCCTCTTTTCTGTATTAAAATTTTATGTTTTATTTTCATATAGGGTGACAAAATATTGAGCAATTTGACAGAATAGTGAAAAACTGTGTCTCTGTTTGGGATGAACATGCTTAATGTTGTTTCAAATCTGTTACACTGCCAGCTGGATGCATCCTCAAATGATGCCTAARGAAACATGCAACAGAGTGAAAATTTCAGAAACAGGGACTGGTATTTAAGTCAGTCTTCTCATTGCTGTCTAATACCATTCCTTTTGTTCTGATGTCCTTCAATATAATTTGGTAGTGCATSCTTCCCTGTGGAAGTCTTCATTTATGTTGGAAAAAACCCTCAAAAACAAACAAGCAAACAAATCAACTCATACTCATGCTGTATATAYAGCCTATGGATAAATAAAATGTCCAGCATTGCAGGTTTGTTACTTTCAAGTATATTTTCCTGTGGGCTGTGTTAAGATAGTAAGTCACTCGCGATTGGTTGAAGGAAATAGCTAAGTCTTCCTGTTTATAGAGATAGCAAGCAAAACATTGCTACTAAATAAAACTTTCTTTGAAATTGTAACATTGTATGGTGCTCAGTGTCCTAGAACCTTTTGCGGTGATTACAGACTTGCATATAAATAAAACAGTTACTATTTGTTATTTTGTCTTGTTTTGAGTAATACTGCTTGAACTTGCTACAAACCCTTTTGGCTTGAGGATAGAAAAAAATGAGGAATGTGAGAATTTTTTTTGTAAAATGTATATTGTRTATTGGACTGAATATTTCAATCATTAGATATAACCTCTGCTGTGTGTGATTTAAAAAAATACTTCTGTTAACTAATTTAGATCACTTTACTAAAGTTTGGACATCTTTTATGTGTCAAGATTGTCTTGAGATCAAGGGTAGTTTACTTTAAAAATTTGGAATACTAGAGAGGATAATAGWCTGTAAATATGATGCTTTATTACATCCATAATTTAAAATCTGTGTAACCATGTGCATTTAACAGTTCTTTAAGTCTCTATTTGACTTTATCATGGTACAAGCTGAAATGAGAGAAAGTGTTTGCATTCCATTTTACAGCTAATACGTATTTCAAAAGAAGTTGTGTGCTTAGAACTTTTGTGTTAAAAACAAAATTCACACAACCTCCCCAAAACTTGGATTAAAAGAAGTGATGTGTAAAGGTGTTTGTCAAGTCTCTGCCTAAAAATCTTGTGGTGCAATTGTGCTCAATACTCCCGTATGAGGAAAGGATAAGATTTGGGATTGTTCAGCATGGAAATGAGAAGGTTTTGGGGTGATGTAATTGTGATCTTCCAGTTTGTGAAGGGAGCCTACAAAAATGATGGAGAGAGACTTGCAAGAGTGACRGCACAAGGGGGAATGGATTCAAATGCAGARTAGGTTTAGATTAGGTAGTGGGAAGAAATTTTTCACTGTAAGGGTGGTGAGGCACTGGAACAGGYTGCCCAGAGAAATTATGGATGCCCCATCCCTGGAAGTGTTCAAGATCAAGTTGGATGGASCTCTGAGCAACCTGGTCATGAAGGTGTCCATGTCCATGGCAGGTTGATTGGAACTAGATAAACTTTAAAATCCCTTCCATCCCAGGCCATTTTATGATTCATTGTGTAAACTTGCATGTAAGGAGACTTGAAAATAGTTTTTATTACTTTAGTTTACTTTGTATGTAAATAAATAGAAATTATTCCTTATCTCAAGATGTTGGGAGCTTTGAGCAGTCAGTACTGTTGTCTCTTTGCTAGCAAAGAAGTTGATTTTRGTTGTAACCCTATAACCCCTGGTGTTTTATTCACTCAGCTCATGGACTTTATCCTTCCCAAGGAACAAATTGGTAAACTTCATTTGAGGCTTGATTAAATTCCTTTAAAAGTTGTAACTTCAGTGCATTCTAGATTGTTCTCTTGATTTTCAGTTCTTATTACTTGAAGATCATTAGGCAGATTTGGAGTGCAGAAGTTTCTTGTGGTGAAGTAAGAACATGCTGAGCTTGATCATATGTTGCCATAACCATCTCCATCTCTTAGGGCAGGTGGTTCCACAGTATGGAAATGCCGCTTGGGTAATAAGGTACATCAAATTTCTGCTGCTTCTGACCTTAAGTCAGTGTCTGAATCTCTGCTGAGGTGGATTCTTGTAAAATACAGCTGCACTTCTTAAAGCCACCAAGGAGCTTCTCCATTTTTTCTTGAGTGGTGTTTTTCCCCTGCCRAATGGTGTGTGCTTGTCTGCACCACTGTTTAGTCTGTCAGTTCCATTAGACCTCTAATGCACATCACAATTCCCTGTCTCTCTCTGTCTCTTTTTCAAATTAGCCTGTTTGTTTATTGCTTTTACCTTTAGCTGTCACAACAGGATTGGTGACCCAGAGGAAGAAGTTATTTTTCCTGACCTATAGAATGCTTATTTTCTGGCAATACCAGCACATTTCTGTAGTCAAAATTTGACCTTGGTCTTGAGTCATGTGAAGGAAGGAACTACCAATTAAAATGGTGGGGTGCTTGTCTCTTACTGTCCTTTGGTTATCCTCCAGAGAGGACACTGAAAAAGGTATCAGTTGTGCCAGTTTTGTTCTTTTTTTTTCATACTGCTATTCATACAGGAAGAAWAAATGTTAATGTCCATATGTTAATGTCCATAATAATACTTGGACTTTCAAGCATGACTTCTAGTCTGGCAGATTTTATTTTTAACTTAGTTGAAAGGTCTGTTTTGACTTCTGTGTGAATCAAGGTGATTCCTTCTAAAGACAATTTTTTATCAAACAATTTGTAGAAACAGTGGGGCTTATTCTTCCCATTTTATGTTCACCAAGTTTTATGATACTGAGAACGCTACTGAAAAACAAGAGAACTAAACAGGAATTTCCATATTTGCCATTTTCAAGAAACACAAATGTGTATCTTGTGTGTTTTTCCAATAGCATAGGTCCTAAACCCTGCCTGAGGATTTAACAATAATTCAGTCCTGTATTTGTGAATAAACCATGATGTTTATTATTGTGACCCATTTTCCTAAACAATAAAAAAAATTTGCTGCCAGCTAATTTAGAGGAATGACACAGATATAAAACTATTTCTACAGATTCTCTTTAAACCACTTTGTTTAGTAGTCTGTGCCATCAGAAGGGTAATTAATTTATGGACTGTACAGCTGTTAAATGTAAAATGTCAAAACTGTGTGGCTGTAAATGATCTTTTGATAAGGTCAGACTCTGAAGTGGAGTAATCGTTAAGGTCTGACACCTACATCACATTTGGGTGTACTAAATAATATTTAAATCAGAGATGCTGTGTTTCTGCTGTGTGGTCACAAATAGAGATTATCGTCCCACCCTTTGGGTGGAAGATTTGGGTTATGCTGGCATATGCACAAGTCTGGAAGCCAGAAGGTGATCCTCTCCATCTAGATTAAGCCAGACTGGCACCTGTGAGGTTTKTTCCTCATGTACATGCCTTGCCATATGTCTGAGCCACCCTTTGGGATGGGATGAGGTTATTGCAGTGCAGTCACACGTCATCCCAGGGGACAGCTGAGCTGGTCACCCACTGTGCAAGCCTCCTGTGCAACCACAAGGCTTGTGCTGGACATTGTCCACAAGAACTCATTTTGTTTGAAGGATGCTGCTTTTTGGTGGTGGTTTTCTCATGAAGGCTTTTCTACTTCCTCAGTATCTCAAAGTGGATCGTAAATGAGAAACTTGTTGATCCCTGCCATAAACAGTGTGCTGTTTCCAATTCTGTTGGGTTTTTTATTTGTAGTTTACCTTTTTGCTACTTTTTAAAAGTAGTAAAAATAGTCACCATTGCAACAATATGTGAAATAGCCTACATCTGGAGATGTTTTGATATGCAAGAATGAAATTTAATAATTTCTGAAGGAATGTACACCTCTTAAGCAGTGTCATATTTCTAGAAGTAGATATTTTATTTTGAAAGTGCTTTATCAGAAAACAGTTTGTAGATTGTTTTCCTGCTGTTTCCCCAATTCTGCGTGACAGAAGCACTCTTTTTCTTTCTGTTGGCTTGAGCTAAATAATTAGACAGCAGTCATTTCACCATAGCTGGCCTATAACTACTGCTTTCATATGACTAAAACCACCAATTAGTTGTCATTATTAATAATCAAAGTTCTGTTGATCACTTTCAGAGAATGAAAATGCRTCATGTTGAACAACCTTGTACAATTTACCTCTACTTTTAAAAATACCACTTATGCAAAACTTGTGCATTTGAAGGTCACTTATTGTCCAGAGATGAAACTGTGACTATCCCCATAGAGATACAGACCATATCTAACAAGGATGCTGCTGTTCAGACTCTTYCTTTCCTCATGGGCAGGGTAGCACWTTTGCATGGACTGCCACCTAGGTTMTATGGTCTGGAACATACGCCCAACATGAAATTTTCAGGAGAAAAACCTTTCTGTGTCTATGTTGTAGATTTAACATCTTTTCATCTTGTCTGCTGGATAGACAGGAAAGCAGCTGCAAGCAGTCTGCTGTGCAAGTGTTCCAAGAAGGCAGCGGAAGGCGTGCTACAGCTGTGGTTTGATGTTATGCTCAGTGAAATACCAACCTTACCCATTGCCACCCTTCCTACACTCCACATCAGCCTGCTGCCACCTCCATCAYGTTGGTGCAGCTGCTGCAGCAGAAAACCCACCTGACAAAAATAGGCATTCGTGTGGTTATTCTTAAAATACGCATTTGCATTTGGAGGGCTTTGTACTGTTTGCAAGCTTTCTTTTTTTAAATTAGGCGATGTGGTTTTGGACAACAAATATAAGAAAATTCACCATCCAGATCATTTTCCTAGACTGGTTTACCTAGGTTTAGTATGGTTTAGTTTAAATATGGGTGTGGTTTAGTTGTGGAGGACAGTCTCAGAACAATTTTTAATATCCGATGTACACCTCTTGTTTCTCATGTTTTCTGAATGCTGTCTCTGTGAAAAATGCTCTAGGGTGAAGGAGCTCRGTTTAGAGTCTAGGAGGGGGATGATAAGGAAAGGTCCTAAGGCATTGCCACRTGCTCTCTGCCCCATCCTACCCTGGCATTCTGTGCTTGGGGACTTCACTCTCTTCAGATTAAGTTATTTCACTCAGTTTTGTGGCAATGAAATAGGATTTACAAGTRTAGCTGTTTCACAACCTCTTTAAGTCATCCACGGGCAGAGCTGCTGTTGACAGACATGATTCCCACCACTCTTTCCAGAGTGTGCTGCCACCTCCTTGCAGCTGCAGCATGGCTCGTTGTGCCATACATCATATGACTGGCTTGGTRAGTTTTCCTGTTTTTATGTTGATGAGTTAAGTTTCATGCTGTTCAGTCTCTTGGTGTGCTTCCTTGTGCAGCCCTGTGAGCTGTACTGGCAAAAGCAGGATGAGAATGGGAAGGATGTGGGAGAAGGGCAGGGATGCTTATTTTAGCAATAGTGCTAAATGTATGCCAAATGTGAGTGACCTTAATCATAGTCGAAGGTCCTACTATTCATCACTCCAGGAATTAGTGCTTCAGAGAATGGGATTTAATAGGGTTTATTACAGTGCCAGCACCTGGAATGAAGAGAAGTGAGCAGAGGCTGCCACATCCCGCAGGTGTTAGTGGGAGCATTGGATCCTGCTAGACTGTCCTTGTCCTTCGTAGCTCATCCAACCTCTGTACACCTCACAAGTCCTGCTGGAAATAGGCTTGATGCAATGAGCATCCTTAACCAAAGAGTGTCCTGTAAAAAAACTGTGCTTAGTTACTTTGTCTTACCGATGAGATGGTTTTGATCCATTGTGTTCTAGCGAGGTGATAGCAGATTAAACATGGATTTAAAGAGAGACTTTAAGAACTTTTTGCCCCCTAAAGAAAAAGTAAGAAAAGACTTTCAGTCTTTAGGAATTGGTTAGTTAATAAAGAAATTGCTGTTATTCTCTCTTTTCTATGGAATAAAGCTAATGAATGCAGCTGGTGAAAAGTGATACTGTTTGGCAGTGAGGTTAATTGCCAACTGAAACACTGCTGCAGTTTCTTTTCAGAAAGAAGTAAAATAATTGAAGGATCATTAGCCAATGGAAGCATGACTGTTTTCATATATATGAGGAAACAAAATTAACTAGTGCTGCCCTCTTGCAGTCCAGCAGCAAGACAGTCATTAAACTAGTGTCAGTACAGTTACCACTTTGTGATGTTTTGGTACAGTGACAGGTTTTATGAATAAAAGCTGGGTAGGGGAACTTCCCATTAATCTTCTGGATGCAATATAACACTGTGATTGCCTTGTGCAGCAACTCTTGGATCTGAAATCTCCTAAATTTTGTATGGCAGGCATTTTCTTAGG
>NW_026623314.1:1739632-1750502 GCF_030028575.1 Malurus melanocephalus | reverse complement strand
AGAACTAAAGATGTCCTGGGGGCAAGTGTCTGTTCTTTAGCTGGTGACATGTTTTTTTTTTTTTTTTTTAGAACTAAAGATGTCCTGGGGGCAAGTGTCTGTTCTTTAGCTGGTGACATGGTGGCTTTGTCTGGGGGCACCTCTAGATTCCTCAGCTAGCTCTGGGTGACTGCAGACTATTTTTCAGGTATGGGACACAGGGACGTGCTTCAGCCTCTTCTTCACGTGGAAGTGGTGACTCCAAAGAGTTTATGCCTTCCTCCAGCTGTCTTCAAAARCTGGAGAAGCCATTTGCTCCCACCTCTGAAGAAAAGGCATGCTGGAGTGTATTTTGGCTCATGAAAATCGTATGTCTAAAATCATTCTTTGTGCAGTCATAATCTGATGCTGCTGCAGTCTTTGAGACTGTTCTGAACAGCACCAGGTGTGTGGTGTTCCTGAATCTCTGTATAAACAAGCAGTGAACGAATCTGTACTTGTACAGTGTGCAGAGCTCTGTTCCTAATCTTTAACAGCCTTTATTTTGTTAGATTGCAGAGTGGTTGTTAGTTTCTTTCATGGTGTAACAATGTACTTTGCGCTGCTGATAGTCCAAGAGTTTTTTCCTAAGCAAAGAGTTACATTGTGCATGTGTTCTATTTTGGTCTGTGCCATATTTTAAGGTTTTTGTTCATTATTTGGGCTTATCTAAAGTACATAAGATCAGCACCTCCTCATCCCCTACCATTCATGTTGGATAACAGCAGGGAAGAGGGACCTGAGAAGGTGTTTAAACTTGAGATATAGAGRTAGAGAGCTGTTGAAGGTAGTTGCTCACAAGGACAGGGATGGGCCAGAGACAGAAGAAAAATCCTAATGAGGAGGTAAAGTTTCCAGAAATTTAAAGGCATGTCAAGGAATTTTGATCCAAGTCTTCAGCCCAGCCAGGAACAGGCAAGAGTGCTTCTGCCATTTTCAGGGTGAGCTGTTTGCACTGGACCCTCTGAAATCCTGTTTCAAATGTTAGCATTTAGAGGATCATTCTGATGGTGCTCCAGCATTTGCTGTGGTTCCTTCTGCCTCATCCTGTCTGCTTTTGATTCAACAGGCACTAAGGTCTGTTTAAAATACTGCTGTATTGCAACTTTTTTTCTATGCTGAGGAAATCCATTAGTTTTAGAGCTAAAAATTAGAGYCATAGATACCCAGAAATAGCAGTGTTTCATATTAATTTTACAGCAGGAGAGCCTAACTTTTTTACAAAAAGTGTTTACTTACTTTAAAATTGATACATTTTAAAGTAAGTGTATTGGTGTGAACTACATTGGCTGCTTCTTGCCAGTTGTATGTAATCTGTCATTGTTCAGACAGACTAATGGCCAGTTAAGATTGTAAATCAAGCTTCTTTCTGCTCTGGGTACTGATCTTACCAGCACACACAGTGTCTGTTTGGCCTCACGGGGCATTTTGCCTGTTATGTCTTCCAAGGCTTCGTAGTAGTATTGGGAAGAATGTTGATTTTGAAGGGATACCAAGGTGTGTGCGCTAAATTATTCTGTCTGCCCAACCCACCCAAGATAAGACTCAGTGTTTTGTCTTGCAACTAAGATTGTTTAATGACTTGGTGCAACACTGTGGTTGGGACAAGTTGGAAACATGGGTTCTTGGCCAATCCCAGTGCTTGTGTTGAGGCCCCCATGGCTTCTTGGGGTCCTTTCCTTAATTTTGTGCCCTTGTCTTTTACACTTTATCATCGTCCACCAGTCACTTTTCTAGTCCTTCCCTTTTGTTAATCTCAGTAGTTGTCTGGCTGACTTCACACTGCAGGGCTGTGTTCAGCTGACTGCCATCTCTTTTTTTAGATCACTGCAGAGGTCGATTCCTCCAGTCGATCAGGAGCTGCTGGAAAAGAAACATACTACTGTAGTTAGGTAGATTGTTGATCCTGGGAAAACACAGAAAACTAGTTGTGTTCTGACTTTATTATATGTGTTCTATGAACCCGTTAACTTTCTCATCAGCCATTTCTTATGGTGGAAAAGAAGTGCTGCCCCTCCTTGTTTTTTGAATGGAGATAYGGACTTGCCCACCCCACGCCCCTCTTTTTTTCTTTTACTATCCCACTGTTGTCTGGAAATCTAAACTTTAATCCAGAGTTATTTAATATGCTTGCAAAGCTTGAAAATATTAAACTATTTCAAGTATGATAGAAGAGTCAAAATACATGCAGTACATATTCACAAATAGTTTTGTTTTGACATTTATCTTGCTGTAGTCATTCTGCCAATTGGCTTCAGGAACGGCTACCAAAAGAATGAACAGATGTTGCATTCATTAGTTCTCATCTGGCTGTGCTTCGTCTTGCAAGACAGACAAAATCATGATCACATTAAAAGACTGTAATGCATTTGTAATACGAGTTCCCTTCTGCTGAACAGAATGATAGCTTTGCAAAGCTGCTGCTTTTAAGCTATGATATTTTGCTTAGTTTTCATATAATGGATATGACTATATTGCCAGTGATGTCATTGCTTTTTCGTCTGGAAAGATGTCATGTGAAAAATATTCCAACATAACACTGARCAAACTGCTGCCCCCTTCTTCCCCCCAGCGTGAACTCCCCGTGTCACTGCTCCTGTCGCTCCTTCTGTCGCGCTGTGGCTGACCATAGATGCGTGCCGTTTCTGCCGGAAAGACAGGCGTGCTTTAGAACAATAATGGTTTATGTGCGTCGCCCGAGGATTTTGTCGTTAGTCCTTTGTGGTGTTTCTGCGCGCCCAGATCGAGGACAGACGGATGGCCGTGGGCTGTTGGTAGTCCGTGCACACTTGTGGCACCGTGCGGCGCGGCGGCCCCGGGGCGGGGGTGCCTGTTTCCCGGTTGCTGCGGTTCGCAGTGGGGAGGGTGCAGGACCCTTGCCGTGAGCGAGCAGCTGCCGGTTTCCCGTTCGAGGGCAGCGCTTCCCCGCCGATCCCGAGCAGGCCCCGGGGGGCCGCGGCCGGAGCCGCAGCGAGCGCATTGCCCCCGCCTGCGGGCGGCCCCTCCCCGGGCCCGGCCCGGCCCGCCCCCGGCCTCCCGCGCTCGCTGTGGGGCAGGGGGACGGGCGGCGGGACCGGCCTCGCCAGCAGCGCCCGCTGGCTCCGGGACCGTGTGCTGGGCGCCCGCCGGCCGGGCCGGGGTGCGGGAGCTGTCGCCGAGCCGCGRCGGGAGGGCGGTGGAGCCGGCTCCGGCGGCCGCGGGGATGGAGGAAGGCTTGTCCTGCCTGGCCGCAGCCTGCGACCCCTCGGCGCTCGTCACCTTCTGCACGGGTAAAATAGCRCGCAGGGAGGGCTCCCTGGAATGACCGCCGGCGCTCTCCTGATCCCTGCAGGGACGAGGGGAAGCCGGTCGCTGCCGGGGCAGGCTCTGCCCTGCCAGGTGTGAGGGTGGCTCCTCTGCAGCCCTCAAGCCTGCCCGCGGGCTGAGGGGCTCGCTGCCGTGCGGCATCCGCACCGCGGGGAAATTAACGAAAAAAAGATAGCAGAATAAAATCGTGATGTGTGTGGGTAGCGGAGGAGGCGGCGGGAAGGTAAAGATGAAGTTAATGCTCGCTGCGCAGAAGGCGCGGAGCAGCGTGGGTCCCGACGGGCCGAGGCTGGGACAGGGAAGAGTTTCGTGCGAGGGACCTTTCTCAGCCTCGTGAAAGGGCGGCTCTTGCGTGTCCAGCCCTTCCTTTGGAGCGCTCGGTTTGACGCTCTCCAAAGGAAAAGCCGGAGGAAGCCCCGGTGGGACTCGYGCGGGCTTCAGGCAGGCGGCAGTAAAGGCTTGTTCTGGGTGGGGAGGTCACAACTGCAGCTTTCTGTGTTTGTGGAACCTGTATTTGCCTTTCAGAGCTCAAGGTTTCCCCCTCATCCCTTTATTTTTACCAGTGTCATAGTGAAAATGAAATATTTCAATGTGTCTTTACTTTCTTTAAACAGCTGCTATCTAAATAGTCGCTCTTGAGTGCAGATTAGGCAATTGATTTCTGCATTCTTGCTGTAGCTCCCAGAAGTATACGGTCTTAAAAAGACCAACCAACCATGGCCATAACCTACAAATAATATCAGAGATAAAGTGTGTTCCTCTTGTACATGGCATGGAAGCGTTTTATTGCAAATGAAAYTGAGCACCCGTTCTTTGTTTGCTGATTTATGTCGTGCAGTTCGGATACAAATGCAGCATCTTGCATGTAAAACCTTACCCTTGTGTCCCAAAATRTGATGGTCCACAGCAAAGTTCACTTAAAATAAGAGCAAGTGCTTAATGCATAGATTTCTATGGGCATTTAGTAGAAGAAAGGAATGACTTTGCTATAGTGTACTTCGCTAAAGTCAGCAGTGCACACTGTACTTTATCAGCTTCAGAATTCAAAGCATTTAGTTTAGAATTCAAGATGTTGCAACCCTCAAGAAAGAGGGGAGGGTAAATTGAAAATGTTAACACTGTGAGTGCTTTGGATGATTTTTTTGCAGGCGTGCAGAGATTTTTACTGTAGAAAAAGACTTTTACTGTTTAGCTGTTTGTCTGCAGAACAAAATTCAAAAGAACAGCAATTTTTATAGCTATAGCTTGAAGCTTTATTATTGATATGTAGAGGTTTATGTTGCCAACATTTCCACTGACTTTAATGGCTTTTAGCAAGAGTTTCTGTGATTGTAAAAAATGTAGCAGTGTCTCAAACTTCAGCTTGAGACATATCTTAAAGTTCTAAAATGAGTGTGACATAATGGACTTACCTTTGAGGTTTGTATAGAAATCTAGCAAAATAAGATACAAGAAATSCTTTCTTTTCTCAATGCATGTGCTCTATTCTACCTTTTTCTGCATCTTAAGAAATTATTTGGCTAAAATCTTGATAGAAGACTGAACATTTTACTGGATAAGATAGCATTTGTAAGAAAGCATGGCTTTGGATATTCTTAGCAAAATAGTGTGTTCTGTTGATTTAAAACTTGATTCCCACTCGCACAGTTAAACCTAATGTACCTTTATATCAGGTTTTTTGAGGATTGTGTGTTGGTTTGCATGTAAACTTAGAGTGATAAGAATCTTGTATGATGGAGTATGAACAAGTGCTTTGTTCCTATGAAATTTCTAACTTCAGCCTTGAGGACTTTTAGTGACTTCACACTGGTAACAAGCATGGGAAAGCCTGAGATTAAGTTGTAGAAAGAATTTATTTTTTCTTCTTTTTTGTTGGGCTATGCATGCTCATTCTTGCATTATTTAAAGGAGCTTAAGGCTTTATACTAACAGTGGAGTATTTCAGGTGAGGATTTGGGGTATGATTTATTTTGTTTTTTAATAAGTATCCTATAGTGATATACTTTTCTATAGGAACTGTTCTACCTTTAATTGTGATTTGTTTTGTGCACAGGTGTCATTGTACATATCTCTAATTTCTCGTTTCTTGCCAAAGCTAAAAATTAATTYCTAATTCAGCAGTAAAGAGCTAGCACTCCCTTTTAATGTGTGGGTTACAAGTCCTGATACGCAGCTTAACCAGATTTTTTTAAGAGTTTGCTTGGTGTCAATAGGGAAGACTTCTTTTTTTTTTTCTACTTTTCCTAATTAGCTTTTTGTAATTAAAGCTAAAGCAAGSGCATATCCCTTAGGAAGAGCATAGCTATCAAACTGGATATGAGCTAGAGTTTATCTCAGATGACACAGATCAGGATAGAAATTTTCAGTTTRACCAAGGGAAATATTTACCTGCAAACAGATCTTCAGTTGGCATGYGTCTTGATCAAATATTTATCTCCARTGACACTTGGCATTGAAATTGGTATTTATAAATGGGGGAAAAAACCAAACAAACTACAACATCCCTGTATTATTAGGTTTGATTGCTTTCAGACTCTTGATTTGTGTGCATTTGTCCTTAGTGTTAAGGCGGTTGCTGGAGACATTGATGGTAARGGTGGGGTTGTAGTGGTGGCTCTGCAGGGTTTCTCCAGGGGTGACACTGAGTCTTCCCTGGGCTTGGTGCCACTGTGCTGTGGAGGGCACCGTGACTGGCAGCGGCTTTGCCACCTGCCTTGCTGGCAGTCAGTGACAGTGGCTGGCACATCCTGCTGTTCCTGCTGCCTTGCTTCCCTGTGCAGGTGCTGGTGCAAAAGTACATAATTTGAATTAGAATCTGACATAAGGGAATTTGCTGTAAGTATTTGGGTGTTACAAGAGCCTTTTTCTTTCTAGTACATGCACTGTAACAGCAGTGCTATGTATATGCAACATAAAATTACAAATACTGTAAAGATCCAGAGGGCTTTTCCACACTCTTTAGAAGGTTAATACTTTGACTGAATGGAAGTTTCATTTCTTTAACTCTTTAACTCTTTAAAAGGTAGTTACTTTTCAAAACTGTACTATCATTTTTTGGTAACTTTTTTTTTTTTTTCTATTTTTCATGTTCAGGTCTCTAGCTGGCTCCTAACAGTTCTAGGAACACATATTAGTCATCAGAAGGGGGTTGAGGAGATAATAGTGACTTGTGCAGGGTAATGGTTAGCGTTTTCTTAGCATTGGCAGAAAGCAATTGCAAGTTGAAGKAACTGCAAGCCACTCTTGAAGTTGCTGAAGTATCAAAATTGGTGAAATGTCAGAGGTGGAGTTGACGCAGCAAACATGTCATTAAAGGTCAGATAGAAAGGTTCAGGCTGCACACGCTTTCTCGGCACCAAGTCTTTGCTCTCAAATTTTGAGTAATGCCCTGATCAAGAAAGTATCTTTATGAACCCCACATCACAGCCCTGCTTCACACAGATCAGTAAATTCATCCGGAAATAGGTGGCATTGGAAACTTCCCTCTGGCAGCATGAGCAGCTAAAGGCTTCTGTTAGCTAAAGCTAACCTGCTCCTGCTGTGAGCCAGAACAGCTTTGAGAGCAGAACTTGCWGAGAAATACAGAGAAAGTGCTGTACATGCAGATCCTGTCCTGTGAGCAGGAAGAACAAATAATCAGACATGACAGCCGTTAGTCACAGATCTTTATTGTGTGATGAGAAGATGCCCTTATGCATSATAAAACCAGGATTTAGGTGACCTGTCTTCTTGCTTTGCTCTTACAGCACCTGCTTTGTTCTTTGGATCTTCTAAAAAGGCATGCATTTCTTGTGTTTTGCCCTGGTTTGCCRGTGAAACTCATCAGAAGCATTTAAAACAATGATAATACCCACAGTCAGATTTCTGATACCTGCGAAGTGCATCTAAGGAAACGTTTCCTTCCACAAGAACTTGATTCTGGCCTTGTGCTGGCAGGGTCACTTGTCCTCTCCACCCGTGAGTCGGTGCTGGGAGGACTTCCCCCTCTCTCCGAGGTGTGCAGGTTGCGTGCCATGGAACGCTCTGGCATGAGAACTTTGTCCTGTGCAACTTGCAGGTTGCAAGTACGGTCACACCTAGTTTAGAGCGTGGGCTTGCACAGAAATTACACAGGGCCAAGTGAAGGCGGAAACTTCKAGCATGTTGACACAGTAGGTTAGTAAATGTGGATTAGTAGGTTAAACAAGCTGGCATTTAGTCTTGAGTAAGAGCAGTGTGCTTGAGTAGTTACTGCATGGAAGCTCTGATGCTGTTAACTYTCTCTTGGGCTCACTCCATCGTGGTTTATGTGGCCGTACCCCAGTTTGTAGCCTGAAAACGTATTTTGTTAAAAATGAAACAATAGTTGTAAAATAAGATTATTGGAAAGGTTAGAAGATGCTGAAAATTTATAAAATAATTTTGTTGCTGTTGATGTAGTCTGTTGTGGTGGGAGGAATATTTTTCATGCATGAAGGCTCCTGTTATTTTGGCTGGCAGTATTATGCAGAGATAGTGTGCTCCTGGATGGTTCTTTTATATGTATAAATAGCTGAATTAGCATAGCTAATGCTTAGTAAGTGTATGTGGAATTAATCTATTCTAAAACATAAGCATTAGCGGAATGAACTAGATAATTCAGTGGTTTAAGATAATAGCTGCTTTCAAAGTAACTATTATCTTTTTAGCTTTAGATTGTTCCCCCCACAGTTATCAAACAAATAGAAATCTCCAGGATTTTAAAAAGAGAATGAAACTGAATTGTAAACACTGGAGACCTGCAATATGTAGCTTTTTCCAGCATACTTTTCACTTCATTAGTTGGAATATATTAGTAAAACATCTATGAACTTTATTTCTGTCTGTTGCAGGCAGGCCTTACCAGCATTGCTGCTCCTGATCTGTTATGAAATCCTGAAAGTGTCACCCAGTGGTAGCCAGAGAAGAGCTTTGAGATAGATCTGCAAGGGACTGACAGCTGATGTGGCCTTGGCAGGTTGAATGGCAATTCAGAGGCTCTCTGGTTGCATTGGTGCTCATGTACTTTTGCAGCAAAACATTCCTGTTTGGTTGTTTTTTTTTTTTTTTTTCTTTTTTCTTTTTTCTTTTTTTTTTTTTTTGGAGGTGAGCTGAAGTTGAGGATAACATCACATGTGAGGCTGAAATGGTCTGAAATCAATGAATTTTCAGTGTCCAGTGAAAAGTGACCCCAAACAACTTTTTCTCCCCACGAGGTCCTCAAAGGGTCCATAAAGGGTCCCCAGGGTGTCCCTAAAGGGTCCCCAGGGGGTCACAGAGACACAGGAACCTCTCCTGAGGGGGTTACTGGAGAATTCCCAGTGGGAAAAGTGACCCCAACCACCTCCTTCTCCCCATGGGGTCCTCAAAGGGTCCTTAAAGGGTCCCCGGGATGTCCCTAAAGGGTCCCAGGGGGTCAGAAAGGGACCGGGTATCCCTCCCGGGGAAATTGCAGGAGAATTCCCAGTGGGAAAAGTGACTGCAACAGCCACCCCCTTCCCAAACGGGTCCCCAAAGGGTCCCAAAAGGGTCCCCAAAGGGTCCCTAGAGGGTCTCCAAATGGTCCCAAGAGGATCCCCAAAGGGACAGAGGCTGTGGGTGCCCAGCAGGACGGGCAGGAGCTGTCTGAACGTGGCTGGCACAGCCTGGGCACAGTTTTGGAACCTCCATTCTGCCATCCCTCAGCCCCGTTTGCTCCAAAACGCCGCTTTTGTTGGCATTTCCTTTGTCTGGGGGACGCTGAGGCGGTGGCACCGCAGGGCCCAGGCACAGTGACAGTGCCCAGGGAGGCAGGAAATGCCATCCACGGGTTGGGAGCTGGCACAGAGACAAAAGCATCGATTTAGGAACCTCCCAGACCCTTCTCCTTTCCCCTGAACCTACAAGACACTGATCTGCACCCCGCATTTGGAGATGATTTGGGACCGCTGGGAGAATCCCAAACAAAAACTGAATCTCTCCTGGCGCCAGCCACACAGAATTTCTGAGGCTCTGGGGTGGTTGTGTGGACTCTGTGTACAGAAAATAATTCAGGGTTTGTTGGAAGTCACGCCTCTTTGTGGACATCTCACTGTAAATACTGAAAAGGCCAAAAATCCTCTTTGGACCCACACATGGGGTTTCTTACAGAGCTCATGAATTTTCCTCATGGAGCTTCTCTGAGCTGGCAGGAAAAAAAAAAAAGAGGGGATTTTCCTGAAAAASCCCAGCAGGGAAGCTGCTGGCTGCTCCACGCTGGGGCTCTGCAGGCTCCCTGCACCCTGCAGCACCCACCAGTGAGCACGGGGAGCACCCACTGCTTTTCCCCGAGCAGGAAAGGGCGTTTTGCAGAGTGTGTTTTTCACCTCCACACACACAGGGGCACGGGGAGCATCTCCCTGCAGGTGCCCTGTGTGGAGGGAGTCGGGGGCTGCTTGGGTGGAGGGATTTGGGTGGAAATCCCGCTGTGACCCTGCCATGGACGCGGCCCCCATGGGGCACACGGGTGGGACAGGTGCCCTGCACACATGGGGCACGCACGGGTGAAGTGAACATGGATAGGGCACATGGATGGGGCACGGATAAGGTGAACATGGATAGGGCACAGAGGGCACATGGATAGGGCATGGATAAAGTGAACACGGGTAAGGCACACAGGGCACATGGATGGGGCACATGGATGGGTCACAAGGGTAAGGTGAACACGGATAGGGCACAGAGGGCACATGGATAGGGCACAAATAAGGTGAGCACGGATAGGGCACACAGGGCACACAGGGCACATGGATGGGGCACATGGGTGAGGTGAACACGGATAGGGCACACGGATAGGGCACACAGGATACATGGATAGGGCATGGATAAGGTGAACGCGGATAGGGCACACGGAGAGGGCACAGAGGGCACGTGGATGGGGCACACGGGTAAGGTGAACATGGATAGGGCACACAGGGCACATGGATAGGGCATGGATAAGGTGAACACGGATAGGGCACACAGGGCAAATGGATGGGGCACACGGGAAAGGTGAACACGGGTAAGGTGAGCACGGATAGGGCACACAGGGCACATGGATTGGGACACGGATAAGGTGAACACAGATAGGGCACATGGGTAAGGTGAACATGGATAGGGCACACAGGACACTTGGATAGGGCACACAGGGCACACAGGGCACATGGATAGGGCACAGGGCACAGAGGGCACACGGATAGGGCACACGGGTAAGAGGCACATGGATAGGACACCTGGATAGGACACACGGGTAAGGGGCACACGGGTAAGGGGCACACGAATAAAGCAGACAGATAGGGTGAACAGGGATAGGGCACACGGAGAGGGCACATGGGTAAGTGGCACACAGTAAGTGGCACACGGGTAAGGGGTACACAAATAAGGCACATGGATAGGTGTTGTTTTCAAACCAAAACAATAGAGCACATGGATAGGGCACGGATAAGGTGAATAAGGATAGGGCACAGAGGGCACACGGATAGGGCACGCAGGTGAGAGGCACAGGGTAAGGGGCACATGGAAAAGGTGTACACAGGGCACACATGACGAGGGTGCA
>NW_026623314.1:1711769-1739604 GCF_030028575.1 Malurus melanocephalus | reverse complement strand
TTTTTTTTTTTTTAATGGTGTACTTTAGTATATAAAAATTTCTCTTTCTGAGGAGGCTCTGACTGTTGTCAGTTCTTGATTAATTAATGCCTTAATTTTGAGGAAGAAGGAAGTAAATGGAAAAAAAAAATGGAACTTACTCCTAGTTTGTGACACTAACCATATTCAAATCTTGTTTCCCTGTCAAGTATTGGTATCACTATCATCCATGATCAGTCATGTCTCCCTTGCTATTTGCAGGGCTACTTTTTACCTAAAATCTATTGCTTTGTAGCAAATAGYGGGAGAAGAAACCTGAAAATTTTTTACACTTCGGAGCCCATCTCTATAAAGATCAGAAAAATGACTTTGATAGACCAATCCCTTTTGAGTGTACAGAATTTGGCAAACATTCCACACAGAAGTGTATTTWCCTGCAGGATCCTTTGAGAAGAGAGTATCCCTACGGAAAAGGCATTTTTCCCATATAAACAAATTGCATACACACATTCATAGGTTTCAACAACAGCAGTTTTGATATTTCAATTTTGTCTAGGACTTCAAAAAAATGCATTCAAGGTGAAAATTTAGAAGATCTTAGTCTGCCTGTGTCAACCAAAGTGTTCTGTTCAGTGATTTTTATCTGGGGAGTTGTAGCATCATGTAACACTGTTTCCAAGTGTGYTTGCTTCGCTTTGCTTCAGTTCTGCAACCTGCTTTGTGGTTTGGTCTAAATTAATGTGAGACCTAATTCCTCCCTTTTCTGGGGAGTTTTCCATTTTAGGAGTAATAGTGCCAGGATTAGCAACTGATATTATGATTGAAAGAGGCTTCATTTTTATGTATTGTTTTCTGTGGAAGCAGCCTACTAAAGCTTTATAAAATATATATGCAGTCACAAATTCAGATGTCTGCCATGCTGTTCGAGAGTTCTTCCTCTTCATGAATTAAATCAGTTTCATTTCACAGTTACCTCATTTGTTTGTAGAGCATTTGTGGAAGTTTGTTTATAGTGTCCTTGGTAAGGAGAGTGCATCAATGTTTAATGATAGATCTGCAGTATGAATTGTTTAAAAGACTATCTTTGTAAAATAGTAAATGTTAATATTAAATATTTCTACAGCTCTGGAGAAGCAGCATGTTGCTGGACAGTCTCCTGTCAGGCAGGAGCAGCCACAGCAGCAGAAAAGGTGRTATGAGCAATGCTTTCCACTCACATCTTGTTTACAGCTGTTACCTCACTGAGGCTGCTTAACAGCTAACATCATAAAACAAAAAGCTTAACTAAAGAGTCAGTCAGTTTAATTGACTTTATAATCGATTCCCCTTATTGGTGGTCTTTTGACTTTCACTGTAGATACTTATTATTCTCTGGCCTGTGTTTTCTRTCACACACACTGTGCACATATTCCATTTATTTCTCAATAGTTCCTCCTGTGTAGTAACTGAATTGGAGATAGTGACTCATGTCACTATCATTAGTGACAGATACCTACAGAGACTACCTTACTGTAGATCAGTAGTTGCAGATACCACCTTCCAGGTTGGCTGTGTGGGAGACATGAAGTTTGTGCCTTATCCTTGAAATCAAGCAAATAGCTGTGTCTGTAGTATAACYGGTCTTTATGTTATAGTTCTTTAGAGTTCTTTATTATGCAAAAAACCCCAACCAAACAAAAGTGCTATACATTTGGTTACATCTGGAGCAAACATTAGCTGTTGTAGAGGTGTTCCTGTAGTACCAAWGTTTCAAGCAGTTGCAGAAGCTGTGGAGCATCTTGTTGGAGGTAAACAAAAGCAGCAATTTGATTGCTACTGTTGCAAATGTTGAGTTGGATCGATCTTATGGTTAGAGAACTTCAGTCTCACATTCCCAAGAAACAATGGACTTTTAAAAATCCCAAAACCAAACCTTATGTCTGTTCTTGTTTACAAGACCTAGGAGAGACTGWATGACTGTGAGATGGTATCCCCTGCAGCAGTGAGGGTAACATTTGTACTGCAGAGCTGGGATAAGGGGTGCATTCTGCAGGAAATGCTGCCCRATGGGACGGACAGAGCATGATGGGCATGCAAGCACAACCGGCTGTGCTGGCCTCGCTGAGGCAGAGCTGTGGGTGGATGGTCACRAGAGAAAAACTAACACTGGAATGAATACTCCCACCAGAAGGCTTGTCTCTTAATACAGGTTATTTTTTACAAGGRAGGAAGCATATTTTCATCCTTAAGTTCTAGATAAGAAGATGCAAAGGAGGACAACAACTCTTCTAGGACACTTGAGCTTGTCATGGGAAGTTGAAAGTTGGCATTTTACTGAATGGGCTCTGGTATGGAGAGGTAATAAAAGCAGCGGCCACATAGGGCTGTGAGTAAGTGGAAGAAATTCCTATACCTGAAATACCAGAAAACTGAGATAAAGCAGTGAGTTGGTGAGTCTATTTCAAAACAGGTTTTCCCTTTATCTGAAATCACCATGTCCTGGTACTTGGCSCGATAAGAGCTGTGAAATACGTGCTGTGTACACCAGTGCTGGTGCCTCCCCCTGCTCTGGTGTAAGCAKGTTTCTGCTGAGCAAAAAATGCACCAGATCCTACTTTTTCCAGCTGAAAGGGAAGGAAGGCTTCCTCTGCAGGGTAGATGAGTGTTTTGGGAGAAGGAGGTCTGTATTTCCTTGGGAAAGGAAATTAATACTATAGGCTAAGTTTCTATTTTTCTTCATGGAGTTTTGCATAGTGGCATTTATGATAGATTGGCTTAGAATAGCACAGAATGAGATCAAAGAAACTTGGTTTGTACAGTGGTATTTTTGATGTTACAAATTAGATATTTATAAGTCCTGGGGSAGAAAAATGTGCGGCACAATGAAGCAGAAAATTTCAGAAATGTTCCAACACTTTTATTTACAGAGATAATATCTAATTTGATTGTTAGATAGCAGACACTAGAGATTATTCATTCATGTGTCAGGATTTGAGATAAGTAGAGTTTTGTAAGTAAGCATTGCATGATACTAAATAAAGTGTATTCGTAAAAGAAGAGGATATTTTTTCTTTGTCTGATCTTATCTCAATAGTTTCAGTGCTTTTCTATTTTGCTGCTGAAATGATACTCTAGAATTGATGAGAATATAGCAATCTTAGAGTAGAAACTTCTTTCCTCTGGGGCAAAAACATACTTGTTAAAAGCACACCACAAACAAAAACTCAGTTAAGTTAGTTGCCCAAATAAGCAATAAATATTTAAGATGTTGGAAAGTTTCCATAAGTGTCAGATTAAAACTATGTTGGTACTGCTGCACTCAAATGCTTTGCAGCAGAGGAGATGCACCGCAGTGATGGGAAATGTTAGACTTTTCCTGCATTGTTGGAATCTAAAGCTTGAATGTTTTGCAAGCTTGGATTTTGTTTGCATGTTACTTGAAAAATATATCTTTTGGAAATGTCTTTTGGAAATAAGAGTTTGGATAATCAGATGTAATCCGTATGAATTGGGGCTTAAAATATGGAAAAAAAAATCTCAAAATATATGGACATTTCTTTGAGCATGAATTMGCACCATCACTCTGGCAAGAGCGGTTGAAAGATAAGTGGCCCATGTGGAGGGAGGGGTGCAGAGAGAGATGGAGAATCTGAGATTACTGTAAGTGCTCCTTTTTTCATTTTTCTATCTTGGTCTTGTTTTCTCCCCTTGTTCTTTCCCCCTTCTCATTCCATTTACAAGCCTCCATACCAACTTCCTTGTTTGGCACATAASTGGTAGTATCTGTCTGTGCAAATGAGTATGCAGGATACTCTAGGAAAACCAGTGGTTTAGATAGTTCCATGTTGCTCTGTGAAATCTGTGTTTGCTGGACTTTGTGATGTTTTTGATAGCAGTACTTTTGTCTGAGCCTGGCTGTGGTTACTATAATCCATTGTATTGAGGAGATGAGTGACAATTAATGGTACTGTCTTTTTGTAGATTTGTGCAKYAAAGATATAAGGTTAAAGAAGAGTGTTCTAAGTGGAAAGTCAGACTGAAYTTAAAAGTCAGAATTGGGATTGTCCTTCAAGAGTATTGAATTTTCTGRATCATAAAGGTATTAAGATGCAGCWTTTAATTACTTAATCATAGTGCTCCCCCAAAGTAAKAACTCTGAAAAGGTGATTCTGCCTATAAATCTGTTGGTATTTTGAGTTACCTCTATGTTCTTTGCGTGGAGGATTTTAATCTTGCTTCTTAAGGAAATGCATGCATTTAAACATTGACCTTGCTGCCGCACTTAGGGTAGTTCATTGGTAGCCCACAAGTGTTAATTAACCTTTATGCAGTGTGGGATGATGAATTTCATGTCATTTAACACATGAATAGTGAAGTTAAAAAGAGATTAAGGTCAAAAGCATCTGCTAATTGCATAATTTTCTAATTAAGTAGTTGCCTAATTTGAAACTAGAAAGGCTCGATTGTCAAAGTGCACAGGACGGATTGCCCTGTACATGTCTAAAGCCTGATTGCCTCTGGTGGGAGTACCTGTGAGAGCTTAGCACTTTTCCACATTGGTGCCTGGTGTTTTGGGTTAGGCACAGCATGAAGGCGCTTGCTCAGTGAGGCTTTGGAAGTGTGGGAGAGATGCTCTCCTTCTGTTGGTGTCCTGCCGTGGCCACCCTGGAGCYCCAGGCAGTGGCTGGCTTTGCCTCTGTCCTGCAGAGATAAAGCCTGTGGAGTTTCTCTCTGGGGTGGCTTGGGTGTACTCCACTCTTGGTGCTGGGAGGTCAGTGGTGGCTGAGCCCCCGGTAAGGAAAAAAGTCGAAAAAGTTGTTTTCTTAGAAGCATATGAAAAGTTGTTTGCTTAGAAAATTCTAACTAGATCCGTTTGGGCATTAGGGAGGATAGCAGATTAACCTGTATCGTTAAATGCTTGCTTAATTGGTTACTTCTAAATTGACATTTTAGCATGGATATGTTCTGATACTTCTAGCACAACGTGAAACATTTTCAGCAAAGAACATCCATACTAATGTATGTATGTATGTTCAAGTGTTAATGTATATTTAACTTAGAGTTAGTGCTGTTTATTGCAGCTKTCTCTGGTTGCTGTGTGAATTTCCGAGCCTCTTTGTTAGAAAAGATGCTCCCTGCCCCTCTCCGTACTGTAACATGAAAATGGGATGKCACCAGATAATAGCCTAGGATGACTGGGATTGCTGCTGAGCAATATGGGGGATCCCAAGAAGGTGCCTGTAGCTACCATGAGTTCTGTCTGTGGAGTGTAGAGGTCACTGATTTGTAGCAGGAACAGTATTTTGGAACGGGAAGGGCTTGTCTTGCTGGTTGAATGCCAAGCATTAAAGAGTCATGATCTTCAGAACAGTATCAAGAGCATCAAGAGCCAAGCGGTGTAAGGGGAAAAAAATACTTTAAAACCACAAGGCTTTTTAAGTAGTGGGTGRGGAAAAACCCGTGAATGGTCTTGCTCTTGAGATGCATTTCAATGGAGGTGGAGCTGATAGAAGTATGCAATTGGGTAAGGATGTGAGAGAATGCCTGCATAATTACCTGCATCTTCAAGTAAGCATATGGATATTAATGTCAAATATGAGAAGTGTCTCTAAGTGTTTGTTCTCATTTTGCAGTCTGCCTATTAAGTCTAGTATCAGCAAGTATGGAGTATAAAATTTCTGTGCCCAATAAGTTATACAATTACTGGAAACCTAGGCAAGACCASTCATATTGGTTGAATACAGCATGGGTGGAGCTGTACCCTGTGAATCTCATGCCTGAGGAGATACTCTGAGCAAAAGTATGGAGTCTTAATTGTGCTTTTGTTGTTGAMAGTTCTGAATTCCAGATATGGAACRTAATTCTTGATCTTTGCGCCTTTTATAATCTGCTGTTAAGATAGGTAATCTGCAGAAAACTTCAGAGAGTTTTCTTTCTCATAACATTGTAGGAAAAACAAATTTGTCAGGTATCTCTCTGGAARTATAATCCTCATCGAGAGTCAAATTTTTCACTGCCCTTAGAACAAAAATCAAAGTTACACAAATACATACTTTCCTTCACATGTGAGCAGATCRTGTTCCTGGTGGAAGGGTTCTTTGGGTACAGTTCTCTCCTGAAGTTGTCAGCCAGAGTCCCAGTAATTTCTGTTGCTTTTCTCTAATAAAACACTCTTACCACTCCGGGGAAAATACAGAAAATGCTGTGGGTGCCTTAACAGCTAGGGGTTTAAAATTACCTGTGGTTTATGTGGCTTTTTTGGATAAAACATAGGATTTTTCCCCCCGTGGTTTAGCTTTCCATGTGCTGAAGTTTGTAGAATTTGTTTTTCTGAAATGTTGCTTAGGTCTAAAATGAATTCCTTACTTAGATTTGATCAGTGCTCGGAACAATAGACTCAGAGGAGCGATAATGGATGCTCTGGAATTGTTGAGGGGGCCCAGAATAGATGGTTCAGCAGGAAGATATATTTTTTCAAATGTAGCCAGTTCAAATTTCTCCTAGGTAGCAAATGATGATGTGTGATGCTTTTCAAATGCTGTTAGCCTCATATGCCTGCTAGATGACGTGTGAGGAGACGTCATGGCTTGAGAGTTTTGTTAAGTACCATCTCTGTGTTCTGGGTACCCCTTTTGGAGTTCCTGGCCCAAGTCTAAGGGGCAGTTTGAATTGCTGCTCTGTTTGATCTGCTTGGAGTGATTTGATGCATATGGCTGTGAGGAATCTGACACAGAGTAACTTGTCTGTTCCATGCTGGTCATTGACTATGAGAAATGAGCCCTCATTTTCAGGGTCATCCTTGTGTCTCATGAGTGCCAGATACAACCATCCCATGTATATCACTGCTTACTCCAAAAGCAAGGGAATAATTGATGCTTTTCTTGCTAAAATTAAAAATCATCAACTATGAAAATTAGAAAAACATCTTATTTTGAAAGTTTTAGTATTGTCTGGTCAGAGCTAGYATGTTTTTGCTATCGTTTGATACCAGTACTCTTACCTTAAAMCAGTTTTAAAGACTGAAATACTTTGGATTCACATCTATGTGAATGTCTCCCTCCTACTACTAGCAAGTACTGTAGATGGTGCTTTTTTTTTGCTTAAAGACATAGGTCATTAACAGCTTGGGAAACCTGACCAACACATCAGAAATGGTGCTGTTTGGTCATAGTAAGAATAACCAGGTAACTAAAAAGGTATTTTTAAAATGAATGAATTAATAACTGCACATACTTGCTCTATTAACTGGTTTCCTTCTTTARTTAAACTTCCCTCTGGCTTAATAAAATAAGGGTGGCTCATGGAAGGCCTGGGTAGATGTATGTCTATGTCAACATGAGAAAAAGGACAAATGTTTAGGAGTGGGAGAAGAGGAAGGGAAGAGWTGAAATTTTGCTTCACGCTGACAGACTTTGTTCTTGCAAAAGAGCTGTTTCCCCTCTGAAGGGGGAAGGGCAGGTCCTTGAAGGAAGGGGGTTTGTTTTTTGTTTAAACTTTTGAAGTAGTTCTTCAGATTATAAAATGTATTTTAAATAAAAGAAGATATCTGAAAAATATTTTGAAATCTTCTGTGAAGAAAARGTATAATTCTGTATTGTGCAGATTTGTCAGAATGATCTCACGACTTCCAGTTTTGTTTAATTTCAGGGCATCTTCTTTTAAGATAATCCCTGTTGAGTTACTTTTCAAGACACTGCCAAGAAGGGCATGTTGGAATTCAGTTGAATATTTGCTRTAATGGGTGAGGTATTTGGGTTGGGAATCATTCGTTTTAATTCTCTAATAGTTGCCAGGGTAATTATGATTGCCATCACTTGAAACAGATGCTGCTTCTATAGAATGATAAAGAACAATGAAATGTCTTCCYAGTGTGCTACTGTATTCTTTGATCAACCAAATTATTTTTGATTTCCCAGTGATATCCTTGCTCTCCAGTTTCTTTCAGTTACTGTGTCTCCTGTGCCCTCTCTGCAATGCAAAGCAGGCGCTGGTGGTTTGAAACCTCTCATTGTACAGCAGGGCACATTGCTTTGCCTGGTTTTGAATCAGCTGAACAGCTTAGCCTCCTTGGCTTTCTCCTCATGCCCCATTTCTGCAGGCTGGGCCTTCTGACAAATCTTGGGTTTGAGGGTCCTTCTCCCTCTCTGAGCTGTGCCACGCCATGAACCTCCATAGCACAGCTCACAGAGAGCACCGATCAACTCCTCTGCCGTCTCACTGGATGTGTTGAGGAGGTCAGAGCATTGCAGCTCACCCTTACTAACACAGGGCGAGAAGATTTGCTGTCCTGTTGCTCTTTTTAGTKTCTAGTTAGTGACATAACTGTGGCTTTGGGAGCTGCAGCAGCCAGCTAATGTGCCCCAATTTTAGAGTGCTGGGGTTCAAAAGAAACAGTCTGGTCAATGTTAGTAGTTCATGAGAAATAAAGATGTCCAGAAATGTGCAGGGCACTTGCTTCTGTGCTCATCAGAGAGACTGATCAACAGGGGAGCGAGCCTTTCCTGGTYTGGTAATTACTATTATTTGGACTACACACAGGGAACACAGTAATATTTGGCTTCTRAAATGATGATTTGACATAGCTACTTATTCCTTTTACAAATGTTTTGTAGTGATCTGCTGTATATTTATGCAGACTGGGAATGTGTCCATAATTTTATCCATTATAGTGGATAATACCTATTAATTGAAGTTTTTGGCAAACAAAAAAAGCAACAAAATTAAGTTTGGGGTGTTTTTCCCCCCGTTTTTTTTTTTTTTTCCTCCTCTTTTTTTAAGGAAATGTCAAACTACTCTTCTCTGTTTGGACTGCAACCCAGTGTAAGAGAAGTTATAAAGTTTATAATATTTTGARAATAATTGTTTTCTGGARTATTAAYTGTGACYGGTCTAYTTCATCTGTTTAAAGGCTAAYATTTCAAGGACAGTAGAARTATGAATTRTATGGTACTTCAGTCAATTTACTTTCCTAAAGTWAAAGCTTTTCTTYATGGATTAATGCACATTTACCTTGGTTCCTTTTAGTATGCTGCAWAGGTATGTATGCATGTAGGAACTTTTACCAGCTCCTTAAATCAGATGGGGRTTTATGTTTTGAACATGGGGGTTTTAATAAAAGGATCTTACACAATTTTCCCAGCCCAGGGTGGCTGTCACAGGTCTGGGTTTTAAAGTCCTGCTGAGAGAGCATTGGATGTGCTGCTGGGCTTTAGAGTTGTTAAATTTTCTGCGTATAGAGAGGTACAGTTATAGATGGTGGTATTAAGGTATTTTTGTTGAGTTCTAATCTGTTATCTCTGGATCTCGATTTGATTATGTGCCTTATTAATGAATTCTCCTGCTGTTCTTTTTATCAGTCTGAATGAATATGGTAGTAATTGTGAAGCATACACTTCTGCTTTTGCTTTAATCAAGAGTGAATTAAAACAATATGCAAAACTGTCATCTAGGTGCTGTTTTATTATTGTAACCCTAACTGTTCCTTATAGTTCAATGATAATTGTGGATAAATTTCATTGCTAAAGGGTTTTTGGGGTTTTTTAAACTAAATCATTGTAGGAATTTTGTTTGTATTGTGAAAGTATTAATTGTGACGCTTTATATTGGTTGGTTCAATTCTTGGTCCTTCAGTAATGTGTATCATGTTTTAACTGACTGGAAGTTGGCATTAATTGGACTCCTTAATCTCTTTCATATTGCATTCATTGGAGGAATTTGGCTCAGTGTTTATTTTGTTTACATGCATTTTGAAAGTGCCTTTATGCAAGTATTTAAAAGATTAAGCCTTTTTTTGTTAGGGAAAATCAGAGTTTTGGAATTGTGGCTTATATTAACCTTTTTTTCATTGATATGTCTTTTTAACATTAGTGAACTAAGTTTAGATTTAATAGAATCACAGTAATAATACCAGCTATTTACCCTTACGTTTACATTTGCTGTATTTATTTCGTARAATGTAAACTTTGACTGTATAATACAGGTAAATTTTTGTAAACCTGTATTAGAAGTTCCTTACTGCTTTTATAGGAAGCCTTAAACAGGATGGATAAGGAATTCAGTACTTTGTGATTGAGCAACATATTCTTTTAAATTTTTTTTTAAGTGGTTGGCCTATGATTCATTAGAACAGCCAAATATAAAAATCTCTTACGTGTTATTTTGGCTTGGCAGAAATAATACGAAGAACTGTCAAAGGCAAAGAGTAAGCAGAAGCTGTAATTTCCTTTTTACCACTAAAGAATAGATTTGGCTGGGTTAGGCYTTCAATGCTAATCTATCTCTGTGTGGCCCAACAGATTTTTGGAACCTTTTTGTCATGCATTTATTTTCTCTTCACTTCAAGCCAAATATTATAAGGTTGTATGTTTTTTGGCACATGCAGGGTGGTGATGTGAAAAAAGTKAAAGAGAAGGAATTCAAATTAACAACTCCGATCTAGACCATTTAAATTGAGATTGCCATTTGATTCAATTAGGTCATCGCTAGCAGAACTTGTAGGTTTAACTGTGGGCTTTTTTTTAAACTTTGAAACTTGCTATAATTTATAAATTTTTTAAACTTTGAAACTTGTAGTATTAAGGGTCATAGTTAAAATTCTTAAAGTGTTCCACAAGAATATACTGCAGAATTTTACCACAGTTTTATGCCTTTTTTGTTAATTTGGTTGGTGTTTAAATAAGGTTAGTTTCAGTCTTCCTTCTACATGTGATGTTCTGTTTTTCACAGAAAGCACATTGCCTCTTGTGATTTTAACAGGACCATGCTCCTTAAGCCATCTTAGCTAATGATTAGTAATGATTTCTGTCTTGAAGCATTAATTTGATGTTTGCCATAAKATCCATTCCTTTTCTGCCTGAACATGCTTATTACAATGTCTTCAGTATTTCAAAATGACGGACCCGATGTATTAGCGCTGTACATGCCTCTTTGTGTGGCTTTTAATTCAGAACAAAGCAGTTCAATGCCTCTTTCTGCTCTGCTCTGCCTCTGTACAGATGACAGCATCTCRGCTGCGAGCACCTCCGATGTCCAGGACCGTCTTTCAGCCCTGGAGCTGAGAGTGCAGCAACAAGAAGATGAAATTACCGTGCTAAAAGCAGCGTTGGCTGATGTGCTAAGACGTCTTGCTATCTCTGAAGACCATGTAGCGTCTGTGAGAAAATCAGCACCGAATAAAGGTAAGCCCAAATTTGGTAAACTTTTTCTAGAGTCAGGCTGTGTTATCATGTTCGAATGTTCTTCACTGGTCACTCGCTTTTTTCCCTTTTCTGTCTCATATGGAAAGGCAGGTCTAKTTTGAGCTGGAGGGGTTAGGTTTGTAATAGTAACTTAAATATATATGGCTAACAGATATCTGAAATWTGCTTACTAATTTTTCTGTTTGCTAACATTTTTGTGTTCTGGACGCCCCTGAAGATTTTTCATACTTATTGCTAAAAGGTTCCTATTTTTATTGCAGTGGTGGAATGTTAGCCTGCCACTGGGGATTCTGGGGCTTATAGACACTTWTGAGTCTCAGCTTGAATTTGCCTAGACAATACTCAATTGAAAGGGCATATTAGAGGCTACATTTCCTCTTGCTCCTAAATTATAACCAAAACRAAAACCAAAATACATTACCACCAAATAAGAAGGCTTTCTGAATACAGTTGAATTTTGTTCCAGTACAGAGATAACTCACCACCAGAAAATCTCATGTAAGAAGTGGCCATGTAGCAGCAATTTCTCTTTTGGTTAGTCATTAGTAATTTTTATTTGSAGCATTGAAACATGTAGGATTGTTTAAAGAAACGAGATACATTTTGCACTAATTTTTATATGCTTTTTCCCCTGCTGTGGACATTTCATTTTTTGTTCTGGAGAAGTATTTGAATTGAGTTTTGAACTTGCTCTATGTTAAAAGTTGTGTATTTGAAGAGAATTATGGCTGCGTTTGTTTCTGGCATATATCAAGTCTCTGATTAAATAAGAGGTTAGGTCATATTTCAAATAATTTACTGTTTTAATTCACCATAATTGCATGTAACCCCATCAAACCAAGCAGCACAGAGATCTCTGGGATCAGTCCCTGTGTTTCAATCTTGCAGTGCACCTATTACAGCAGTATAACATTGAACTGGTACAATATAGCCTGTGTTTGGGTGACTGCTTTATACAGGCTGAAAATGCTGAAAATCTGAATTATTTTAGATGTGACAGAGAGCTCAAATTCCTTAATTAAGTGTTTTTGCAGTCTCTCTGCCAGATGGAAGGAAGTCATGATGCCTAATTGGCTTGGTCTGAATCTTGCCATTCTCTCTTGCTTGCTAAATGGTAGACTGTTGTCATCTCTGCTTATAAATGCAGCTTTTATCTTTCTGATTTACAAGTCTTGTCTCATCAAGATTGAAGCTTCCTTTTCGAACTCTTTGTGAATGGAGCTCTAGCAACTGTTTTGACTAATTCACTCTGCTGTCTGTTGTCCATTGTGAGAAAAAGAAAATGTCCAAATGAAAAACTGGGCAAAATGTGTGCACCATAGTGCCTTATTCTTCCAATTTAAATGCAGATGAGCTGGGATGTGCACAAATATGGCTAAAAACCTTTGGCTGGGAGCTGTCTAACACCCAACAAACTATGTACAGGCAGGGCAAATTCACTGYGTTCGGCAAAATGCCTTGGGGCTATCTCCTTTCTGGGGGTCCTGGAACCATACTGAATTCTCTAGGTCAATTYGTTCCATGAAAAATAAACTATTTGCAGGAGGCAGAGCAGAGGGAGGGTGGAATATTTACATACCTTTAGCTTGGTCCTATTATAGCTCTACAAATTAATGCCAACAACATGGAACTGTGGAGAAAGAGATGGGAACAGGGACAGATACGTACATGCATGATCTAATACATTGAACTTTAATGAGTTATGACTAATTAGCACCATATTTAATTTGTGGTGAATGTGTTCCCATTGTGTTCAGTTACCTAATACCACCAGAACAACACATTAACTTCACTGTTAATCATGAAATCAGCTGTATGTGGAATTCACGGAAGAAAATGTTTGCATTCAGAGACTGGGATTTTATGAGTCTAAAATTAGGCTTGAAGGATAAGCATGGGATCAAAACAAGTTCGTACATTGCATTTTGCAATACCCTAGGTTCTACTTTTGATTTCTGTATTTTAAGTTCTTTCAATGGCTAAAAGCTCTTGAAATGTTTTAACAGAGATGAATGCATTATTTTTTTTTAATAAGTAGGGTTAGAAGATGATCTAAATTGCCATGCAAAAATAATACTCAAATAAGTAATTGTTTTCTTTGAAGTAGTATGCATGTATGTAACAGACTYTTACTAGCTGAGTCATGATTTCTGCAAAGGTAACTGTATTCCTCCAAAACTCATTTTGGTGTTTGTGATCCTGTCAAGAATCTGGATTTCTGCATTACAGTAATTGCAGTTTAATGRAAAAAAATTATAGGTAAATTTCCTTTTTTAAAAAAATGCTGAGGCTTCAGTCACAGAAGTATTTTTCTCTGCAACAGCCTTTAAATGCATCCTGAAATAATGAGTAAAGAGAATAGATGTGTATTAGATGCTTCTGAATAGATGGAGAGACTATGAAATCTGGCAACACAGTGAGATAAATACTTATAAAACAAACTGAACTTAACAAGAATAACAGTACCAGAAAAAGCCCTCCTGAATGTTTCCATCAAACATAGGAGTTCTAATCTGACTACATGGGAATAACTAATCTAGTTTGAAGGTTGCTTTTCTACTTTTTGCTGAAATGAATTTTCTAAAACCTCTTCATTTTTTTTTTTGTTGCCAACTCATCAGTATCTTTGAAGAGAGATTTTTCATAGCCTAAAAATAAGTGTTGTGAGCAGACTGTGAATCACACTGAAAGGGACAAATCCATCTTGATCGCTTTTTCACTGAATTTTCTTATTCTGAAGTTGATGGCTTCACTGAGTGCAAAAAGTGATCTCTTCATCCTTTGTCTAGTTTGTCTGCATTGCACATCTGGTGATCTAATTCTGTTCTTAATTTTCTTACTCCTCTGTTTTAGATTGACAGATTGAAACAGTAGCTGAAGATAAAGTTTTTTGCATTATCCTTTAAATCTTTGTGTTTCTTCTTTTTCCTTCATTTCTGTCACATGCTTATCTTGAACTTTGTCYGATCTCCAGTGGAAAAATTCATATAATCATGGGTAGATTTATATTTCTAACTCATGGGCTTTGAGTTAGGAGGTTGCTACCTATGATCTTGTRTATAAAGCCTTGTCTCAGAAGCAAATGGCTCTTCATACACGGTTTCATGAACTGTAGAAGATAAGATAAAGGGCACTTCAGTGTCYCCTAGTAAAGCATGAAGTGGAGATAGTGTAAAAGGAAAATGCCTCTAGTAGGGATTTCAACTTGTTTTAGGATTAGCACTTGTCTGTGTTTCACAGTGAAAAGCAGGCTGGGATTGTTCATATGTCACTTCTCAATGCAAAGTTATTCTAAATAGAGCAAATCTTTTCAAAATAAAAAGACTGTGATAGTGCTTCTCCATCTCTGCACACAGCTAAGAATAACTACACAAAGGAGAAATTACCARGTCTAAAGATAGTGTTAAGGATTAGAAATTTGAAAGGGCTTGGTTAGGGATCAGATCCCTATGCAGCAGCTACGGGGCTTGTAGGGATCATAGTGTGGGGGTGTCTTTATGTGGGTTTTTTTTCCTTTCTTTGTCTCTTTCTTTCCTTTTTTAATAGATGGCTTGGTAAGAAGAATTTCTTTGGTAGGAAGTTATTTGCATTTGGCAGCTCTGCCTCTGCTGTTGATGCATATGATTGATGCTGTTAACATTCACAAAAGTTCCAAAAACAAAGATTACCTGGACACTGAAGAAAAGGAAAGCGTAAAGGAGTCTGGYACTTGTGGCTGCCAGCCAGCTAGATTGGCTCACAACTGGTGCCTGGTAAACCTATTAAAATCTTCCAGGGTGTCAAAATGAGTGTAACAGGAGAATTCATCCCTCAGGCTCTGGGTGTGCAGACAAGTTTGTGGCACACTAWGGCACCAGTGAAATACCTCAGACTTATCATTTTGCTGGAGTATGAGCTTGAGCCTGAAAAAGTACCTCTAATATCTGCCTGTAGAGAAACRAAAGAGTTCATGTCCTTTTTCTGGACTCAGAAATAAGGAGGAGGCTTGACAAAGGTTAAACTTTTGGAGGAACATTTCCTGTTGCTTGGACAGGAATTGATATCAAAAAACTCATATGCAAATTCAGCTCTCAAAACCAAATTGGTATAGTGGATGGCAGTTTGCAGAGAGGCTTTCCCATGACAGTGAAGAGTGGCAGACTGAGAGGCATTTTGTTTTACCTAAAGCAGTGATCTTAGGGACCTGCAATAGCAGGTACTGGAAATGAATGCACTTGGTCAGAGGATTTTTTACTTATCTTTTTCCTTTCCTTTCTGCAGTGGACTTTTATTAGAGGAGCCAATTGAGTTTTCCTTCTTTTCCTGCTCCCTTCTCTTGTGTGAAATAGTATGTCTCATCAAATTCCATCTCATTGCACTTATGTAAGAAAGGTACTTCAGATGTAATTTTTACCTTATCTCAACAATGGTTTCATTTTAATAACATTAAGTCATTTTGGTTTATGTTAACAAAAATTGACTTCAGGTGTTCAACAAGCTTCACTGTTGAAAGCATAAGATAGATTTGCATTTTGCAAATTTTGCATTTGCATTTTGWTTTTCTAGTCTTAATACTATTCAATAAGCAGAGTTGTTCTAATAACTGACTACATGCTATGTAGTCTGATCAGTAAATGTTAAAGAAACAGAAAACAGAAGTGTAAATAGGAAAATGCTTATGGTGAAGGTAAGATACAGGTTCTTATCCACAATATTAAAACTAACCTGGCAAGCCTGTATGTGGGTCATTTTACTCATGGGAAAAGTTCTATTGAAGTTTGCAGGCTGCATGCTCACATAATAAATAATGATACTCTTGAGGTCTTAATGCATTTCCCAGGTAGTGGTTTTAGTGCCATCTGTTCTTTCTGCATTTCTTCCCATTTTTCCTATATTCTGCTCTTACTTACAGAATATTTTCTTTTTMTTCAGTTATACTTACTATTCTTGATGTTCTTCATGTATTTTCCTTTATTCAAGGAATTTGGATCTAAAGGGCATTAATGAACTAAGGGTCACTAACCAGCGAAACCAAGTTTAGACGGGAGAAGTGAAGAACAAAATTTAGAGGGCTTTTTTTTTTTTTTAAGTTCTGTAACCTAATAACCTTGTTCGTTGTAGAGGAATATTTTTCAGTCATGATGATAAGTACCCTTATTCATTTTCCATATGCTCCTTACRGTTGTGGGTATGTTTTGTGCATCTGTGTACTTTTTTTACAGCAGTGTGGGCAAATTTTCTCAAGCAGTACTCTGCTGTTCTCCATGCTGCTTCTCAAACTAAGAATTGTAATGTTGGAAAAATTCAGTGTTGCCCCCTTATTGTCTGTAACACTTGAGTAGCTTTTTCATCACTTGTTTGCCAGAGTATATCAGATTGTTTCAAATTACCATAGTTAAATTTTTATTTCCTCTGCTTGGAATTAGCAATTTGGCATCTGGCAATTGGTTGAGCACGTAGATGGTGCCTCTGGCAAAGTATGGCAAAGATAGAAGGGAGAAGGAAAACGGCTGTGTGATTTGAATAAGCAACTGGCCAAAGAAGTCTTCAGTTTCCTGTAGCATGTTTTAAAATGCCTGCCCAAAGAGCAGAGGCATGGTTCCYCTAACACCTGAAAAATTACTTTTATATCCCTATGAGGATCATATAAAGTTAGACATACCTGGGTTAAGTCACTATTTATAAAAACCTTGAAGGAAATCTCAAAATATGTATTTAATTACTCTTAACAATTAAGTTAGTTTAGCTACCTATTAGGAGAGATTCACTTGGATCTCAAGATGTTTATGCGTTAGCTATGCACTCTCAAACTCTCTGCCTCTCTTTAGATAGTTCTTTTCCTTTTAATAGAAAATGGCAAATAACGTTTGTTTTAATGGCTGTCTGTTGAAATCTGTGAAATTGGGTTTCCATTTAAAAAAGTGTAAAAAGGTTTATTTTTTTCAGCTAGTTGTAATTACTATAAGAATAATAAAGTTTGTTGAAACTTAGTCCTRTCTTAAAATTTCATTATTAAACAAGAAGCAGCATAACCCATAGGTATTGAACTGAACTGTTTATCCTGATTTGTTTTGTTCATTATTTGAGACCTAGGGCCTCAGGCTGACCTGTCTTTTTCATGGGGTAGAAGAAAACATTTTTTCTACTGAAGAAGTTTCARTCAAAGCTTAACTTTTAATATATAAGTGAAGTAATTGGATAAAGCAAAATGCTGAACAAAATATTTCCCTACCCTTCAGAATACAGTACTCTCTTTGAAAAGAGTTTTGGTGCTCCCAGGCAATTTCTTGCCAGCATCTTCCACGGGCTGAGGGATTTAACATCCTTTGAAAGTTTAGAAGCAGAGCTGTGACTAGGATGATTAGAGTTTGCTGCTTTTATATGGTTCATTATTACACCTTGAASTAAGTTTAGGATTTGACATTATTTCTACTGGTTTTGATGTTGTATTAAGAAGGAAGTGCAGATAAAATCTTAATGTTCTGCTACACTTGTAACTATTTCTGTCTGGTTTTCCACAGCTCACTCTGTGGGCTCTCTGGTGAGTTGCAGTGTACACTTGTTTAGTAMGGGTACTAAATTAGTTTTCTGTCCTTCCAGGCATCAGTTTTATTTGCAGAAAAACTCATGGCATGTAATGTATTTGAAACGTGGAAGTCTTTGTCATGTTTGCTGAAAGTGAAGTATTTTAAGCTTGTTGAAGGATTTGGATATTGTATGCCCTAATGGAAAAAAAAAGAGAAAAATCTACCTTTAAAAAACCAACTTCTTTTTTTTTTTGTGACGTCATTTGTTGAGCTTTTTCTTTTAAATCTACTTGAATTAAGTGTTCTGAGAAGTCATTTTAACACAGTTGCAGTTACTTGCTTTAAATTGAAATTACCTGAAGAAGAGAAACAAGGATTTAGTTTTCCTTGTAAGAAGGACAGTTTACCTGACAGAATATTAGCAGATAGAAATATATTGGGGAAATTGTTTCAGTAAATATATTTGATAACACAAGAAACTACATTTTAACATAAAATATTCTAAGTTTTAGGTTTGGAAAAAAGATTGAATTACTAATTGATTCTCGGCTCTAGCACCTTGTAAGTATGTTTAGAGAGAAAAGCTATCGTGTTATCACAGGACACACATTTCTCAAAACTTTCCACTTTCTCTCTAAACAGCTTGGCTTCATTTTTTCCYCAGTTAGCTAATCAAGGCTGATAAAGAATTGGAAATAGATTTTTGGTTTATTGTGGTCTGTTTTTTTCTAATCCTGCTTATCTTTCATTCACACATTTGTATACTTGAGAGATATTAAGGAAATGTTTCTTTTGAACTAAGCAGATACTACTTTATGAAAATTATCAGAACACAAAATTATCCACAAAAGACATTTTTACCACTTTGATATCTGACAGTTTGGCTTTAATGCTGGYCACCATACACTGGCTTTCATTCTACATCCAATTTATGTCTGTCTTTTGTTCCAAAMTAGCAGATAAAGCTAAGTGCTATTCAGTCTGAAAAATTTCAGACTGTTTATGCTAGGAGGTGGCGTATGACATGATATTGGCAGAGATGTGCAGCCTAGTSCTGGGAGAACTCAATTGTTTCAGTGTATTGATCTGGAATTTGTGGTCTCCTGTGMCGCTTCATTATTTCCAGGTGTCTGAAGCAAAGTTATTTGGCTGCTATGAAGGACTATCACTGCAGTGAAGAAGGTTACAGTGTTGCTAATTTTTGACATATTTTGACTGCAGAGATGGCCTGGTTAAAAGTTATTAAGAGAGATGTGTGGTTTGGACTGGTGGGTCAGCTTCCTTGGACTTCTGACTCAGCTGGGAAAATCTGCTTATGTGTTTCTCAGTAGCCAGGCTTCACTGCCTGGGGTGTGCATGGGACTTAAACTTGCCTTTCCTTTTCATGATTTGAAATATAAATGCATTTTCTTTACATATAATTGCAGATGATTAACTGAATTTTTTTCTTCCCTTTAAAAATAGGTATTCTAAAAGTCACTTTTGAATATCCAGTTAACATTCAATATATAGAGAATTTGGAAGGGGTCTTGTTTCTTAGGTGTATGGGGTTTGAAGTTTTTTATTTGTTGGGGTTTTTTTGTTGCATTTGTTGCTTTTTTACATTTTACTGCACATTAAGTGGCACACTCAACAGTGACTGAGATTTTGTTCTGTAATGTAAGAAAGCCTTATATATCTTTGATGCTTGAAAAAATATTGTCGTTGCAGTTTTTAATCTGRGTTATGTTTAATTGTTAGTAATTTTGCAAAAACAGTTTTAATTTAAATTAAAAAAATCTTAATCTCAAATGAATAATTTTGTATACCACTTGTTGACATTAGGAAGTACTTTGCCCATGTACCATTAATATGCACTTCACTGGAAAACAGAAGCTGCTGTCTGGATCCCTTTTTTAATTGGATTCATCATTGCATGGAGCAGTGCATATTCCTCTCATGAGTATACACCGATGTACAGTTTTATTTGCAATCAGTTTTGTCCCTGGACATAARCAAGAACTGATACTTTCCATACCCAGTAGGGGAATTATTCTACATGTTGTCAGTAAACAAAACAGTAATGTGCTCCTTGCACACTAACAGTATGCTCCCCATCTTATTGAGTTCCTGGGCTCAGTAGTGCTATTGTTCTTTGCACATCCCACTGAATGCTTTACCCACCATGCTGGGAATTACTGCTGTTATGTCTCCTGATTCATGTTTCTGRAAAGCCATGCTAGAGCTAGTTGGAGAGGCATTAATCTATTGCAATGAGCAGAGATGTTAAGGTCATACACAGTTCAAGAGTGAATCACAGGCCTTGATATTATGTATCTCCACAAAGATGATGGTGTACTTTGTCACTGAAAATAAAATAAGTTATTTTATAGGCTTCTACAGTAAATGTTCTTTCTAAGCTTGTGCTTTTGTTCTTGCATCTGAGTTACATGGGGTAAAAAAGCTCTTAAGCTTTTGAGGCTTTGTATAGTGTATTAACTTCTAAAATAAATTCTGTATTCCAAATGTTTGTATTGCAAATAAAACAGTCTCTAGAAAGTACCGGTTGGAGGAAAAACACCAAAATRATTTATACAGAATTTAGGAAGACCAATGATCTTTGAAGTGTTTCTGGATTTCAAGCATGTCTTCACTTTCTTCAGGTTTCATTTATTCTCATTTCTACCTGGAATGTTCCGCATGCTCCCTTTGGCTTTCCTGATTGAATTTCAGATGTGGTCACATGCTGCTTGGTGTATTCRAAGCAGTATTTGGTTTGTGTAGGTCAGCCCATTTCTACCTTCATCCAAATAGTTCTAAAATCTAATATTCCCTTGATGGATGTCTCTTGCATATAAAGTGCCAGTTTAAAAGAAGAATTAATTTGCTTCTCAACCTGCTTGAAAGAGCTGTTATTGTTCAAATGAAGCATCTGTGTGAGTTTGTCCTCTATGCACAGAGCTGTCAATTCTTCCCAGCTGCTATTTTACTCCTCACTTTTATCTTTAATGTGTGGCCTTATCTATCTCACACTGTTCAAAGCCTGCCCTGAACACAGACCTGTTATTTTTCTGTCAGTTATGTCCTCTGTGTTTATTGCTGAAGTCAGAGTGACTGGCCATCACAACCCTATGCAACAGCAATTTTCTGTCTGTGAAATGGGGATGTGACATACAGGAGCTCAAAATTGACCACTGATTTTTGGATGCTTAATGTGAGATTAGTCCAAGGATCTTTTTCCRGGCATGTCTTGCTTCAGAGGGGAAAAGTATAAGTCTAGGACTTGGAATGAAGAAGGGGCAAATCTCTTCTCTGAGTAAACCTTGGGAATAAAACCAGCACACAAAAAGAGAGAGACACAGTTRATGGGAAAGGACGAAGCACCAGGCTCGAGTAAAATGCCTTGTATTTCAGTGGCATTCTGTGGAAGAGGCAGGTCTGGGAGCTAATTGCCAGGTTAGTGTTCACTCTGAAAATAGAAGAGCCTTTGCTCCCCCTTGTCTTCCTTGCAATCCCCTCCCACATTCACTGCATAGTTTTAAACTTCTGCAATGAGTGAAGTAGGCATCTGACAGACAGCAGTCTTCCTCACTTATACACTCTTGGTTCATCCCTGGAGTGAGCCTGTAATGTTCACTGGCTGTGGCAGATGTTCTACAGAGTGAGCCATTTCAGAAACTTAATAGCTATACCATAGAGCATATAGTGAAAGGTATTTTAAGATGGAAGGGGCAGCTGAAATTGAACTGAAAATCTGGATTTTTTTTTTTTTTCTCCAAATCCTTAGAATCACAACCCTTAAATAACTTAACAATTCTCTCATGACATCATGTCAATAGAGAAACTGACCTCTATCAGAGCATACCCTTGCCTCCCTTAGTGTCCCAGGTCTCCCAGGTCCAGCTGCCTAGGTTAAGGTTTTATGAACGTATGTCACTGGACGTTTGTCCTGAGTGCTGCTGGTGTGTGATACCAGGTCCACAACTGAGAGCTTTTTGTTGTTCATGTGGACTTTTGGATACAGCTATAAAACCTTATGTTCTTCAATATTGCTTTTTTCTAGGTCAGCCAAGCCTCCGAGAAGCTATCTCGATGTCATGTATAACTAATGGGAGTACAGGAAGCAGGAAAACAAGCCACGGTTCATCCGTTTCTGTTGCCAGAAAAGAAACACTTTCATCTGCTGCAAAAAGGTACCAAATAATTATTAAAATTCTAATTTTTATATATTAAAAAAACCCCAAAACCAAAAAGAGCAAGAGTTTGATTTTTGTCTCTGCACAACACTCAGCAGAGCTGCCTGAGGTCTAATAAGGCTCAAATAAACTTTGGAGATTTACCATGTTGTTGGGCTGTGTACACAATTCAGAAATGGAGAGTATTTCTGTAGTGTGTAGTGTCCAAAATGAATTCTCACTAAGGGAATAGGAAAATGTATTTCCAGTACAAATGGAAAATTTTTTCTTCTGGTATTCATATGCTTTTTTGTTGTTGTTTTTTTTTTTGTCCCCCCTCCTTCCTTCCCTCAAGGAAATTAAAAGGCAAAACTGACTTCATTGTCTGGAGTGTAAATAGTAGGCAATAGCAAAATAGCTATGAGACAATAGTGCATTGTTTAAGATAAAAGTTTACATTTTTGGGTAGAAAACCTAACCCAAAAGACGGCTACTTAGACCTTATGAAGAATATCTGTATCAGATCTCAAATGTGAAGAAATAACATTGCTTGAGTAATTTGTAAGTTAAATGAACTAAGAATCAAACAATAGTGGTTTTCCCTCGTGTAATTCTTTCAGCTTCATACAGTAAACRAAGTGTTTGCTTAACTGCTTTTTTCTGTGGGTCTGGTAGACAGTGATTGCATGGCATCCTGAGCAGTAGATTTTGTACCTTTTCTTCTTTGTTGTGAAGAACAGGCTGCCAGATATAGCCACGGGGCAGAGAATGCTCTAATGTGTAACTGCGGTAAGTTATGTGAACAAATTCTTGGCCTCTGTAGAGTGCTCTGGGTAGCTCYAGTGGCTGGTTTATTTTTTAGTGTGGATGTAAATACTGTGTTGTACAACAAGACAGAGAAATTATATACTTCAGGGAATAAAAATGCTGCATGCAAATATAAACTGTATGAGAACCAGAGGAAGCTTTAGTGCCCTTTGGAATTTAGAAAGCAAGGGTTGTGTCCCACTCTTCGCTCTTCTCCACTSTGTAGYGTTGCATATCTTTCTCCTTATTGARTCCTTAAGCTTACTTTTCAACAATAAATCAGACAGTGATCAGTGTATATCTCTATCTGCTAGTACAGCAGGCATAGGGACAAAAGACATTCCTGCAGGAAGGTATTTCTTAGTTAGCACTTTTCCATTAATCTTATCCCTGKGGCTCTTGGCACTTTGATGAGAGCCAGTCCGGTTCTGTGGTGTTCAGCTTGCATTTGTGCTGAATCACCTTCTTGATTCATTGGCTGCTCAACACTTGACTACATAAGAAGAGCAGAGTGGAGTGGCCGGCATCCCTTTCATCTGAGTTACGGTCTTTAAAAGGAGACCTGGATAGGCCAAAAGAGAAAACCCKCATATGCAGAAGGTAGCTCTTCCTGGGCCACCAAATAACTGTCCAGGGGAGGTTTTAGTGCTTCCAGTGCAGCTGAAGACATGTGGCTCCCTTCATCGTGACATTTTAGAAAGAYGTAGGATGTTTCTTTTTCCAGTAGTTCTTTCCGCTATCATGTCTTTATTCCTTAAATTTGTTTGATATTTGGAAGAAAACAAACTTTAATTACCAGCTCAAGAAAGGKGAAAGGAAATAYAAGTAGATGTCAGTAGTAGTCCCATCTCCTTACRAAGGTAGGGTAACCATGTTTATTTCCAACACTTGTCATGGTCAGAAGGAGGGAGGCCAAAGGAGACTGGAATGTTTCACCCCAGCTTATCTAGGCCTTTCTTCAGGCTGAAGCTTGAGCTGCCACAGCAGGTGGACATGGTCATCTGTTGAATTAACCTTTAGATTCTAAACAGACCCCATAGCCTGCCTATGACTTTTCATGTTCTAACTATATGCAGCCATACATCTATATGCAGCCAAAATAACAGAAGGCCTGCTTGTGTCCAGACTGTTATTGGTGTTGAAGTTTAGTGTGTGCATTTCTACTATGAACAAGCAGTTTCTTTTCCTGAACTGTTTAATCTTGTTCTACCAACCTGAACATTGAGATCTTGGAGATGATSGGCTGCCTCAGTAGCTCCTCAGACGCAGGATGTTTCATTTCAACAATGTCATGCTAAAATACCAGCAAGCACCAAAATCAGGGCCCAGGAATGTTCCCTGAACAGCAGGTAGATGATGTCCCATTGACAGAAATGACACAGGTACATGTTGAGAAAGTTTCAACCTTATTGTCTGGACTGGAAACAGGCTTATACTTCGTACAAACAAACAAAAACCATCCAAACCGTGACTGTCAGAGACCTGCTTGATCATTTTCCCTAGGAGCAAACACTCTTCTGAAAACAGCATCTGAAATCAAAATTGTCTTGATGTTTCAGAGTGACCACCATCCATGATAGATGCCAGTGTGTTGTGGTCCAAAAGATGAAACATTGTACTAAGTGAAATTAGAGAAGCTGCAAAATTAGGACAGATAGTAATACCTCGAACTACTCACTGCAGACTGAAGAAATGCCTCATCAAACTGGGTTTTGGAAGGAATTTTTGGATGCATTAAATGACTGCTTCCCAGAACAACTAGTCTKTAGAAAACCACAGGAAAAGATGCTGGTTTTGATTTGGTTTCAGCAGTTACACAAGACCTASTAGAAGGGGTATTAGTGTGAGAGCCACTCTGTACTAGCCAGTCATAATACAATTAAGCTGAAGATTTTAGCAGAAGTGAGCAAACCAAATAAATTCAGAGCAAAGATTCAGTACTCAGACTGCCACAGAGCTACATGATTTCCTTCCAAATTAAAATGGCAGTCAAAAAAAGAAGCCCGCTTGCAACCTGGTGATAGATAAAAGCAYGGTGTTGGAATCCTTGTGCTGCAACCCAGAGTGAAACTGGAGTGGTCCAGAGATTAAGTCTTACAGCCCAACAAAAAGATAAGGAGTGAACCCAATGGCAAAGAAGTGAAATGGATAATGCACAGCTGACAAGCTCAGTGAAGAGATTCCCACACCAAACCTGTGGTTTCTAGGAAATGGTTTAGATGAGCTAAATGAGTTTGGGTAGGAACACAAAAAATATGAGAATGAATTGATAAAGTAGATCATATGCTGCTATCTGCAGGTGACATTCAGTTGAGCCTACTGGTGGAGCACRGAGGTGACTTGCAACATTGCTGATGTGTCATTTTAAACAGGACATTAGAAAAAGTAGTGAAAGGATSTCCAGATAATGACTTCACTGGAGAGCTCTTTAATGCTACAGAGGCAAATGATRAAAGTGAGCCATTGCTCTGGCCAAGTAGAACCATTCTTTGTAGCCTTGCTAGGTGGTCTTGTGCAATTCATTATGTTGTTGTGCTCTCTCTCTCTTCCTATTTCCCATATCTCTTTTACCATTATTAGACTGGATTTGAAATCCCCAGCTAGAGGGAGAAAAAAAATTGAAGTATGTCTTCTGAAATATGATTTTGTTATAAAACTAWAWCAACAAAAAATCCTGTCCTMATAGATTGTCTTTGTTGTGAGAAAYCCTGTGTTTATGARATAGTGAATGCAGAGGTCTGATTGTACTTGTCATAGTAGGAATAGAGACTTGTTTCCTTCAGTGGAAAGCGATTCCAAGAGTTTATTTTGCTATACTGAATTTCTTGCAACAGATTRCAGAAATAGTATGTGTGGTGTGCTTTGCATCCAGCAAAGCAAGTCTTCTGATTTAGAAATAATAATAAATTTCTGTGCTACCGATTAATTAAGGACTTTTGGCTATAAATTATTAATCAAAACCCCACAATTCTCYAGGCTTTGTTCTCTGTGATCACATATATGCCTTCAAGAAATGTGAAAGCTCTTTGTTTTGTTTTCATCTGGTTTTCTTGAAAAGAAAATATCACTGATGAATTATATTGGCATTTTAAACTAGTAAGTATGTTTTACAGTAGAAATCCTGAGTGATCCTTACAGATGTATGTGGGTTTTATTTTCATGTTTTAACTTGTTTTAAATGCTTTTCTTCTCTGAAAGCATTTGAGAAAGCAACTCATGTAAGTGTTAGGGGCTTTGTCTCAGTGGTAGATGGTACACTTTAACTGAAATAATAAAAGAAGCAAAAAGAGGTCCTTAAGAGTGATATGTTAAAATTGGGGGCCCCTTTTGATTAATTTATTTTGAATGTTGCTTTACTGTTTTCTTTGTGTTTTGGGAAAAGGTAAATGAAAATACAAATAATTAACGTCATGCAGAAATTTAAGGCAGGGGAAATTCATGCAAGGGTATAGAAATCTGGATTCTCCTGTTCAGAAAGTTACTCTTTTCTGTTTTACTTTACAGGTTACTTTKTCCCTAAGAGAAAAATCTTTCTATTACATTTTTAGCTGCTGTTTATATCTTGCTTTATTCGTTCACTGAGGAATCTATCTTGGAAGAATTTTTTTTTAACCTTAGAAAGGAAATAGGCCATGTGCTTGARCGTACTCATCTCTTTCAGATCCTGCTATTGTTTGGTAATTCARTATATTACAAAGTATGTAACTTCATAGGAGTGCCTTTTAATTAATCTTTCTGTTTACATAATGAATCTTTTGTTTGGTTCTTAATAGATTTAAAGTTGCTAAGGACATATATTTAAATTTGTTTCAGACATTAACCTAATAAATACAGCATTATGAAAATTAAGATGTGTTCTTAGCTGCCATGACTGAAGGCATTAAAGAAGTGGTGAGACAATCTAATGTTACTCAACTACAGATCAAAACAGCCATGAATTTTCAGGGATGATTTCCTTTGAACTCTGGTGCAGCCAGAGAAAGCTCAGGGACCAGCACCAGAATTCCAACGTTTTGGTGGCAGCTCAAAGATAAGTGGTAGCATTTATGTCCACAAATACAGTTTCATGGTGGGCTTACAATAATGGGAGTCAGCACAAGTCATAGTCCTGCCTTTCACTTGCACTGAGCCTTGACTGGCAGAACTACAAGGTGGGCATCGAGCTCTGAACCAGAGGATGGTTTATTACAGCAGGSGACAGCAGACTTGTGGAACATCAACTGGTGTCAGCATTGAATGCTGTAGGAGAATCTGTGAGTGAAGGCCACACTCAAACCAAAGTTGTATTCATTTTCAAATCAGAGTAAATGTAGTACAAGTAAAATATGTAAATAATCTTCCATGCCTCCCTCACTGTATTTTATTTTTGGCACTAGTGGATAAACCCTATTTCAGCAAAATGCTAACAGAAGAGATAGGGTAAATAATCAGTGTTCCTTCAGTGATTGTTTATAGTAAGTTGTTAAATGCTTCTCCCATCTTTTCACAGAAGACATTTTCTCCCACCTTGCTAATTTATTTGCTTGTTTTCTTTTTTCCCTCCTTATGTTACACTTTATTTTACAGCGGTACAGAAAAAAAGAAGGAAAAACCTCCAGGACAAAAAGAAAAAAAAGAGGACTCTCATTCTAATGATCAAAGTGCACAAACTCAAGCATCACCTTCTCCCCAGCCCTCCTCACAGACTCTCCAAACACACAGGCAAACTCCAGAAAGCAAGAGTTCTGCTCCAGCTAAAAGGTTTTCACAGTACRACAGTACAGAACTAGAAAATGATTGTAATGATACTGAGTTCATATTTGACAACAAGTCATGTGAAATAGTTCTAATCTCATGATCATGTTAGGGTTTGATATTTTTTCTGCTAGAGAAGATGCATTCAATATGCATTGCAGAAGTACAAATATGTAAAAATACATGTTTTTCTGAGTATATTTTTAAGATTACAAAAGATTTTTGTTCTCAGATTCAAATCTAATACAGTATATTGCCTCTAATCAGCCRTGATTCTAAAATATCTAATGACTCTGACTTGATCCTTCTGAAATACACTCCATAGATTTTGTCTGACATAGCTGAATTATGGAATGTATTTTCCACATGGCCATTTATTATATCTCATAACAGTATTTTTTAAATACTAGTATCGTTGAAACCTTTGGAGAAATTTTTACTCTCAAATTATTCTATGAAGCGACTGCAGTTTTGTTAG
>NW_026623314.1:1685127-1711734 GCF_030028575.1 Malurus melanocephalus | reverse complement strand
ATTTCATGGCTCTTCCCTTTTAAATTCCTGCTAGGTTGCAGGATGGATCACTTTGATTCTTTATGTGAGTGAAGTTTTGGTTTTACACCCAGATCATAGAACTGCTTGACTTGAGTAAATGCAAAATTTATTTAATATTGCCTCTTAAGTTCCCACTCATCTTTGTGGGAATTAGGCACAAAAAAAAGGATATGTTTTAGTGATATTAGATGGCTTTTTGAAGTCAAGAAAATGGATTTTAAGATTTGGGTGGTATCTTCTGAGTTTCAAAACTATGCAGATAGTTTCAAAACTATGGCATGGTTTTGTTTCTATTCATTGTCACCTTGCTGTTTTGGAAGGTGTAAATTTTTTTTTACTCTTTGACATTTAGAGACAAACAAAATGAAAATTAAATTTATTATTCTGAAATTTCCTGTAGTTCACAAGATTGTTGTCTCGCATTGCTTGAATTCACAGCTCTAATAAATATTTAAACTTCCACTTGACTGATGCATGTTATAACACTCCATAAAGGCTCTGTCTCCATGTCTTGCACAAATCTGTAAGTTGTCTGAAGCTGGACTTGCGGCCTGTTGTTCTCTTGCCTGGTATCTCACTGTAAAGATGTCTGAAGTCTTGCTTACTAATCTTTTGCAGTGYGGGGAAATGTTAAATGCCTTTTTTAATCTCATAAGGGTTTAACTTGATTTGATCAACTTGTTTGTCGCAGGACCTTTGAGCCTCTTGAGGTGCTGTGGAAGGAGCTTGCCATTACTAAGGTTGCATTTCAGGACYTAACTCCTGCAAAAAGCATTTCTGACGGGATGAAGTGTGATACAATTAGCAGGACATGTGCAAACTCTAAATCAGCTGGTTGAAGTGTAATTTGGGCTAGATGAGTTTCTGAACATGTATTCCATGATTAAGGCGTATGTGAAATTATTGAACTAGTGACTGCAAAATTTGCAAGTTCCCATTAGTGTAAATTGGCTGCARTAAGATTGCTGAAAAATTTCGTCAGAATTCGTGGATTTAATTGTCTGTAGTATCAGGCCAAACCTAGCTTGTCTTACTCATGAAAGAGGTTTGCAGACATTTGTCTCAAAAAGATTAAAGCCATTAATGTGATTTAGTATGTGCTAACTGCAAAGCTTCCATATGAAACTGTAATCTGATAGAACTGTTCTGCCTCAGAAATCAATGTGCTAAAGCCAGTGAACAGTTAATCAGGGRAAAAAATTACATTGTTTTCTACTTAATTGATTTTTTTAAATACAGTTAATTCTTTAAGGCTTACATACTTAGCCTTATGGTAATTTGTTAGCAATTTAGTAATGAAGTATAGAGTTATTTTTTTGTTCAAGCCTTTATGTAAGAGCATTTGGAAATGGAAAAGAATAGATAAAACATGTGGCAATTGTCTTGCTCAATTGTTTTCATTCATCCTGTTAGAACTTTTTGACTAATCTTTTTTCCYTGTTTCATGCTGCAGCTTGAAGGAAGATCTAGCTCTGCTTTTGTCTCCTGCTGCTTGATCTTTCCATTGCATATGAGTTCCAGTTATTGTTACATTATTATCTTGTAATTCTAAATATTTTTTTGTTTCCTCTAGCATAAAGAAATCCTTGACTGTTGAAAAACCTCACAGTGCTTGGGAGAGTTCAGATGACAGTCGTAACAAGCTCATGAGAGCAGCATCAACATCTAAACTAATATCAAAAGTGGCAAAGAATGCAGACAAGTATGTATTGGTTTGGTACATAAAAGCAAGTGAATTTTCAAGTCAAAATGTTATGAAATCACACAGTTCTAGTGAACTTACTGGTGGATATGCTAGGACCTTACGCTTTTTTGTTTTTACTGTGAGTACTTACAGAACCTGCCAGTTTGATGCTCTAGATGCCCATGTAGTTTTAAGATTATTTTAAAATAATTCTTCTATAAATATGTTTTAATATTGCCTGTATGGATTAGCAGAATTACGACATTTACGGCTTAATGCCAGTGATGTGAAACTTTCAACTGCTTTTTTCCTGATTGAAGATGATTTGAAAATGCAAGTATATGTCCTTGGAGTAAGTTTCTGGATTTCACATGGAATATGTTTCCAAAGTAGACTGTAATAGTAGGAATATTCTTTTATTATTTCAGATTGGTCTCTTAATGTAGCTGTTTAGCAAGTTCCTAAATGCAGGTTCAGGACAATAGGGAGGGATTTTCTTTTCRGTGTCACTTTCAGCAGGTAATGTGCTGTAGCCAACCATTCTTGTCTTCTTCCTCAGCAGAAGGTTTTCTTGGTTTGTGGTTCCCTTGGTTCCCTTCCAGGGAAGGCCTCTGGGGATGAATAGCACAGAGTAGTTACTCCTCCTGCCAGCACTGGGGCAAGMGTTTGCCTTTGCCCTAACCTCACATTGTTGACCCCCATTGTAGCCCACTCTTGTCCTCAGTACTTTCTGCCAGTTGGGCTTCCCATTTGCTATTCACATGCTTAATTTCTCTTTTTGACTTAGTTGAAATTTTGCTGAAATGGTACTGTTGATTTTTTAACTACTCCTCTCCTATCCAGTATCCCCCAGTGTTCTGGCAKCCTCTTCCATCTTGGTGTTGTCTGCCAATTCATAGATCTGCTCATTAATCTTCATTCAAATAGCCCTTAACTGGTCCAAGGCAGAACTACCTGAAAACCCCTCCCATTCTGACAAATAAAGCACTTCAAATCTTTTAGTTTAATTGCCAGTCTTTTTATGAGCATGTCTGTAGTGCTCTCCTTAGCTTGCACATAACACTGTCAAATACATAGTCAAGAGTGGTGCAAGTGCATTCCTTCTTCCCTAGGAATGGGAAGAACAAAAACAATCTAATCTTGGGTGTGGATTTCGGCACATTTAGTAAAAGCTTTATACTTAGTTTGAAGAGTTCTGCAGAGCAGTGGAGTGCTGTGTGTGAGGGAATTATATTACATATTTTACAAGAATTTCCTTTTATAATTGCTTTTCACTGTTGAAATTTAAAAGCCCTTTGGCAATTTAGATCACAGCAAGGTACTACTGGATAATATTTTGGAATGACAAAACCCTCTGCCTTGATTTTTTTGCTGGGGTTTTTGCTACGCTGATAAAATACYTTTCACAGTGTGATGTATATTTCAAATTCACTAAAAATAAAACATAAACTTTACTTATGTTGACACTTTTTATATTGGTTCAGACACGGTCAAAATAGAGGTAATTTATTTAATTTTTCTATGATKCTTATTTCTGGGAGACCTTAAACATTGCCCTTCTACAGTCTCTAACATAGAAAAAAAAGTTAAGTGTCTAACAAAAGTGTGGACAAAAAAAGATTAGTTTTAATTATTGGTAGAGAAAGTTGTCTTGAAGCTGTTGTATCTTTATGTTTGGCAAAAACAAAGCTTCAGATATGAATTGTAGACCGTCACCTCTTTGAAGACTGGGTGATGTATTGTTATATACCTCATTCTTATGCTCAGATTTTTACCAAAGGCACTGCTTTCGTACAAGCACACACATTAATACTCATTTCTTACTCGCATTCTGTGTGCCACGTTTYCATAAGAACTTGTTGGTATTGTGCGAAAGATATTGTTATATTGCATTTATTGCTCCCAGTTAAGAAAAGTTGGTCTTATCTATTTGAAGCTACAGGAGTCTTGTGCAAGGGAGTAGAATTTAGCCCCTAATGTGGGCCCCAGGACAGAAATGTTTTACATATGCTTTGCACTATCAGCCCAGGATATGAACTTTGTTTACACAGCTCAGTCTTTAAGTCAGCACTGAGCTGTAAATCAGTCTGATAAAGCTGTAAGAAGTTAAGAGGGTTCCCACGGCAGCCCATCATTCAGTGTTTTTGAGGCAAGACTGGGAATCCACTTTAAATTTTTTATTTGGCAGTGTGGTAAAGGGTGATTCCACCAATAGCCAGAGATGACTTTCCTCATGCATATGCTTGACCCTTTGTCACTGTTTCAAAAATTTGACCTCCATCCAGCTAAAAATACTGGATGCCGCTCATACCTTTCTGCTGAATTTYAAATGAAGAGGGTGTTTTATGCAATACTTTCGCCTATCAAGGAGTGTTATTCTATTAAGAAGTAGGTCTGATGCTGGAAATTAGTATTTCTGTTGATTTTTTTAACTGACTGAGATTTTTTTTGTGAATAATTCCTTTCTGGCTTGGTAAGGAGAGATGTTTCAACTACACARTGTCGAAGACTTCATGTTGCACATCCAGTAATGCTACAGGGATCTGGTTTAAATGAAACTGCAACTTGCTTGCTTTTAATCCATGTGTCCAAAGACTTAATTCCTAGAAAAATTTGTGGTGTTCTATGCTGACAGCTTATTTTGACAGGTGTTAAATGCTTTGCATGCAGGCCTGAGGATGTTTGGCAGCTTAAAACATTTGGTTATTACAAGTTCTCATTCTCAAAATGGAATTTTCCGTGCACAAGGAACATACCCTCCATAATTTATTTTTAAAAGCTTTTTGTATTTTGTAATTATCAGAGTAGTTCTTAGAAGCCGTTGTCATAGGGCCAAAGACTAAGTTACTTGAAAGATAAGTGAACTGCATGGAATAATGTGAGTAAAAATGCATCGCAGGTTAGCTGTTGAGCATCCTATACTCAGTTACACTGTACACAGAATCTGATGAGATTGCCATATGCATTAATGGGTGAAAATTAGATGGTATTGCCTTGATAAGCATTTTGCATATTATTAATGATAATATTTTGAATTTTTCCCCAGGCACAAAGATGTCATTGTCAGCCAAGGTAAATAAAACTATTTATTTTTCAATACTGGATGTATTTGCTTTTGACTGGAAAATATTTCCTGTAAATGAATGCATTGGGACATATGTATGAAACAGGAATTTAGAGATAAAATGGCATTAATCAGCTCCCAGAATTCATTTGGCAAAAAGTTGCTCCAGRCATGTATATGAGTCTTTGAAATTATGGAGGAATACGTCATCAGATTGGATCTTTAGTAAGTACAGAAATTTTTGGTAGGTGGGTGGTGGGGGGATTTGGTTTACTTTTGTGAAACAAATCCCTTTTTAAAAATTATTTTCTCTATGTTTATGTGCATAGAGAGAAGTTATGAAAACAAAGATTCAAAGTTTTGTCAGTCTACATGTCAGTCTTCATCCAAGCAGGTGTTAGTGAGAGTTTAGAAATAGTTTTAAGATATTTTATTTCTGTCCCATAACCAGCAAAAATGTCAACTCGTGAAAAAAACAGCCAAGGTAAGAATCAAGCTATGCCCTTTGGTCGCTTTCTTCTAATTTAGCACTCACAAATCTTTTATTTGGCTTTTTGCTATTAAAGAGCATCAGTGCATATTCTCTTAATATTTCAACTCTCTTATGGAAATTTATATGCATATGCACATTGAATTTATATGAGATTATTTGGGGATAGTTAAAGTAGATGTGACACTTACAATTTCCTCAGGGGAATATGTGTTCAAATATAAGTTTTGCATTGTTGCCTAAGATATCAGAATATTAAGAACTGCCAACTAAAAGATTTGTTTTATCTCAGCTTTCTGTCTTGCCAATATTACAACATATAAATGCTGATTAAACAAGAACAGAGACTGATGATTTTAATATAGTCTCTTGAAATGAAAAATGAGTCTCTTCTGAAGTTTGTGTCTTTGCACCAATGAATCTTGCATTCTGTGGCTACCTGCTGCTGCTGGTTTATTCCTCAGGAAGAGGAGCCRTCTATCTGAACATGGTGGGATGTAACAACAAAAGGAGTCTGCTTCTGGTGCTGCAAAACTACTCTGCTTTGATGTCCTGCAAACTGTACTGAAGCATGCAATTTCAAAACTAAAGCATGTAACCCAAGTGCATGCTGTACACAACAGATCTATGTACAGAGGTTTTGTCTCGTGCTTTTTTGCTGCTAATTAACAAATCTGCAGTCTTCRGATTCTGTGCTGTCAGCAAGTTTACATTATTCATGGTTTGATTGCTTTTTGTCTCCTTCAAAAAAGAAAACAAACCCCTTGATCTTTTGAAAGTTAATATATGAATTGTTGGAATGAAAGCAAAATCAACTTGAATCCAATTGCTTTGTCTTTTTCTAGTTCATAGAGAAATTACAGGTATGAAAATATGAAGAAGTATGAAGAACAACRCAGAAATGTTTCATTATGCCATGGTGCTTAACACCACCTGTGGAACAGTAYATGTGTGCATCAATGGTTACTGTAAAAAGGAAAGCTAATCAGTAGTGGCCAGAGCAGCTGCAATTTAGCTTTGCAAGTTTTAGAATAAAACTGTTATATTAAAAATACTTTTTCTACTAAAAACAGCTTTTCACAAAGCCAAGGTGCACACAGCTAAAATACCTTCAGTACTAATTATTTCCTTACAATGTGCTTCTACAACTCTACATGTTCTGCCRAGAGTGGACCATCCTGAAGTTCTCTAATTCTGGTAGCTGTAACTTCAGTGGCTTCCATTTGTTCCCTACTATCTACTGTGTTACTGTGCAGAAGATGTGRTGAATGGACACCTTCCAAGTGTGTCATACCACAGTCTGTTGTGAACCTATCTGGAAGGAAAGGGAAGCAAGGTGCAGATAACAGGGCCCCACATATATGGGAGGTGGAGGTAGTCTTATAGAAAATGCATTTGTTCCATTTTAAACACATAGCGTGGCAAAACGTTATTCTGCCTCTAAAGTGGATGCAGATGCATTTAGAGAATTCAAAGATCTTTTTTTTTTTTTTTTTAAAATATGGACCATTGAACGTATTTTTGGACAGGTTTTAAGGTTTGTGTGTCTGAGACTGGGTTWGGTTTTGTGTTGTTTTTACTGCCCAAGGAAAAGCATGTGTAAGTTACTGTTGTTGCAGCAGGTTCACCCATCCTTTCCAGTATAAGCTTGGCAATTCTTGGTCACTTCTCTCTCAGGACAGTTGACCTTAGCACTGTTTTGTACTTGACAGTTGTCACAKAAGTAAACCAAGTTCCAATTGGCACCTTGACCCAGCTGGTCAGGAAGCTGAAGAGTTGCACAGACAGTTAGCATAARGTTTCTGAGGTAAATCCTGTGGACTTGGACAGTGTTGTCTTGGGCAGGCTGAGGTGAAGAGTTGCCCTTGCTCGTGGTGTTCGTACAGAACCCTCCTGTTGCAGAACACAAAGGCAGGAAAAGTTACAGCTGCTTTAACATTCCTTTGTGGCTTGCCAGCCCTTGCCTCTAAGGGCRGGCAGTCTCTAGCACGGTATTAATTGAGTTACAGCAGTTCCCCTGAGCTGCTCATTTCACTGAACTGTGTGTAAAACACTGTGAATGCCCCCAGCATTCACCTCCCATAAGGACTGTATCCATGTGCTTCCTCGACACAGAAATTCTGTGAAGGAGGCTCTTGGGAAGACTGCTGATATGCAAACTGTCAAGCTTCAAAGCAAATCTATGTTAAAAATACGTCAGTGTCTTTATACACACATAAAATAAGTTTGGAATCACTGTGAAATTGCAAATTTTCATAGCAGAAGGTATTTGCATGGGATAATGGGATGGAAGATGACAATTTTATGTTGCTTTGAACATCCTGGATTCRCTTTATTTCCTGTTTTTCATTCCACTGTTAAAGAAACAGCTTTGAAAATGTTGGTATAATATAGTACCACAAAATATAGATGAATACATTTTTGCATACTTARTTCTTAGAATTTAATTTGTCTAGCRGCAGAAGGTAYTGCAATAATACCTGTCTTGTCACAGTCTGTGTAGATCCAATGTGGTTTCTCTTGGTGTTGGTATTAGCTTCTCAGTACCCAGTTTTATTCCCTTGGTGCCTTTATCCCTCCTACTTGGGTTGAGTTGCATATACTTCACTTAAGGTTAGTCCTGAGCTTTATGCTTCTGGGTATGTGCTGGAGCAGAGGTAATAGGGACAGTTTGTTTGTTTGTTCTTGTAAAGCATGCCAGCCTTTTTACAATAAAATCCAGGACTAAAATTCTGTGAAAATCCAATAAAGCTGTGGGTCAAATGAACAGGTGCTTACTGTAGCCTTAAAAGGACCCTAATTAAAGTTATTCTTTTAAATTCTTTACCAGCAGGTGTTTACAATTGCCAAAAAGGCCATCTTGCTTCTCACTTCCACAGAAACATTTTTTAAGTATTAATCATAAGGCATTCATATTTTATATCCAGAAGTTAAAGACCTGGTTTAATTTAAGATAAAAGGTAATTTATTTCACTGAGGTTGTATGTTTGAGTTTGGTTTTCAGTGATAGCAGCTCCATATATGAATCACTTGTTCACTTATTATAAAGTAATAAGAGACACTTAAACTTTTTGGATGGCAATAAGAACCATATGTGAAAGAATTAATGAAAAACATTCACTGCATTCCTAAGTTTTTTGGGTTTTGTTGGTTTTTTTTTTAAGTTGTGCTTTATTAGTTTCCAGTACTTTTTCTTCTTTYAGCTTAACTGTGCTATAGTTCTAACTTCACACATGGAGCAATCATGAAGCACWCAATGGAAAAAAYGTACCCTGCTATGTGTCCTGTCTGYTGAGAGTGCAAAATTCAGTGACTACCTCAGATTTCTTTCTCATCAGACAGAGATTTTGTATCAGATGGTTGTTGAAGGTGCTCGTGTACCTGAGGGCAAATGGAGACCCCAGTCTCTCCATTGGGCTTCTTGCTCTTGTTCAGTCACAGTGTATATTGTTAAAAACCATSATTACTGTTACAGTATTGCATACACAAATTGTGTGTTTGGGAATTTTCTCATTGATTCTTGGTGAAGTGAGGATTTTATTATTTAAGCAGGAAACATTTAGATAGAGTCTTATTGAGCTTGTTTGTGTCCAGCATTCCTGARTCCTTTTTTCTTCTTTTTTTTTTTATAATAAAAAGCTAGAGTTTAATGTTAAACTTCAYTTATTTCAGTACTATTGGTAGCAGTTTTTAATACCTAGATTCTTAATGTCACCCAGTAAATGAAAAGGCAAAGTTAACTTATCAGATTCTGTAAAATTAATAACCAAAGATCTGTTAAGAAATTTCAAGGTAAAGCTATAAAATCATTCCAAATCAAGGCAAGTCTCTTGTCATCTATTTTTTAAGACTGTTTGTCGGCATCGTACCAGGGCTCAATAACAACAGTGTGTGTCTGTCTGTCAGGTTCAGCAAGCATTGGCACATAATAGCTTGGGGTGAGAGGTGGCAGACCTGCAGCCACATTWTAATTCCACTGTAATGTAGAATGTAATGATCTGGGCATGGTGGCTGGATTTGGTTATTCGTCTCTGTGCTGTTAGTGCTGGTTTAAATTAGAAACAGGCTCCTAAGCCCTTGTCCCTCAGGTTAGTGGTCCTRCAGAGTTCTTGGACACAGTCCTGAAAGCAGAAGGCTTGTGGGAAAGAAGCTATTTGTAGCATTAAGAAGCATAACTTCACTGGTCAAGCAACTAGAAGGTGAAGACAGATTAATAAATGTACCCTGGATGTGATAGTTTATTGTATATTACTATAGTGTTCTGCTTGGCCAGGCTAGTTAAGAGTCTTTTGGGGTTTTTCATTTGCTCATAAATCACATGAGGGTGCTGCTGCACRCAAATAGAACTGAGCTGGGGGTTTTAATGCAGCGGCCCATGTTGATCTTTCAAACTAGATGGGGGTGGGACCTACTGAAAAAATAGTCAGTAATAATTTGCAAAATTACTGAAATAATTCCTTTAGAACTAAACTTACAGCCATGTAGAAACCCAGATAATTTTGCTATTTATTCACTATTATCTATTCTTTGTGTGTGTGTGTAGATATGTATGAATACAAAATCTACTGTATGCTCATTAGACATCCCATTACATATATGCTTGCGGGCTGCAGAGCAATTAATTACAGCATAGACTTGCAGGGTACATTTGTCTGTATTATACTACCTCAGTGTATTGTCTAATGAGGAATAGTGTAATATAAAATACATTCTTCCAATATTTTGTTGAAGAAATCGTTAATTAAGATGAAAGTTTGTCACATGCTTCTACAAAACCACTTCATGATTTCTCTTTGAGAAATGGTTTTTTTTTGGAAAATGGGAGGACTTTGGTTTTGTAGTGTCACTGTCTTCAAATTTTGGCAGACTCTGAATAGTATCTTTCCTGTCTTCTGAATTGCTTTTCACTCTAGATACTTCTGAGTTAATCTACAAAGACTTCTTTGATCTTTTTTTTCTCCTCCTTTCCTAATATTTTTATTATTTGCCTTTGCAAGCCTTTTGTATTACCCTAAGAATATGATTCACAGGAAGTAAGAAATGTCTTAAGTGCCATTGCTTAAGTSTTTCTGTGCTGGCTTCATGGAAGCAGTAATTTCCGCCTTTCAGATGATTTGTATTGCAATATCTTTGCTCTCTRTTATCACCTGTAGGATTCTGAATTGGCTTTACCTTCCAGCTTGCTTTCCTTGAATTTGCTGGGTTTTAAACTTTCTTCCAAAATGAGCTAATAGAAATTGTTGGGAGTTGAATTTTAATGTTACTGAGCTGCTTTTCCTTATTTTTCCTTTTTCTTTTTTTTTTTTTTTCTTTTAGCCTGTTTGAAAGCTTATTTTTTTTTAATGGGAATCTGCTCTTGGTACGAGGAGGCTTTGCAGAAAACTTTCAGCCAGTCTGCTATTTGTCTACAATTTTTTATTTGCCCCTGGTTTTAGTCCTAGATTCCCATACTTTATCAACAAGTTCCTTGCATGCAAGGTAGCTATGCTGGCTTACGGTGACTGTCAGAGGGGTTGCACTCATTTCCTTGCAGATCAGCTGGGCTTCTGGAGTTCCCTCTCACTAGCAGCACCTTGTTTCACCAACATATTTGTTCCTTTCTTCTCTGTCTGGCTGTAAACTTCCAAAGAACATGCTGTAGATACTTTGTTTRCTAACATCTGCATCCAGCCTGTTGGGACCTATTTGGCTTAGTGTTTTCACTAATGAACTTAACACAAGAAAGTAGAAGCACTGAAATTTCACTGATGACACAAAGCTGRGAGGCCAAACTGGCGGTGGAGTTGGAACCTGAGATTTTGATACAGTAAGACCTAGATGTTCCTGAGGCTCAATTAGTCTAAAATAAATTATTCATGGTGAGAGATCRCACATAGAGGAGTTGCTGGCAATGTTCTACCTATAAACAGGTCTTTTCCAGAATTAAATGGTAGGGGAAAGGGGTATAACMTGCCACTTAATTGTACAAAGACCAAACCACTCGGTTATTGTGAAAGTACAAATGCAGTTCGAGGATGTATCAGAAATAATTCTAGTGGAGGTAGAGGCCTTGTGGAAAGTGTTAATGCATCAAAACCATGGTAGGTTCTCTGGAGTACTACATGCACCCATAATCATAAAGGGTAAATTTTGTGGTGGTGGAGAGACAGACTAAACCCTTATTATGCAAAAAGAGAGTTAAATAGCTGGATGTTGTGATTTTTTCAGAATATGAAGGCTGGGATGATTGCTGTTTTAATGCTCACCCAGTGCACTTTCTGACAGCAGATGACCAGACGTGTTTTGAAGTGAGCAGCCATGATGTCACACACAGAAAAAGACAACCTGGTTTTGTRTTATTGTCAGCTGGACATTGAGAGGTTCCCAACTAGTAGTGGGAGACTTTTGGATGCTAATCTGAAATCAGCAAAGCATGTTTGCGTCTATCCCAAGTGACAGCCAAGGCTCTGCTCTCCAAAGTGGGTGCTGCAGTATCCTGCAGAGTAAAAAACAGTGATGCAAGCAAAGAGAGACCACTGCCCTCAACTGCATGTTGGGTGTCTATCAGACTGGACTGGGCTGAGCTGGGCCAAGCCATGATGTTCCTCCAGCTCATTACATTAATTTGCATTAATTTGCAAAGCTACGTGCCTGAACAGTGCTGAAGCCCACCTTTACATACACCCTCACCATGTCCTGGCTTCTCTCTTTGTGTCTCTCGTTCCAAGCAGTGTTTTGTGTCACTTCYCCTGACTGGGACCACATTTTAGTCAAATTAAATGCTTCTGCCTCTRTGGGGCTGAGTTAATAATTTCCCCAAACCTCTGGGGAACCCACGGAGAGCCAARACCTGCGTGGAGTCTGCTTAGTCCAGCACACCCAGAGGGCTGCTACATGAGGCTAATAAGCCTGAGCCAATCCTGGGAGCATAAATGATGAGTGCTGATCCTGTGTTCCCTGGCACTTGTGTAAAGAGATTGTTCAGGCTTCAGGGGTGAAATATTGTGGAGCCAAGCAGAGTTTGGCAAGGGCTGTGAATTTGAGTTCAAAGCTACACAAAAACAGCTCCAGCTGTTTTTGGTGAAGAGCTGGCCGCTGGAGCCAGGGCGCTGCAGCCACTTGATGCTACCTTTAGTAGCAACTCTGGGCCCAAGCTGTTACTTTTTGTGTGGTGTGGATAATCCATGGCACCTGAGTGTGCCAGCTGCAGAGCTTCAATTGTACTTTTCAGTTGGTTTGATCCACATTTGAAAGGATTTATAGGATGTCTGCAGTTGCAAATTAATTAACCTACAAAGTGCTAAGGTTTCTTCACACACATTTCCCAGCCCCACCTTCTCCAGATGCTTCTGCACAGTGGGTTCTGAACATCTCTTTATATGCAATAAAGAATTTTTACTTTTGTACCTAGTGTTTTCAGGCTGGTACAAACAAGAATTGTCAATGACTTTTTGTTGGTTGGGGTTTGGTGGCTTTTCCTCCCTTGTTGCTCCTTGCATATGTATCTGTTATAACATGATCAAGGAAAAAGAAGTCTAGACATTCTGCTTTTACTGGAAAATAGTGAGGCTGCAGGAAAGAAATGTAGTCTAATGCTCCTGATCATTTAGTTGAGCAACTATAGCATGAAAGAGTTAAATCACTGATTTTCTTAAGTTACAAGTACAAGAATTTGGCCTCAGGCAATGAATTGCTGTTTGAGAATGATGTTGTTGATATGCTGCCATCCTCTCTGTTATTTCAAAAGAGTTAATATTAAATCCGCCCTACAGGTTATTCTAACAAAAGGAAATTTACAGTCTTTGACAAAAAAAAAATCTTTCAGTGGGTTGTCTCTCTTTTTTTCTAATCCTTCCTCTTCTTTAGGGAGAGCTTAATCAAGTTTTAYTTGGCTTAAGTCTTTCTAACAAGTGTTTTGAATATGTATCTTCAAAGGTAATCTTGAGTAAATGCAGCTAGCTAATAAAGGTAAAAAATGTTCTTTCTTCAATGGAAAACTTCAGAGAGCTAATTCGTGTCTGAATGCCCTGTAGATATTCTTTTCCCTGAGCTCCAGGAGAGYCTCTTCTGCCAGAGACTGAACTGAATTCCTCTTGGACTGTTCACCTCTCTCTGCAGAGTCCAACAGGTGCAACTGTCTCCATCCGTAAGAATTTCAGATGCAGGTTGTCTCCACTGTTCTAAGCAACAATGAGAAATTTGATCCTAAATTTGTGGTGTCCTTTCGCACTGATCTTGTAGAACCAGAAGTGTCAAGCTTAGTAAGAATTTATGATTTAACAATGAACAGTCTTTTGTAAATACCCTTGGGCTTTAATTTATAAGACTGTGGGTGCCAGATTTTAATAGAAAGGTCATTGTTAATACATTACTCTTGGCTTTGGCCAGTGTTATTTTATCTCTGAATATACATACTATAAAAATTTATTGGTGGATAAATGAGACATGGTACTAGTTTGTAGTAATTATCTAAGCATTTATGTCAACTAGCTCCAATCTTTAGCTTTTCTCAGAAATGCAATTAAGCAATGAACATTTGGTAAAATAACTATTGTGTCTAATTTAGCTACCAGGGAGTGATTTCCTTTGTTCTTTWTTTTATCTGAGACAGGTTTTCTACTGTTCTCAGTGGAGGGACTCATGGGGTTCTTGTTCAAAGGGCCCATGTTTGTTCTTGGAAAAAAGCAAGACAACTGTTTTTCATCCTTTCAATATTTGTTGCTTTCATACTGGACTTATATGACTCAACCGTCAGTGTATTAATAAGCTAAATAAGAAGTATCTTTATATATGTGTTAGTTTCAAAATGCTCAATTATGATAATTTCTGCTCAGGAATAATTTCTTGAATTTGTGGGTGGTTTTTTTTCACTACCTTTTAGTTGTATTTGGACTGTTGCCTCCAGCACAGGGTAAATGTTCTATCAGGATCAAAAGTGACACAAAATTCAAGTGAAATTAATTCTTGTTTTCAGAAGGTTGGCTTGAAAAGACTAACCATGTTTTTCAGGTCTGAGAAACTTGGGAAATTTGATAATAGTCTGTTTCAWCAAACAAACAAAAAAAGTTAAAACAAGCATTAAGTCCAACTACATTGTGTTAAGGAAAAAAAACCAAAAGTTTTTGACAAATTAAGAAATATATGTTGTAAAATCTACACAGTGAGTATCAGGCATGTAGAAAAATAGTTCTAACTAGCTTATGTTCCAGTGCATGGTTTCATTGATCTAGTTAAGTTTGAGCAAAGCAGAGATGTTAAAACCACACAGGCTCATGGATAGTTCTTTCTTAGTTAGGAATTACTGAATTTATTAAATGATTCGGCCACCACAGATGTTTSCTGTGTTTTTCAGTGCTGTCCAAATAAATGCTGTGTGATAGGATCATCAGTGCTGTGTTCAAAGCTAGTGCTTTCTGGTGTTTTCAGAGCTGAGGGGGTATTTCACAGAACTTCACACAACACTATAAATAAAATTATAAAGTTCACGATGATCAGAAATACTTTTCTTAAGTAACCTTGAATATTCACATTTTTTTCAGTAGTCTGGTGATTTCAGTTATTCCGTCTCATCTATCTTGAGCGTCAAGAATTAATTTCCAAATTTTATTCAAAATTGCTTTATATCTTAAGTGGATTAAAATAGTTACAGGTCTTGCTTCTCTCATTCTCTTTGACTGCAGTAAGACAGAATACATTTTATGGTCTGTACAGTAGGAGTATTTCAAATTCAGAGAAGGTTGGAGACTTTAGTCTAGCTCACAACTTTCATYATTTCTTGATCTTTGCATCTTCTARAAGTGTTTCTATAAGCAGAAGAGACTATTTTTGAGCCTRCATTGCTTCTGGTGTGACCAGAATTACCTGGTTTCTGGTGCCTTTTCAGGTCTCCAAGTTTGACTTGAGCTGTGATGATATGATTCTGTGAAAATAAGTCTGAGTTTCTCATAATTTCAATTTTAGATGGTTTAGGGAATGCAAAACACACATTGCACAATCATGCAGTCTGATTACTAATCTTATGCTTAATTGGGGAAATATTTCCAAGCATTCCCTGGACATTATGGGGAAGACTGTTTCATGTTTGTTTTCTTAAAGTGGTACTAAAGTAATTATTAAAAATCTTAATTTTAGAGCTCAGTGTTGGTTGTTTCAAATGTGATTAGAGATTTCTTAATACTGAATGGCTAATTTGCAGCTATTTATCTACTCCAGTTCTACTCAACTATTCAAATTTTGGTTTGAACTCTGAGTTCCCTGTGTCTGTTATGATTTTAAAATCCCCACTCGTAAAAGAATGTCACTGTTCCAAATTCACAGCAGAATATTGTATTGCTTTGGTTAATATTTACACTAAAAATAGTTATTAATTATTAAAGAAGTTGAAGAGTGATAAAAAGTTACTAYTTCATTGATGCAAAGTTAGTGATATATTTGGCTCTTTGTCATCATCAGTGCTTTTTGCAATGAGGCTGTAGTTTTCCCTGGTGATAGGTAAGCTCACTTCCCTTGAAAAGAAATTCCTAAAGGTTCATAAAGTGCTCAGATGCTCCCATGGAAAGATGTGTTTTGTCATGGCTATTAGCAGTATTAGCTGGAGTCGTTTTGAGCTTCTTCCTATTCTTCAAGATCCAATGTTTAATAACTCAGGTTGCTGTATTAGTTTGTGCTGATGTATAATTCTTGATTATAGTTGTCAGCAAAGCTCTGGACACTTTTCCCTGCAGTGTCCCTCTGTCTTAGCATCTCTAGCAATGACCTGAGGTAGGTGACACATCACACTCTAAGGTTCGCTGTGACAGCAGAGCGGGGGCCCAGTGATTGTGTGGGGGAGAAGGTCCTGCAGGAACCTCAGAGTTAAGAAGGGACAAATAACAAATCCTGAACCTGCAGGGAGGAAGAGTCCTTGGCATGAATACAGTCTGGGGACAGAGGAGCTGCAGGGAGCAAGCTCTGTGGGAAAGGTCCCCCAAGTGCTGTCAGGTGCCAGGAGAYGCTGTGCCATCTCCATCCTAAGAGTTTTTCAAATCTGCATTAGGCAAAAGCCTGAGGAACCTAGTCTGGCCTCATGGCCAGGCAGAGGTTGGACTTGGAGAGCTCCTCAGGTCCTTTTCCACCTGAAATACCTTATCCTGTAATTCTGTGACTTAATTGTTTTTTCTGTTTCAGATTTGAATTTGAATTTTGCCTTTATGACTTAATTTGCATGTGTGAAGTGTTACATGCTCAGTCTGTTCTATCACAGATTCAACTAACGCTTATTCTGTGTGTGTTTAATGTTCTATTAAAAAAAATTAAATCTGGGCCTTTACCAAGCTCACATTTCAAAAATAATTGTTATATAACTAGTGTGATTTGCATCTCTGTGCTTATTACTGGTTTCTTTTGTTCTTATTTCTTGTGTAAACTTCCACATGATTAATGTGCCTTTTTGTTTCAACAGARGGAGAATATATCAAGATGTTCATGCGAGGCCGACCAATCACAATGTTCATTCCTTCTGATGTAGAAAACTATGATGATATTAGGACAGAGCTGCCTCCTGAAAAGTTAAAACTGGAGTGGGTGTATCCTTAACATCAATAACTACTGGCTGTTTTCTTTTTGTCTTGTCTTGCATTTTTACCTTTTAGAATCCAGTCTTGTTTCTTCTCTGTTAAGAGGTAAAAACAAAAAAGTGGGGAAAAAAGTTCAAATTAATTTAACAATGGAAATGTTTGTAGCTCCTGTATACTACAACTTTAAATAGCAGACTACAGAGGTACAGAAATGCTGTACTTTTTGTTTGTTTTGCTGTTCAAACAAATCCTAATTTATTTATTAATTTTTATTTAGTGTGAAAGAAAGAGTCTTTGGAGAGTTAGAGTTTCAAAAATGTCCCTCTCTGCCTCCCATTATATTAATAATGGCTTTTCCTCAGGGCCATTGTTAGGTCTCAATCTCTGGTCCTTTTTAGGAGGTTTTAGAACTACGGAAGATACTGAGTTTATTGTCCTTACCTATGGAGTAAGGATTGCAGAAGCAACCACCCCTTGCACTGCTTCTGTGCTTCAGCTTCAGCTCCGAAGTGAAGTGGTTAATTTCTTGGAAACTAGTTTATATTAAATGGCCTAAATTTATCATTTGAAGAACTGAGTAGGTGGGTGGCTGACAACAATTCTCCAAGTTTACTAGATCAGACATTAAATTCATTTTAAGAGATGAGCTTTTGCGCACGTTTRGGTCTTCCTGTAACTCCCCCATGTCTGCAGATTTTTCCAGTAAGCTGTGATTGTGTAAGTAAGTTTCTTAGAACTTCAGTAAAATAACGTGTCTAGGCAGCACTTGAGTTCTTGTAATAATCTGAAGTTTGATCCTTCTGATGTTGCTGAAGGCATGAAGATTTTTTAGGAATGTTGATGATACACTGTCACATGTCCGGAGGAAAATCTTGGATTAAAAACTGACTGGAAGGAAAACAGAGCTCTATTCATGCTTGGTTAAGTGTGGTACCCAATTTTCCAACCATCTCAGCTCTTGGTTGCTAATGCTGGCACTCATGACTGTGGAGTGAGTAGGGTCAGTCACTGATCTGGCTGAAATGTAATCTTTTTTTTSTGCAGTTAGTTTCAAGCAGGACCAATACATTAGTTTGATTTGCCTCACAAGCATGCAAGGGCTGGAACTGGCATACTGGAGGAACATCAGCTCTACTTTTCCAGCATCAGTGAGCAGTTTGGACTGATGAAAACTGATCATGTAATCACACCCTCAATTAAGTAGGTGCAAATCCCAGTGTGGACACATTTAATGTCTAAGAACCTTAAGTTCAGGTTAAACCAGTTGGCTGCCGGAGTYTAATTAAAGTGAAATAAATCTAGTCTAAACAGACTGTCCATATGTTTTGGAATCTGTTTGAGGAAATGTCATCCTAAATCAGACCATAGGGTATCTTTTGGATGTGAAGGTGAAGAAAATGAGGAAAAGGCAGTAAAATTCATGAGGCTTAATATTGGTYGCTATGAATTTGAATGAAATTGCTCTTCAGTTTGAAACATACAGCAGCAGCAGATCTGCTCTATGCACAGGTTTATAAAAGGGAACAAAACTGCAAGATMGCTGCAGCTTGCAAATATGATGGCAAACTGAACCCTGAGCACCTCATTAAAAAAGCATGGAGACCATGATTCACTGAGTATTTTAGTAATGTCAGTGTTTTGCACCTGAAATATCGACTGAGTGTTGAAATGTTCAATTTATGTTTTGTTTTGAATTCCTTTAATTCTCCTGCTTTCTGGATGATCTTTTTTATAATTAGGTTTTCCTTTGTTGTTGTCTTTTGGAAGATGCTGGCTAACTATGAGCAACTTCAGGAAACAACTGGCAGATTCTTGGAGTGTTTTTGGTTTTTTTTTTTGTTGGCTGATTGGTTGTTTTGGGAGGTGGGGGCAGTTCTCCTTTTTAGGTGTTTCCTGTAGTTTTATTCAACCACTGATACCCTGTACTGTAGATTGAACTAGGGAAACTTAGCTTTTGTCTGCCCTGCAGATTACTGTCATTTTGAAGAAATGCCTAAGCTGCTTGGCAAGATAAAGCAGCTCATGGGGAARTCTGAGCTCATGACTGTGTCTGGTTCCTGAGTGATGTCATTTAAATTTAATAATTTAGTTTGAGTATCCCTGCTTTGTAGTGCAATCTTTGCTATTGCACTTCAGAACTGGTTAAAGCATATCTGACATTCCTAGTAATAGCAAAATTGGCTTATTTAGTAGCTTCAGAGGTCACAGGCAGTGCAGCTTTTGTCAGTGACTTAATAGATTCTCCCATTGTATAGTAGCTCAATTTCAGGAGGGTATTTCAGAGTCTGTTTTATGAGATTATTTTTAGCAATAGTGCTCTTCTTTTTAACAATAATTGAAGACAGTGGTAAATACACTGCTGAATTCTGATGTATGGTTGGTTATTTTTCCTGAGGGCAGTAACTGTTTTTAGCCAGTTAAAACAAACAAGCAAAAAAAAAAAACCCAAAACTTGAAATTTTTAAACCTATTGAGTCTTGTGACAAAACTGTCCTTGTAATTGGTGAAAAATTGTCCTAATATCAAAGCAACTATCTCTCTATTTCCCTGATTTAATCTTCAGTTTCACTGAAAGATTAACATTGAAATTCAGTGGAAATCAATCATCAAAGTTGTGTCACCACTTTTTCTGTAGAGACACGGTCAATTATTGCAATAAATTGTATTGCATTGTATCTGCTGCTTTGTTTTGCACGTGTGGAGAAGGAAAGAACTKCTGTGGAGCAGAGTGCCTCTTGTTTTCACTCAAGGTAGTCTAGGATGGAGAATAAAGAAAGCAGAAAAATTTGTCCCACGAAACAGGTGGTTCCTTTACATGCTTGTAAAAAATGCGCTTCTAGAAAATTCASCCAGTCTTTGCTACTTTATTTTTTTAGAAGAGTAAAGGAAAGGAATAAACTGAGAAAATGTAATTTTTTTTTGCAGCTTTATGAATGTCAGAGCTCAATGGTGGGTGCCAAAATATTTAGCTCTAGCTTGGCTAAGCATGGAAGACTTCYGTGGAAAAACATGTTTGTGTAAATCATTAATACTCTTCTAGGGTGAATGTTCAAAGTTGTCAATCTTACTAAATCCTTATCAATACACTCCCTATTGTATACAGCGGATAAGCAAAATCTGCCTTTCCCCTGGGAAGGTATTTTGAATAGCATTCTTCATGCTTCAGGATAGAAAAAAATATTTTCATTGGTTTGTAGCCCATTGCTTTTGAAAGTTCAGTTGTTTGGTTTATTGTTTTTTGTTTGTTTTTTTTTTTTTTATACAAGGCCGTTCTAGGGTTTTTTTGGTTCCATTAGTGTTTAAAAGAAGAAGAAAGAGGAAAATCTTGTGGGAAAGTTAATAGTAATGGAAGAGAAAGACAGTCATCCTTTTTTTCTGCCCTCAGCATTGTGTTGTATCAGCRTTTCTCTTGGTATCATTTGCTTAGCAAGCCTATGAATAATCTCTGCTTCAGAGGAGCCATTGTGTTCTTCTGTACTGAACGGAAGACAGCAAGATAGAAATCTGTTTTGTTTTCCACACTCCAAAGGGGTTTAATTGACATCTGAATGCAGTGTTCCTCTTTGAACTATTGTTTAGTTACAGCATGTGTTTAATTTTGCAAGTGTTCCTCTGGTGTAGCAGCTCTGTGGTCTGGTGGGACTGCAAAAGAGGAAAGRTATTGTAGAGGGCATTTTTGGGGGTGCATTGCTATTTTTGATAGAAAGTTAGGCCTTTTCTGTGAAAAATAGAGGCCAGGTTACCAGATCAGGTGATACYACTTTAGATACTCTCAAATTTGAACTATTGCACCTGCCTTCATTTATGAAGAAAGGGCCACCTTCATCCATCCAGATTTCTCCACGTGAGCCTTTGACTTCTTTTTATTTACCTGATTAGCCAGGACCTAAAGCTGGAATCCTTTAGCTAAAGTTGCTTAATGTATTTCCCATATTTTTCTTGCTGTTGCAGGTGTGTTAGTTGGCAATGAAGTGGAAAGCTCTCTAAAGTTCAGGACATAACAGGAAAATAATATTTTTTGGGCTACAGAGTTAGCTGTTAAAGTCTGAGTTATGATGTTAATTGTACTGAGTGACCCAGGGAACTGAAATACAGGCAGGCAGCCACATTAATAGTCTAGATGAAGAAAACTGCACCTGTTCCAAAGAAATAACGAGTTGTAATAACGTTTGATCAGAGCCAACTAAGACTTGTTCACAGTGCATAAAACTTCTGAATGCCATTAGGAGCTGTGCATATTCCTTTTGCCTTTTGTATATTTTGGGTAGATTTGGATAGAATATTTTTCAYTGTGTGAATTCCTTTGGAGTTTGATATGTTTAAAAAATACTCTAAAACGGTCTAAAGAAATCTTTCCTGAACTTGGCAGCTGCTGTGCAGAAGCTTGCCTTTTTCTGTAGGGCATTAGGAATTGTTTTAAGAGGCCAAATGAAACCAATACTCTGCTCTCCAGTCYGCTAATACACAGTTCTGTTACTGTAAAAAATGTTAAATGAGAATAGTGAGTCCTTCTGTTACCTAATGAAATTTCACATGGAAATTTTTACTCAACTGCAGCATTRTGTTTGCTTTACTTCTATCATGTCTTATTTTTAAAATCAATGATTGTCGTTTCTTGAGGGATTTGGTTTCCTRAAGTCCAGTTGCATGTGGTTTCTTTTGTTTCCTTTTTAAGCTGTATTAGTGAAACTGCTGTAGTTCCAGAGGGAAAAACTTAAAGAGCATTTGTTGACCTGAGGGCTCCCCAGGAATCCTTTAAGAAAAAAAAAGAAAAGTTGGTTGTTTTTGGTTTGTTTTTTTTCTGATCTTCAGTGATTATGAAAACCTTGACTTAAAAAAAAAATCTTATAGATATGGGTATCGTGGAAGAGACTGTCGAGCCAATGTTTACCTCCTTCCTACCGGAGAAATTGTGTATTTCATAGCCTCAGTGGTGGTACTGTTTAACTATGAGGAGAGAACCCAGCGGCACTACTTGGGTCATACGGACTGTGTTAAATGGTTAGTATACAATATTTGCATGTAAGTATGTGGGTAATGCAGAATTTTCTTTTTTCCTTTCCTACTGTATGTAGAAACTAATTAATCATAGTTGTAGTTATTTCCTGTTTAATCAGTCCCAGTAGATTTCACTGTAGTAAACACAGCACAAACAAATGGTGTTAAAGCAGTCCATCCTAGTTTAGGATGTCTGGTTTAAATGTAAAATTAGGGGTTATGTAGACAATCTAAGAGTGCCAGGTTGAAGAAAGAATCATTGCATAAATTACTCCAAATAGTTATCCCAGAAATTAAAAATTTTTGTTGGCCTAACTGTAAATCAATTCATCACAGGCAGTAAGTGCAATCTTAAAGGAGAACTAGAAAACCAGGTGGAAAACTGAGCAATCATTTTCTCATTTTTTTAAAGATCTATCCAAATATAAAGAGAGTCTGGGAAATCAGAAAGATGTTTGCAAAAAAAAAAAAACCAACCTAGAGAAGCAAGAAGATTGAAACCAATGTCATTGTGGGTGCAAAGKCCGTTAAAGAATTTGCCACATTAGTCTGAAGAGAACACAAARTGCAATGGTGACCATGAACTCTCTACTGTATTGTACCTGACTGGAGAAAATTTGACATACAAAGCTCTTTTCTCCTGTCTGTGTAATTGCTTCCTGTGGGAGTAATGCTGCCAGTTTTGTGTTCTTCACTTTCATTCAGAAAATTGAACTGAATTGTAAATTTTTTTGGTGTCTGTCATTATGACCTCTTCTGATTTTCCATGGCCCTCTTTATTCTTTCAATAGCTTTCTTCACCTTTCTAATTTTACAGAGAAAGCAAATAACAAGATAGGTCAAAAAATCCCAAGGATTAAGAGGATATTTTCTCTGAAATCTTTTTTTTTCACATCAGCTTCAAAGCAAAATGTCATAAGGAAGGGCARAGTTTGACTTCCACTGGTAGTACACCACACTTCATTAGTACAATTACATCARTAACTCATTTCAAGTGGCGGTAATCCCTGACTCCTGGGTGCACAGGCAAGCCCTCAGCCAACTTTTCTGCCTTTTTTACCCCAGGTTCAYGACATCTCTAGGTTTAGCTATAAAATACACTGTAGTATTTATAAACACAGCACATAACTATGTGTGGGAAGCTCATTACAAGACAATGTAGATTTTCTTACACTGAACTCCCAATGTCATGCAAACCTTAGATGTGTCAGAGCACATGTGGAGGTGGCTCTTCTGGCACTCCTGGTTGTGTGTCAGCAAACAGTCAATAGAGTGTGTAATGAAATATCTGATGAGAAGCATTCAAGCTGGCTCATTAGAAGTGGGATTGAGGATCATAAGTGTCTTCATGGGCTTTTGTTGAGAAAMAAATAAAAATATATATAAAACACCTCTCAGTTTTGAAGACCTATGACAGCAAAAGCAAGTCATATTTCTGTCTGTCTTAGTCTTGCAGTTCATCCAGACAAAATTAGAATTGCAACAGGACAGTTAGCTGGAGTGGATAAAGATGGAAGGGTAAGTAATAGAGCTGTTGAGCAGTAGTATCTTGTTTTGAAAATCAGGAAAAAGTGGTTTGGGGTTTTTTAATCATCACCTTCTGTCTGCAGTTTATATTATGCACKGCATTTACTGAGATATTTTGATGTTTCTCAGGTAAATCCTGTATCCTTAGCAAGACAGTAACGATGAAACACTCAACCRTACATTAAAAAGAGCAGAAACTCACCAAGTCCTTTATCTGCAAGCAAATGTGAAGCTTGGAATTGATTTATAAGGCCACATATTTTCTGTCAAATTGCTTTCAATATGTCTTCTCCCAAGGGAGAACAAGTGCCCAGTTCTGTGGGTTAGTATAGTCTTAAGGCTTCATGGAAGAGGAAACCAACTTTGAAAATTCATGGAAGATGTGCCAAGCTTTCCTATAAACTTGCTCATTTGAGAGCAAGTGTGTTTAAATGCTCCTCTCCAGGTCTTGGCATTATTCTGTCAGAATTTGAACTGCTGGATTATTTTCATGAAGTTGTAGAAGGGGGGACTCTTTTTCAGATCTTCAACTTAATTTTTTGTATTTTTTAAGAAATTTATGCGGGGGSTTTTGTATACATGATTTCCACTGAGCATTTTCTGACTTTTGTTAGAGCTGGTTGATTTGGTTTTCCATCAGTGCAAAGGTTTATTATCACTTTCAGTGGTGAATGCTGTCCTTAGACCAAGTTAATTCCCACTTTATTTGTGATTGTTTCTAAGCTGGTTTGGGATAGTAGTTGTAAGGAGATTTTCATTGAGTGGCTGGTGATGGTGAAGAGGCTTAGTGCACCAGGTTTTGTTTCTTTTTTTTTTTTTCCTGATTTATATAGAATAAGCCCAGGTTTGATAATTATTTTCAGTTGCATAATTTCACTAGTCTGGGGTCTGAAATGCAAGATGACTCTTCCATTATTTATTCAATTACTTAAATCGGTCATAATATTTTCACAACTATCAAATGCCACTTTCCTGCCTCGACGGCCCCGCTACCACATTCATAGCCCATAAGGAACAACAWAAGGAGACATAAGGAACAACATTGCCTTGACACTCCCCTTTTGACTTTGAGGATAGTATCCGGCAGCATCCCTAGCACAGGTCATGGTGTATTTTGCTCTGCAATTTGTAAGTCAGGCAGCATCTGCTTAACAAAGCGTGACTCCAGCGCATTGCTTTCCCTGCTGGTGACCCGTGTGTCCTGTTGCTTTCCCACGCAGCCCCTGCAGCCCCATGTTAGAGTGTGGGACTCKGTGAGCCTGACAACGCTGCAGATTATCGGCCTCGGCACCTTTGAGCGTGGAGTGGGCTGCTTGGATTTTTCCAAAGCGGTAAGATGGGCGCAGTCCCTTGGTGTGGGAAATAATGGGGTCAGTCCTATGGGAACGGTATTTTGTCTAGCTGATCTCTTCACTGGCACACTTTTAACACCAAAAGTTTCTGTCTGTTTTATAAAACCAGCTTGACAGCAGACTGGCTGGAAAAACAGGAAATGGCACGTGTAAAATTGTGGTAACAAACTAGCACGGTAAATAAATAGCAGGCAAGAAAAACCTTGACTACAAATTGAAGTCCACACCAGGTTTGGTGGTTTGCGTTTGTTTGTGAGGTGCTTGCTTCTTTTTCTTTTGATGTTAAAAACAAATTTGTTAGTGAGGACAGAATTTAGTGAGTTCTGATAGGAGGTTTAACCTTTTTGCTTTCACAGCTGGAATRGGTTTTTATCCATCAACAGGAAATCTTTTTTTTAAAAAAAAAAACCTTCACATTATCTTCTACTATTTTTTCCTGAGGAATAGCTTGTTCACTTTTTGCCTCTACTTTTATATAGAAAAAAAATAGAAGTCTTTGTTACTGGGCCCATAGAATTCATCAGAAAAATTGGTAGCACATGTAGATGCATTACTTGGCATTCAGAAAGTTCTTACTTTAAATTTGGAAATGAGTTGGGTTTTTTTATTAAATATGGGCATATTTTAGTCTTTAAGCTGCCRCTATATTTTTGCCAAAAGACTGAGACATATCAGACCTCCTGAAAACCCAGGATGGATTCTTGCATTCCAGCAAGAAGTATGAATACATGTAAAAAACAAAAAATGCAGGAAAAACAATATCTGCAGTATTTTGCTAATAGAGGAAAAGATCTACAGGACAGCTGAGGTGGGAAGGAATGTCTGGAGATCACTTCATCCACTGTCCTGCTTACAGAAGGTTCTGTCAGAGCAGGCTGCTCAGGCTGGTCCAGCTGGGTTCTGGGTGTCTCCAAGGATGAAAACTCAGCAATGTCTCTGGGTGACCTGTTGAAAAGAAATTCTTTCACTCTCTTGCTGTTTCACTTCATATTGAGATGTTGCTGTGAGTTATAGTACATYTTGTGATTCAGTARGTAAGACTTTWMTTTKTKYWAMYMWWKRKTWRMAMAARKWAAATACAGTAATGTGAAGGGAGTRCTGTCATTCCTGTCACTCTTAACAGACCAATCAAACTTATGTACTTGGATATGGACTTTTTCATAGTGAATAAGAATGCATTCCACCATTTTAAAAACAAAACAAAACAACCCAGGGCATTTTGGAGGACTAGATTTTAGGACTAGGTTCTATTTTGCAGCTGAAACTTGATTTTATACCTTATTACAGTCTCACATGATTGCTCACTAGACTGAAACAGTTCATGTGCAGTATCTAGAACTGTGTTTTTACCACAGAATTTATTAATCCACACAAGAGCTGAGTATCGCCAATGCTGTCTTCGGGGTTTCTTTCCGCCTAATAACTCACATATATTTTTACATATTGCTGCTCATAATAGTGCTTGAAAATAATAATTTCTGCCACTTATTTTCATAATTTGTTAGAGAATGAAGTGCAAGAATCAACTTTAAGATAACTAAAGTCTCCTCCAAATCTTTCTAGAAATGTCCTTAAAACAACTGGTTTGTGCAAGTGGGAATAAGTATGTTTTTGTTTTAACATTTTTTTTTCTGTTCCTTTAATTACATGTAGCCATATWTTTACTATTTTGTTGTGAAATCATTCAAAATAAGCTATTTCAGTTATTAATACTGTAGGCACTGTTCTGCCTCCTCTGTAAGCATTGTTTTATTCAGAAAGTGTTACCTTTGCTGCAGWTTCACCAGCTGCATGATGAAACTGCTGGTGCTTTGACCCGTGAGAATAAAAAATGAGATGTGCTTACAGAATTTGATAATGTCAAGTTGTGTGTATGTGATGGTGGCATTTAAGGAGAAAACAGAAGTGCAGCTGTGGGTCTATCCTGTGAGACCTGA
>NW_026623314.1:1629839-1685027 GCF_030028575.1 Malurus melanocephalus | reverse complement strand
AAACCCAAGCAATAAAAACAAACAAAACCAAGTAAAGACTTGGTAAGATACTTTTAAAGCTTTCTTAGAATATTATATGAAGCATGGTAATTTTTTTTATGAGATTATACAAAAACCTGTGTCTGTTTTTAAGAAAGAGAAAAATAAAAATTCCATGTATATTAAGGTTGTAATTACTTTAAAAGGACCTGTTTAATTTATATTTGTAYGTTTGTGGTTTTAAATACTTCTGCCCTGCCTTGTTTCTGTTGGGTATKATAGTACTTTGTCAGTACTTTTTGTTTCTTTTTTCTTTAGGATTCTGGTACTCATTTGTGTGTAATTGATGACTCTAATGAGCATATGCTCACTGTGTGGGATTGGCAGAAGAAATCAAAAATAGCAGAAATAAAGGTAATTTTTGCAAATGAATATTCTGARAAACAAGTGGTTTTATTCCCATAAATACAAGTTTGTGAGACGCACTTTTGATTTTACTTGGAAACTGCAACTGTGTAATASTGCTTGTTTAAGAGTTCCACAGAAATGTATTCTTAACTTATTTACTGGAAGGGTTTTGAATRCTGAAGGGTTTCTAATTACATTTTGCTCATCCTTAATTGCCAATTAAAATAAAGCAATTGTCAATTTTTTTTAAATTTTAAACAAATCCGGAGAAATTTAAGAAACTAAACTGAAGATTCAGTCTGTAGTTGTTTAAAAAAATAAAATACTTTTAGACATTCCTTATTTCAATTTTGTGTGAACCAAATTCCGATCACTAGTCCTCATTTGAGGATTGCAGTCTTGTCTTTGCTCTCCTGGTTCTTTTTGAACCTCTCTAAATTTCACACCAGTGAGATGCATTCAGAAGTGTTGCACTCAGAGCTCATATAAAGCTGATTTCACTGGGAACACCCAATCCTTCATGTTGTCCAATATCAAGCAAACAAGTATTACATGCCTGTGGAACTGAGTATTTGTAAATTTTTATAAATCACGCTCTACAAGCATATATGTCTATATCATTRCAAACTTGTCATTTCAGAAAACAAAATCAGGTTGGTTTGAGCTGTTTTCTTCAGATTATGTTGACCAATGCTAACTGTATTCTATAAGTTTTAATTTAATTCTATGGCAGTATTTTCATTTCCTTTTTGATATTTTATGTGAAAYTATTTGGYATATGTCTTGYATTTCCTGTTCACTGACATTATGTTTTGACTACTTTTGCTCTCCATGGAGTTCCTTGGTGTTTCAGAATTGGCTAAAAAGTATTTGGCAGGGATAGCTTGCCCTTCAGTACTTACTCACATCTAGGATTTGGTCTTACGGTATCCTAAGCACCTTCCACAGGAGATGATATGAGCAGAGTTGCATCCCTTGACCTGGGGTGCAAATCAAAAGCCTTTTCTCAGCTGAACACCATTAAAGTTTTCAGTCCTTAAGTTCCAAATGATTTTTTGATAYAGCAGATTTGCTCATGTGAAACATGTGTGAGAAATGTAATTCAATAAGTATGGCCATGAAAAAAAAGGAGACTTAAGAAAATTGTTTTTTTAAAGTAAGCCCAAAAGTGGTGAAGTAGGAAAAGTTTCTCCCAAAGATGTGATTCAACAGCCCTTTTATGTGTAGTCCTTTAAAGCATGGGTTTAAATCAGAGAAGGCACCTGTGGGGATCATCTGTCCAACCCCTAAGCCAAAGCAGGCTCAAAGCAGGTTGCACAGGATYGTGCCCAGGAGGGTTTTCAGTATCTCCAGAGGAGACTCCACAACCTCTCTGGGCAGCCTGTTTTGAAATCCCAYAGAAATAAGTGCATTTACTTTCTTGTTTTGTAGTCATTGCCTCYAGGAGATTTGTCTTCAAAGACAGTTTGGTTGAATATACATTAGAAGTTAAGTAAATGACCAGTCAGTTTGTTATGTTTGTAAAATCTATTGGTAAAGTACAAAATACTTTAAGATGTTGCTAATTCAGTAACAGTATATGCAGCCAGTAAAAATACAAAGGGGGGGACCTTATGTTTCAGTCTTGAGTTATGAAGGCTTCTCTTTTTCTTCTTTGTAAGGAGGAAAGGAGAACAAAGAACCCAAAAGAATTTTCATAGAATTTGAGAAAGAGAATGATGTATATAATCCTACTGTATTATCATTGTCTTAATGCCTCTGTCACAGCTTTGTTGTCCAAAATAGCAGACTGGTCTGTGTAAAACCTAAGCAGGGTTTTCAGTCCAAAAAAGTGTCTTTTATGCATTTTTCATTTTCCTTGGCAGAAGTCTTGCCTATTTAGAGAGTAGAAGCTTTTGTGATTTAAAAGGGAATGTAAAACCCTAACTTGTGTACTGAAGTTTAATAAAGATCTCTTTGGAATGTGAAAAATCAATATATATAAAATAATATGTGCAGTGATTCAGACAGCTGACTTAGCATAGAACACTTAGGAATACTTTCAAGCACACGATGAGCTGTCTAGTTTCACATATCTCCATTCTGAAACTTGGGTGTTTACATGTGTTTCTAGTATTAATGTCCTATCTGAATAATTATTATTTCTGTTATTGTTTCAGACTACAAATGAAGTTGTTCTTGCTGTAGAATTCCATCCAACTGATGCAAATACCATAATAACAAGTGGCAAATCTCATATATTTTTCTGGACCTGGAGCGGCAATTCATTATCAAGGAAGCAAGGGATATTTGGGGTAATAATATCTTGATACCAGGACAGTTTTAAATCAAAGGAAATCACGTTTTCTATACATTTGCTTCGTTGTTACCGTGTACTGTCTGATCAGAGAGGTAAACATTAAAAAAAAAAGGCTTAATTCTGCTTATGTGTATGCAGGATGTAAAAGTGTGGTTGAATTATTCTAATTATRTAACATGTACAATTATCCCTTTCTCTTGCTTTTTTGTTTCAGAAATATGAGAAACCCAAGTTTGTTCAGTGTTTGGCTTTCTTGGGAAATGGTGATGTGCTCACTGGAGACTCAGGTGGGATAATACTTATATGGGGCAAAACTACTGTAGAAGCTACTCCAGGAAAAGGAGCTAAAGGTAGGATACATTCAGAATTAATCAAACATTTTAGATAGTCTGTAGAGGACAAATGTAAAGGATTACACTAGGGAAGGAATAGAGAAGMGGGCCTCACTCAGAGCATACACTTCCTATAAATAACAGGTGGTACTAAATTCCTGCAAGTCCTATGAATTTGCTGGCTTAAGAGCAGTCTGGAGTGTCTTAATAATTAATGACGCTGTGCCTGAAATGAATGAAAACTACTTCATCTAAATGATTTGCATTTAAAAAAAATATGGTTAAGCAGCTTTCCTTTGATCTGGTAATTTGAAAAAGGCTGTAGGATCAGTTTGGGGACTCTGCAGACTGCCTTTACTACTTAAGGCTTATGTTTCACCATGCTTAGTCTCAGAGGAATACCATTAAGTGGTAGAGCTGACATTAATAAGACTGGTATATGATATAAAATTACAATACTTAGTTGGAACAGTTACATGAATAACAGTTCCTGGTTTAGCAGAAACTCAAGGTGTGATATACTTTAAAAAAAATTTAAAAATTGAAATTTGAAATGAAGCTAACTCTTTGGTGCAAAGTAAAAAAGAAAGGAAAAYGATTTGTTACCCAACATATGCAGACTGGGCACAGCAGAGCCCTAAGGTAACTCATAAATTCAGTGATAATTTATTTTACTTGGCATCTATTTCAAACACTCTGCTTTAAATTGGTATGCCAGGAAAACTTTCATGTAAAAAGTACATTTTTAACAGTCTGTTTTAGTAGGTAAATCTTTTTCTCRTCTTTCAAGCTCACTGCAATGGAAAAGTAATTCAACAAATTATCTGATGTTYAATTTGTAATTTCTTGTGCAAAAACAATCTCTTCTCAGTATAACCTGAAGTGTTATCAAATAGAATATTTATTTTCATTGGCTTAACTAAATGTGGGATTTTTAGTTGGCTTATCACATTAGATTGGTCACAGGACTTGATCTCTTACTCTTTCACAGTGTGAGAGCACACTGATTTGAACTGACTTGAGCCATAGGCAGAGTCAGCAAAGTTAAACTCATATTTAGCTGGGTGGTGTTTCACTTTTTCTGTCATTGCTATTTGAAAATATGCAGCACCAGAATGTTGTTTGGTTTGTGGTTTTTGTAAATTACTTTCCTACAGCAATTCTTTTGATATGAAGACCTGATTAGGATGTGAAAGGCTTCTTTTGCTACCCTTGTTGGTTAATTTTCTCATGTCTTTCATTCTTCCAAGTATTTTCCTTTGGATAGACTGCTGTTTTGATAGATGCCAAATGCTCGTTGTACTATTTTTATGTGTGGCAACATCCAGCATTAGATATTAGGTTCATGCATCCTGGAAACTTTGCTATAAATAATTTGGTTTTTATTCCCAAAAGACTATGGACAACAAGTCTGTTAGTTTCTTGTACTTCTTTTCTGATAATGACTTGCTAAATATTTTGTTATTCTAAAAGATTGTTTCTCTTGCATCTGGAAAAACTGTGCTCCTTTGGAAAGCAGAGAAATGAAAGCATTTTATGAATTGTTGTTTTTTCCTTCAAATTTTGCAGGACAATAAATCTCAAAAAAAAGTTGTTTTCAGGAAGGCAGGCCCTTTGTTTTATTTTTTTTATCCTATAAGAAAACACTACCACCTTGTGTTTGCAATACATTTGGACTGTCAGGCTCTTAGTAATTATTTATTATACACTTCATTCTTCTGCCTGAAGGCAAAACTTCTTGTAAACTCTAGGTGAAAAAGTGAGCAGTGTTCTTTATTATTTTCTTTTTGTGCATATAGGAGTATATCAGATAAGCAGACAAATCAAAGCTCATGATGGCAGTGTGTTCACACTCTGTCAGATGAGGAATGGAATGCTGCTAACTGGAGGTGGGAAAGACCGAAAGATCATCTTGTGGGATCATGATTTGAATCCTGAAAGGGAAATTGAGGTAAGAAAGCAAGAATGAAAGGAGATTACCTTGAACAAGGTATTGGATTGCAAGACAGAGCCTTCCCCGCTCTTAGGATGAAAGAATATCTGCTGGTTGCTGTTTTATAATAAAAGTGTTTAAATTTTAGTTTATAAACGAGCCTGTGAGACTTCAGTTCTCCTGTGTTTAAGTTGATCAGAAATTTTAAGAATTTTCTTACTTCAAAACCCTTCGCTATTTTTTTTTTAATTTATCTTTTTTGAGGGTATTCTTTGGTAWTGCCTGTGTTTTTGTTACGTTTGCCTGTCTAGAGAAAGACAATGTCAGTAGCATATGAGGGTTTTAGTAGAATGTTTGATATAAGGTAAACAAATAGTAGAGTACATATTGGTATTCTGTATTCAATGATTAATAATGAGGGACTTTTAAATTTATCCTAAACCGGGTGTTTAGTGAATATGTRTATTCTTTGTGGTTTGTCTGCATGGCAGTGCTAGGGCAGTGGACATGAACTGGAAAAGGTTATGTATATTGGATTTTTAAAAATCTTGTTTTTCCTTTATCTTGAAATCGTGTTCTCCTTAAATAGTTCTTTAAACATTGGTTTACTCCACTTACCTATTGTCTACTTATAGCAGCATTTTTTTGGTAACACTTTTGTACGTTCAATCTAGAATTTGTTACTGCCTTTAATCTAATACTGACATTTAGAAAACATGGCTGAGAAAGTAAGCATTGACTATCATTATCATGTACAATTCTTAGGCTTAAATAACACACTCTGTTCATCAGTGTCTCTGTTTTCCTTTTGTTAATGCTAATTTTTTATGTTACCAGAACCCTGACAGATTGATTTTTCTGTCTTGTGTGACTAATACTAGTGTATTTTCTCAGATAAATCATTTAGAAAACAAACAATTGCACACCATAAAAGAAAGCAGTGTATTAGAATTCAAGCCTTCAATAAACAAAGTAATTAAAATTCAGAGTCATTGCTGACATAAGGCATATGAACATTTGCTTAAGGCTAATCAGGAAGCATTAAGAAAATCAGGAAGCATTTACTGTGTGCTACAAAAWTTTTCTTGTTTTTCAAAGTGTGTTTTCAAAAGTAAATAGTAACTGTGTTTATCCTTCTAATATGACTTTTAGGGTTGTGGAGTGCATTTGTTTAGTGAATTTGACACTTAAAAGCCATGTAATTTCWTTTGTAATTTTTATGCTGAAATTTATTAAAATGAAAAAACTAATTATTTTGGAGTGAGATCTTCGTGTATGCCTGTACTGAACAAATAGATGAAGGATGTTTTGGGTCAAGCCCTGATCTACTTTATACATCACTGAATTGTTCCTTTTTACTGAGAGATCTCCACTTCTGGTACCGTTGCTGTACACTATTTATGGCCTGCAAAATTAGGCACTTACCAAGRTGCATGATGTGGTTTGACAGATATTTCTTTTCCCAGGTTCCTGACCAGTATGGAACAATCAGAGCAGTAGCAGAAGGAAAAGCAGATCAATTTTTAGTGGGTACTTCACGAAACTTTGTTTTGAGGGGAACATTTAAYGATGGTTTCGTAGTAGAAGTACAGGTGAGCTTAACTTCATTTTTCAGACTACAACCCAACAATGTAAGGTTTTCTCTGCTGGTATGTTATTTTAAGATTYTTAATTTTATTAATTGTTGAATCACATATTATTTCTTTCTAGGGACATACAGATGAACTYTGGGGACTGGCATCTCATCCTTTCAAAGACTTATTTTTAACATGTGCCCAAGACAGACAAGTTTGTATGTGGAACTCTGTGGACCACACACTGGAATGGACCAGGCTGCTAGATGTATGTCAACCCTTTAATTTAACTATAAAGCTGGAAAACAGGAAAAAGAATTCAGTTTCTGCAACATCCTTGTCCCACCTGATTGCAAGCAAAAATCATATAGTTKTGCTTTTAAGAACAGCTATCTGGAAGCTTTGATAAACTTAACAAGGCTCATCAGAATTTGTGTAGGCTGTAATCTGGTTTCCATTGCTTGATGTCATTTTGACAAACCAACTTGAATAAATCTTAGTCTCTTATTCTTGTTACAGTTTGGTTTTTTTCCCTGTTATTCAAACAATCTAAAGAGGATATTATACAGTTGTGAAGGTTTGGCTTTAGGTGTCCTTCCCTTACTGTCATTCATTTCATAGTTTGTCTAGTTCTGTGCTGATATCCAAGCCAAAGTATTTTTTATAAATAAATTCAGGCTTTTTACTCACAAAGTGCTCTTGTAGTGCATCTCACCAATTCATTGAAAGAAGAGCTGTATAAAGAGTAGCATGCTGCTAGCTGACTGGTTTTTCCTATGTCAGCTCAGCTCAGACTTTTAGGCTAGCTTTGGTATAAGGAGAGGTGTTYGGGGCAATAACGGGTCTGTGCCTCTCGGTTCAGGAGCCGGGACATTGTGCGGATTTCCATCCCAGCGGAGCCGTGGTCGCCATAGGAACACACTCGGGCAGGTAAGCATCTTCCAGCTGAGGTGTCACCTTATAATTGTAATTAATTTGCTTTTAATTCCTTTTGCTTGAGGTTGTGGAGCCTAAAAAGCATGGCTGAAAGGGGCAGAGCATCTTACAAGTGTTAGATGAAGACAGAAGAATTATYTGATGGTTGTTAGGCTGGTTTGGTTTTTAACAACTTTTTAAATGGAAGCCCAGATCTTGATTTTTTTAAAACTATTTTTTGCAGTGGTTTCCATGAGCACTCTTTATTGTCTTTATAGTAATCATATATTTTAATGTTWTGTGCACGTTACATTTCTTTGTAAGACAGATACAGTATAGATCTTTGTCTTTTCTGAATCAAACATACTTGCAGTCTTTTAAACTGAGGTGGAGAGGCAAGTGAACAGATTAGTATTTTGATTTTTGTGTAAGACAGAGTTCAATATATCACTTTGCTTCAGTGAAGTGATACTGAACTGTTCCTATTCTTCCTATCATCTTGCATTTGAAAGATGTCAAAGCACAAACTGAATCTTTTTAACTTGAGCTTCTTTCAGTGGCAGAAGAAARTTACTTTATTTCATAGTCAGACTCTGGCTTGATATCGTCTCCCAATARGGGCGTACTAGTGTACCAATTAAAACTAAAAATAGGATATTCATAGCATTAGAAGGTGAGAGGAGCCCATATTACATCTACTAGCATTTTTGTTTTGTTTTTCAGTTATTCCTCATGGTTGATAATTGATGATAAAATAATACCTARTGCATGTAAGAAAATAGGGAGTTTTTTTGTGTTTGTGTGTTTAATTCACCAACTAGAAGGTTTTTTTATCCCTAAAGTCATGCCTAAAAACATGAAGTTTGGTTTTTAGAAACCACTGAGCATATGCAACACCCTTAAAATTTCCTGGAAAAATGAGATGTTAGATATTTTTAGGGAGTTTCCTTCTCTGAGATGAAGATGCAGTCTACACTAAATTATTTAGGTATAMTATCAGGCTACAAAACCAAGTTTATCTTCTAATAAAAACCTAGCTGAGCTCTTGTATATTTGATTACCACATTGAACCTTTCCATCTTAAAATTATGACATTAAATTGAACAAGTGTTTCTGTCTTCATGAAACGGAGCAGAAGATACAGGCCTGAGAGTACTTGAAACAGGGAAAAGGGAAAAGGTCAGGCTATGTTTCTTCAGAGTTTTTAGATGTTTTTTACCTTTTATCAAAGCACAGTCAAGGTATATTGCATGGCCAAAGCATTCAGTCTGTTGCTTGTTTTTGGTTGATTTTTTTGTCCCCTCCTGGAGCATTTAGTGTTACATTTTAAGCTTGGCACATGCCRTTTAAATTCTTTTTAATTTACTTGAGGCAACCAGTTTATGCTGTGTTCAGGAAGTTTATGATATGGCCTTGGGGTTCTTTGGGGTTTTTTTACCCTATTCTTCTTGGAACTGAGCAGTTATATTTTCGACATTATATTTTAATGTGTTCTGAAATTGTATGATTCAATGATAGGTTTGAGATATACAAATGAAACTGAGCTGGTAAGTGTATAAGTGGATGAGAAATAAATGGAGTTGAGTCAAGATAAACAAAACAGTTTTAAAATTACTGCCTACCCACCAGMATGATGCAGTGCTTTCTGTGCCAGAAAATCTGGTCCAAGGGAGTTATTTCCCAAGGAAAGAGGGCTGCATGGTATATCTTGATTGACATAGGAAAAAATAATCTCAAACCCATCGTAAGTCTTTTAATAATTTGATTCATAGCCCAAAATTTTTAAGCAAATATTAAATGAGACTTACCTATTTAGAACTCAGTAAACCCAAACTTTACACATGTCTGTTACCATTCTAGTGCTGCCCAGCTTTCAATACAGAGGTCAATATGACAGGCAAGGAATGGAGCTCTAAGATAAATTGGGTTTGGAGGTTAAAATTGATATATCAAAAGTAAACTGAATTTTCTACCTTTTTTCCTCTACTTGTCAGTTTTTTCACAGTGGTGTGGTTTTTATCAGGCCAAGCATCATGCTCCTGTTGGGTTTTTCATGTATTACTTCCCATGATAAATATTTCAGTATCATTTCTCCTTTTGGGTTGTCTGCAAAGGGTCCTACTGCAGGTTTTGTTACCGCTTCTTTAAATACCTACAGTGTGCCTGATCATCAGTTKTTTGGGAATAAGCCTGGCTTGGAGAGAACTAATTCTTCTTGCAGAGAAATAGACTTTTCTGTGACTAATCATGTAGAATATCTTGAGTACTAAGCATGTGAGTATTCAAAGGCACTGTGGAAAAAAGTCTAAGAATATTCTAACAAAAGTACTAACATTGGTAAGGAAACTGAAGGCTGAAGAGCAAGGTTAGTGTAAGCCAGAGCCACAAGGAAGTAAAWCAGGCAATAGAGCTACATATTGCCTGTTTTCCACTGGTTCTGTCTGTCTTGCACACAGATTATTCAGCAGTCYATGGCAYRTAGGGTTGGGTTTTTTTAATGCGTGTTTTGTTTAATTTCTTTCATGTGGCTCTCTAACCACAAGCTGGTTTTAAGCCATTGGGATCAGGCTGCTTTCCAGATGCCTAGCTGTTGGACACTGGATGAACACGAGCTGGAATCTCATCCCCACCCAGAGAAAACCATGTGTGATGTTGTTCCTGGAGTTCATTTTACAGCTTTATTATGGAATAAATGGTCCTAGGTTTAGCAATGTTCCACTGAATTCACTATGAGACAGAGGGTGGAATTCCCTTGCTCATTTCCACAGTTTGTGAACTTGCCATTTGCCATTCTGTATAGAAACCTTGCTGTAGCAAATGTACATGGCTRTGAGACTAGAAATTTGGAGCAAAGAAATTAAATTCTGAGCACAGCTTCAGTGTATTCAGCCATATTGACACCTTCTGTTTTCGTGATCTGTGTGTATGAATACATTTTTTATTAAATTTCATTGTCTCTCTGTTACTAATGTTAACTTTATTTAGCAGTTAGGTGGGCATCATACCCATTGCAAAATGCTCAGGTTTTGCTAATCYTGCACATCTTGCTGTCCGTGGCCATTTTGGTCTATGTGCCAGTGAGTTTTTGTAAGCATCGCTGGGCATTTCACATGTGCCTCATAAATAATATACTGCAGGATAAAAGTTATTGTTAAATAATAAAAACATGTAATTAATTACCTTAGTTGTAAATTATCCAAGCAGGAAATATAAAATGAAATGCTAGTTTATGAACGTTGTGATTCTAGTGAGTGGTTGGTTATATCTTCTTAGTTTAACAAAATTATTCATAGAAATTAAAAGGATTGAGAAAAAAGTCAAACTAGAATATGATTTGTGTTTACACTGAGTATGGAAATATTCTCCACTTCCACCTACTACTTGTATTTTTTATTTTTGACTTTGCTTTAGAAAAATTGAAAGCTCAGTTATATCAAAACTTATCTTCAAAWTAGGGAAGAAGTAGAATGAAATTCAGCTGTAGCCTTAAGGCTTAATGATGATAAGATACAGTCATATTATCTGTTTGGTGGCATGTTTATTGTCCAGTAGACATTTTGGTGATTATTACAGTGTTCAGGGAAAGGAAAAAATATTTGAACGGTATTTAGAATCCTTTATGTATTGCTCACTAAAACTCATATTGCTTTGTGAACCAGAAAAGTGTTCCATTAGAAACAGATGTTCTCTTATGCTGCCCTTGAGGGGCTAGCATAAGAAGATGAAGGCAGGCAGTGATTATGGCTCTTTCACTTGGTTTTTTTGTTTAGTGGAAGTGATACTTACTGGAATTCTCTTCTCTCTAGGTGGTTTGTTTTGGATGCAGAAACGAGGGATCTGGTTTCAATACACACTGATGGCAACGAACAGCTTTCGGTGATGCGCTACTCAGTAGGTAGGCAGACTTGTACAGGCAGAATAATTCTGATAAACCAGATGGATGTTCTGTTAAATGGTGTTAAACTAGCCCCCAGGCATTAGAAAAGGCACAGATTTGGAAAGATTTTTTCAGAGGCTTCATATGTAACTGAGGATTTGCTTGCAGATTTGTTTGTGTGAAATCCTGGAGTTTTGTAACTGCAATCACCATCACCTTTCTCATGATGGTGCACCTTTCTCTGCACCTTTCTCTCTCCTCTCAGTCTTTTCTTCATGTTAAACTCTCCTGTTATAATAAATGTTAGCTTTTCTCACAAAAAAAAAAAGATTCTCAATTAAATAGTTGACATGTTAACAGAAAAGTCTGTAAAAAGCTTAATATTTCAGTGTTATTTTAATATTCTTCTTAGTTTTCAAGTTTATTAATGCAAACCTGTAAAACTAAGCCTGTGTCTGTCTGGAAGTTCAGAACTGTTTCTCAAGTGTTTGCTCTGGGATTACATGGAGTCCAAACCAGTGCTGAGTCTCCTCTTCAGACATGACATGACAAATTGTCACAGGCTGACTCCTCTCTATTAAAACAGGATGGAAGAACACCCTTGTAAATCTTTTTCTTGTTTGTTTTTGGCTCACATGCAATGTCAGTGAGCAAAATGTTCCTCTGCTGCTGCCACATGTGCCAAACACAGCAATTTATTTTAAATCAYCATTGTTCATTGACACTAGAGGTGTTTGACTGTGATTYSTAGCAGCTCTTTGTCGCCATACTTRTTTGAAAAGGAGGCAATGTAGAATAGGAAATGCTTATAATGTTTGAATGTTCCATGTCTTTAGACATGTAGTGCTGATTTATATGCAGTCCACACCTCCAAAGTTATCTGTAGAAGTAAGTACTCTTCTGCATTTTTATGATCCATGAAACTCAAGTTGGCCTGCTGTCAACAACTTTCAGAAATCCAGTGCAGTCTGAGGGTTTATATCCTGTCCATTGAACACYTACTCTAAAAAAAGCAGAAGTGAAAGAACTTCTCCGAAAAACATACCCACAAAGTAAACAGGTAAAGCTGAAAAGCAACATAATGTAAGTGTTTATGAGTCCTTCAGTACAATTCATAAAGAGCAGTTTAACTGAGGCTATGGTCTTAGTGCTAAACCTGAAATAGTTAAAATTCAGAAAACAAACACACTATTTATTTGTATCAAATATTCTGTGTTGTAGATGGCACCTTACTTGCAGTTGGATCCCACGACAACTTTATTTACCTCTACGTAGTAACAGAAAATGGAMGAAAATATAGCAGATATGGAAAATGCACTGTAAGTTTTGGAGCATATATAACCATTAGTTCTTGSATTTTGATGTTATGCATACACTAAGATGATGCTATATATACACTAAGATGATGTTATACATACACTAAGTCCTCTCTGGACTGATGCTTTYCCCTTTTAGTTATATGTTTTAAAGAGTGTTTTCTACCATTTGATTGATTGTAAACTTCAGTGGGTACCACAGCTCTTAGTGTTTGGTGATCACTTTTGCATCAAATGTGACTRATTTATCAGACTATTGCTTGGTTTGTCTAAAAAGGGAAGTTAGCAGCAAAATGGAGAAATGCCTTGTACCTTTATGCTGMAACTTGTTCAAGGAAAATATTACATTTGTTTGGAGGTATTTTTCCACATTGGTAAAATAGTCATTGTACCAGCATAGCGTTAGGGTGGTGTAATTCTTTAGAATGCATACTCTTGGAAGTCATAAATACACAGTTTTCTGTTGTAATTGTACTACAAAATTTGAACTTGAGGGATGTGGCCTAGGGTAAATAGATTAAAGTGTAGCATGAGTAGTTTAGTATATCAGTCATTACCCTTAGATGAGGTTGTTCCAGTGCTAAAAACACAACCCATTTTTCCATAAGTCTTATTTAACATTCTGTCCTTAAGTTCAGTTATCTTTTTACATTAGTAGAAATACTTACACAAAGAACAAGTGAAACTTGATGGAATTTACAAATTATATCAAAAGAATAGGTTCACCTTTGAAATGTGAARCATTTCTGTGCTGCTAGAGCATTGGGGTCAGAGTAATCTGTGTGCAGCTGTTGCGGGGGGCACAGGGCTGCCAGGGCAGGCAGCAGCACTGGGTTTGCCCCATCCCTGTCTGAGCTCATGTACTGGGGAAGGGCAGAACTCACAGGGAGCTCAGACCAGAGCCCAGTGGGGCTGGTGCATAAGGCAGTGGATATCGGCACCTCAGTACAGCATTTCCCCGCATCACTTATTTTTTTAACTGTAGAGTATAAAATCACTTGGAGATGTCTAATCTTAACATGCATAATATTTAGCTTGCTATGTATTTCAATGTCTTTGTGAGCTCTTTGAAGATATATGAGATAATTTATTTTTATGTATTATGTATTGGGAGAGAGCATATTGTAATTTAAACCAGCATCTGGATGTCCCTCTATCCCCCTGCCTTGGCAGGAAAGCGGTTTGTAAAAATTGATRTGGGAGAATTGAGTGTTGTTATACCCACTCAATACCCAGGCAGAAGTATCAAGGCTTCAAAGCAGATTTCAGTAATCCTTTTCCTTTATTGTGAGTGACTGTATGTGGAATACAAAACCAGCAGCATGGTTTGTGTTGGGGCTGAGCTCCCTGACTCTCCCAGTGCAAAAGGCAGTGACGTGGGGCTGACCAGAGCTCACTGCGAGGCTGCTGATCCGATTTCACTTGCCCTGCACCTCCCCTGTGCTGCCTGCCAGCACCCTGGCGGCTCCATACGAGTTTGATGCTAAGCAGGGAGACACCCAGGCATGCTCAGGACCCGGAGCACTCTCCTGGCACTGCATCCTTCTGGCATGCTGTCATTCAGTAGCCTCACGGGTGACCTCCAAGTAGTATGACTCAGTTCTCCTGGTAGTCAACTTCTGGTTGTTTCTTCCAGCTTGAATACATTATTTGAATTATTTCAGAAGGATTTTATCTACTTAACCAGCATTAGCTGGTGCATAAGGGCTGGATGCCTGTTGTTAGGTTTAAATCCCCTCTCAGTCACAACCAGCCATTCTGCCTCTGCTGGAGAGGCAAGTCTGTGACCTGTGGGCCTGTTTCCATAGTGAGGGATAGTGCTGGCTGTGATCAGAACTTCAGATAAGCCTAAACAACCATTTTGACTAATGCAGCTGTTTTGGGGGGCTYCAGCTATGCAGTCAGCAGTGTGGAGGTATGGGCTGGGTATGAACTTCCAGCGTGTCAGCAGTTCCTGGGGAGCTGGAGCTGTCTGTGTTTGTCTTGCATCAGAGATATCTTAGYAAAAGAGGGGTAAGTGCTGTGCAGTTACTAAGAGGGCTGTGGGCTGAAAGCCACGTGGGCAGCCACGTTGAAGTGTTCGGTACACTGGCTTTAACCTGAAATGATAAGTGTGCCTGTCCTGGGGGCATTTTTGAACCTTGCTCCACTGGAGTCTGAAATAGATAAACACTGGCGACAGAGGAAGGAGCTTCCATTTAGTCAGATAGTTTTCTTAGCCAATGATAATATGAATAATTGCATTCATTGTATATAAAGGTGCAAAAAAGGAAAAAGTAAAATGTTGCCTTGTCAGTGAACAGCTACCAAAGATTTTAATAGAAAACGGGATCCTCCTATTGCAAATATGATAAMAATGTTGTGTTCCAGTTCATCATTTGGTGATCGTTTGCCTGAAGGGATTTTGCAGCCTGGAGCCCCCTGGCCAATTGCTTTGTTCCTTCACCCCACCGCCCCCAGGAATTYTAACAGCTGCCAAATGTCTGGCAGGATTTAGTAAATGACTGACCAATTCTTTTCCATGTTGGAGTTCGATTGCAAATTGGAAGASTTGGAAAATAAGAGGAGGAGAAAAAATTCTAGCCAGTTATGCACTTTTTTTTTTTAAATACCAAGTTTGCATGTCAGTATCATATGTCTCACCCATGACTGCAAAGCAGTTATGTCAATACACAGTTCCTCTGCTTGAGGCACAGACTACTTCATAAGTAAACAAATCAAAAAGGCCAGCTTTTCTCCTAAATGTTTTTGCAATCACTCACAGAGGAACAGGGAGATGGACCATGGGTATATTCCTATATGTAATTCTGGAAGCAATCAGGATCTCTTAGAGTTCTCTGTGGAAGTTGGCATGGTGGGTGGCACAGCAGCCAGTGCAGAGCTTCTGAATGGCCCTGGCATGGCTGCTGCAGGCTGGGCCAGGACACCCTGTGGGGGTGAGGGACACCTTGTTCATAATGTCCACAGAGGGAGGACCATGAATGGACATGTGTCTGTCAAGAATGTGGCATTTTGTTGCCTGGTAGAATGACTGTGAAGGGGAGAAAATAGGAAACGGAAGGGTGGAAGAGAAAGAGTGACATGGATGTCACTTCTATTAATATGTTACCCATTATTCCTGCCTTATATCAATTTGTGGCTTCTCTGGACCCTTTCACAGCTTTCTTATTACTATTATTATTACTTTGCCTACCTCAAAAAAAGTTCGTGCATAGAATAAGTACTCTGTCCAGCTTCATTTATTTTCTTCCTCAAAACCAAAGCCAGGTGTTTAACCCTCAGTGTGTGCTCTTGTTGGTGATACCTAAACAACTAGACCAAAGGGTTTTGATTCTTAATATAGATGACCCAGTGCCTGTAGGGCAGACACCTTTCAWAGCTAACCCACTAACAGGGTGCAGTGCAAGAAGCACAGCAGAAACTTTGAACAAAAAAACTTTGAACTTAAAATCATATTCTTGTAACACTGGTCCACGATATTGTACTTCTAAATGGTGGTTGCTAACCAAGGTATCCCAAGTTTTTAGGATAAGCAAAAGTTAYTTGCATGACCATGCATTTAATGGAAGTTACTTTAAAGGGACAGAGAAATAAAAAARTTCTGTCACTTTTTTGTTAGGAGTTAAAACTGATCCTGTGCAAGTTACTTCCTTTTCTCCATTAGTAGCAATGTGCATGTTCCTAATTCCMGTATAAATTAGAGCTCATCTGTATTTTAGTATCATGCCTTCTAGGAGTAAATCATTCTGGAGACCAAGAGGGCCAGGATTGACAAGGGAGAGTGGGAGAGTCMTGATGCCCAGTCTGCATTTGTTTAGCTGTTAGCAAGTGGCACTGTGAGTAGGGAGTCTTTAAAGGAGCACAAGTGAATTGCAGCAGACCTGGGATGGGTGGGAAGGTGATTTTTTTTTTTGTTGTTTGTTTGTTTTTTAAATTTTTTTGCTGTTAGCTGTCCCATCTGTTGATGCAACTTCTGCTTCTTAACTAAGCTTCTAACTTMAAACTAAGTTTTAACACTGGTGTTACTTCATTCTTCTTCAGGGACATTCCAGCTATATTACACACCTTGACTGGTCCCCGGACAACAAGTTTATAATGTCAAACTCAGGAGACTATGAAATACTATACTGTAAGTATGAAATTAAATACACTGGAAACAGAAATAYGTATTAGCTGTCAGAATATTTAGGAAAGTGTGTTTGATCAGGAGTGTACAAAATGCTTCCTGACAAAGGGACTGATTTGAACTTGTGTAACCTGATATCTTGATGTTATTCAGAGCTGTGTGTTACCTAATGGCAATGCCAAATATAGCTTACTTCTTTACAAGGTCATAAATCAGTTTAMCAGCACAGAATTTACAGAACAAGTGGCTCTACATTTTGATGTTGGCCAAAAGTTCTGTAGATTGAAAATAATATATACAGTTGTCTAATTAGTGTCAACAATACCAGTTATTTTGGGGGAATAAAATCAGTGGACCTGTGCCACAGTTCTCTTCTGGGGTTTCTTGTTTGAAACGTTATGTTGGCTGGTGGTGGTGAAAACTAAGAAAAGCAGTAATGCTACTTTCATGAGTTACTGGTAATAATGTTTTTGTGTTTGTCTTTTTTTAATATGTGAAAACATGAATATAATACATAGTGGTTATGCCAGAAGTTCAACATGAGTAGTGTATCTGTTTTTAAATTGTTTTTTTGTATTCTTGTCTTCCTATGGCTTGAACTAGATCCAAGAGGATTGTAGTTTTTCCCTGTACAGGCAAGAATAGCTAGCTGTTTATAAATGTCTGTCACCTTAACATGTTTTTTCTGCCTGTCACAACTTAGGTTTCAAATCTAGATAGTGCAGTCTATCAAAAGGAAGTGTTGGTGCATAGAATTTCATATATAGGGAAGAAAAGAACTGTGACCATGGCTTGGTGTATTGCGAGACAATCTTTACTTTTCTAGTTAAAAGTTGAAAAGCAGTCTAAGACATCTCTGGCAGTAGTTGCTCACTGTTTTAAAAGCACAGCTTCCTGAATGATATATTGAATTTTAGCACATCAGTGGAGCTGGTAGGAAGAAGAAATTATTATGTTACAGACTCTATTAAAGCATTTTGTAGAGTTAGTAGCAGGGTACTCAAATTGCAGGAAGTGTTTTTGAGGTTATGCTATCAGAAGAGGGAAATGAGAAGTAAATATGACTCATAAAAACCAAGTAAAGCTTCAAGTATCTGGATTTGATAAAGTATCTGCATCTGATCTGGACTGTCTTTGCCTCTACAGTATAATTCCAGWTTGGGTTTAAGATTCATTTTCTTGCTGGCATTAGCATCTCTTTAAAGAGCATGTATGTAAACATGATTTTGTATTGCATAACTCATCATTCACTTTTTTTTTTTTGCAGGGGACATTCCAAGTGGCTGTAAGCTCATCAGGAATCGTTCTGACTGTAAGGATATAGATTGGACAACATACACTTGTGTGCTAGGCTTCCAGGTGTTTGGTAAGCACTGTTTAACTTGTTTTTAAGCTACTAATGCTGTGCTTTCRTAGTTTTGTTTGCTTCAATTTGTCATTAGAAGTGCACTGTTAATGATTATTAARGATGGTGCTGAGATTACAGACCAAAATGACTGACCACAGTATTAGTCTGTGATAAAGATCACCAAGTGTTCTATGGACAATGTACAATTGATTTCTATAGTTATTGAAGTTTGGGGGTTGACTTTCCCACTGTCATTTCAGGCTACCAGTTTGGAGGCACTGAAGCAAAAAGCTTATATTTTAAAGTGCTCATATGGCTCATTTGTGTGTTCTCCTTTGCTTACCTTGTTTTGGGACAGAACAAGAGTGCGTGAGTGTGGGTTGTAGTTTATAAATTAAAATCGTGCCAGCACTTTGATACCTGTAGTCAAAAGTGAGTAATATACTCTGTAAACAGTAAAAATGCTTGAAAGTGTAAACAGATTTTTACCTAGTCGTTTTCTTTTAAAATGTGCAAAAACAATTTACAAAGCTGACAGATCTGCTTTTAATAGTACCATTTAGTGCCATTTTAGACTGTGGCAAAACACTTCAAACTGCTTTTGCTGTAGGCAGCTCTGTTGGACRTAAGTGAGGTGCCCCTCTGTAAGGGGTTTAAAAGAAAGGTTCAGTCTCTCATTTGAAGTTGTGTGAACAAGGTGCTGAATGTCTGTCTTCCACCACTGAGATCAGGCACCTGCCTCTGTTCTTCATATTGGTGGAAATAGCAAAAGCAAGTAAATCAACGGATGTTTTAGAGGTGAGGGTTAGGTCTACAAATGTTCTCTTCACAGCTACCGGAGTTCAACTTTGAACCAGTTTACATGCAGGATAGAAGAAAATCAGTAGAGTCCTTTCTGTAGCTTCTGACATCTCTCATGCATATTTAAGGACTGTCATGGGCTTATAGCCCAAAGGAGCATATAGCCTCAAAGGACTGGTGTGAGTGCTAGCACTGACATACTTGCGTGGCATATTGGTGGAGTGGAGGGTGCTTAATAACCAGCATTTCCTTTTTGGATACTAAAGATCTGAGGCAGAACAGGAAAAATAAAGGGACTGGAGAAGGAAGCCCAGTAGTTGATAAGCTGCATAAATATATCTGAGTTCTTTGGARCTTGAGGCAGGTAGCAGAAATAAACAGGAGTGTGCACTTTCTTGAGCTGAATGCTGTTGCTTATTGCTTATTTGATKAAAATACTGGCTTCCATTAGCCTGAGAACTGGAACTAGATATTTGTAGGTGTTTTTATTCAGTCTGTCTGAGTGAAGTGGAAGGTGGTGGATGTATCCTCCTGAAGCTCTTTTCACATAAGCCTRGGCTTACAAGGAACTGGACTGCACCAGTCATTTCCTCACTGGCTTTGCTACTGTGACTGAAATAATAGTGCAGCACAAAAGCCCTTTTCTAAATGGAGTGTTGGATGGTTCAGGAGATGCCACAGAAAGTGGCAAGCAAAACTGATGCTAATATAATGCCTTTTCCAGGAGCAAGGAAAACACTTTGTAAGGACTGCATATTCTTTCTGGAATAGKCTTGGAGCTGAAACATTTTACATTTTTTTAGAGAGTACTTAAATCTACCAGAAATGYGGAGGTAGCAGATTCTGTTGCTACTGAACTTTTACTGCTACATTTTGTGGTAGAGCAGACAGAATAAGGGGAGCAGCTCTRTGAATCCCAGGGCTTTCCCAGAAGTGTCCTTTACTCCTGACGTAAGGAGGTGAGATGTGGGAACGCAGAAAGAGTTTGTTTTCATGTCTAGACCACTGGCTTTGTCCTCTTAACAGATATTAGATGGAAGCTGCTACGAGTGACTGGGGYCAGGCTGGACATGAGCAGCTCCCATAATCACTGTTTCGAGAAACCATTTTACTTTTTGCTTTTAAAAGTGGATAAGTCATCTGATGGATAAGTCAYAGTCTGCATTCTCCTTTGGATTAAYACAAACTTTAAGCACTCTGCATTAAGTTTAATTTGTCTCAACTGCTCTCAAAGTCTTCTGTGTTCCAGAGGACCTGGGAACAAAGTAGATAAAGCAGATAATGTGAYGGTATTCTGAGACAGACAGAATATATTTGAACTTCCTAGCCAAGATTCATCACGCCCTAATTTTATAGTGTCTGCTAGTCTGACACCCTTTGCAGAATCTTAAAATTATGGTTTGGCCTCAGACAAAGGCAAGTATTTTCCCATTAAATCAGACAGTGMAGCTAAGCCAACCTATCAGATATTTCCCAGTCTTGCTTTGACCCAAGGGTCAGCTGGCTCAGGGATCCAAGCAAGCCGGGGGCTGCTCACTGATGTTCAGGAAAGGGGGTTACGTTTGTGGGATTTGAGCTTTTGGGGGTATGTGTTTTACAGTTCAGCTCTGTGGGTAGTATGCCATAGGATCAGACATCACACTGTTGTCAGCAGAAGGAAAAGCATGGAAATATGTGGTTTGGATGAGAATAGCATCACTCCTTTTGGCAGTTGCTGTTTCTATTGGCTCAGCAGTATCATCACTCTGCACCCCGAGCACTTGAAGTCASTCTCTGGTTTGCTGCACATTTCCCACACTTCTGTCTGAGCAGTTTCTTTTGAGAGGCTTACTGTTTAGCAGAATTTTTTAAATTGAAGTACTGCTGTAGTGCCTCATGATAAAGTCCTATTGTTTAGGGAATTTTATTATTTTTGCAGTTCTTCAGAATTTTTGCAGTTATATTAAGAACTCAAGACTCAGTCATATTAATGTCTTGGATTTTTTCGTGTTTTCCTGATGCATTGAAAGCAAATCCTGCTGTCTTATGACAAAGGATTGCCTTTGGAGCCACTAAAGGACATTGCRAACATAAAAGATGTTTAATAAAAGCTTCTATCTTGAATATTAGTCCTTTTAATCTTAAATTAAAAATAACGGGAAATTAAAAAGAAGAGGAAATTGCATAGTTCTTTGTCAAAGTCTGCCTAAGGTGGTAACYGAAACTTCAGGCATTTATTACTCCCACATGATGACGGTATTTCATATATAGAATGAATGAGGAAAGGCAAAATTCATTCATGTTGACCTGCTTGAAAATTCTTAAATATTATACATTTTTCACTTTGATTTCATCAATGAGAGAATACTAAAATGTTTCTGAATACTTTCCTTAGCACTTCATRTCTTTATTTAGTAAATTACCTACTGTGTAGCTTATTGGCATTGTAACAAGTTTAGCAAACTGCCTTTGTTATTCTTCAGAGAAAATAAAGTTCTTACTCCACCCACTGAAGAATGGGGAAAAAAAAACCAGCTTTAAAGTTAAATGCTATTTGCCATTTTGCTTAAAAACAAGAATATAAGGCAATTCTGAGTTGGCTTTTTGTGTTKTATGAAATAGTGAACAGCATATGGTTTTTATTGTACCAAAGTCAGTGGCTGTAAGGGAGAAAGAAGGTATTTTCATATCTGATAATCAGTATTCCTCTCAGTCAGTCAGACACACAGCTTTTTGGAGTTGGGGGGAAATTTGATGGGGGGAAATTCCTCCTAACYCCTAGACCTAATCAGAAACCCTGGTCTGAGCTTAAAAACATTKTACCTTTGGCATAAATGAGTATTTTGTTGCTTACCTTTAGTTCAGTTCTCCTTGCAGATGTGGATTGTCTGTTTCGTTATGGGCATCTCTAAGGGATTAATTTTTTGTTTAGAAAATTTTGTTTATAGTCTCCCCTATGCCAAATTTGATCAGTGTTTTTCATCTAGAAAATGTTGTTATTCTTTTGTCTAGACACATCTGTCATTTTTTTAATTGAAAACCACATTGTATTGTACTTGAGCACTTGACAGCCCTTACATGCATGAAACTCACACAAGGCTGTGTTTCTRTGCAGAGTATCATCAATCAGTTGTCTTCTTTGAGTTACACAAATACTAAGATTTAAAAATACAAGAAGTCAAACAAACGAGAGAAGAAACCAGTAGAACCATAGTGTACAGTACCTGGGTTTGTCCCATGCTTCAGCATCACTGTTGCTTTTACAACATCTGTGCATGAATGACAGTAGTAAGAGTTACCAGTTTTGGCAGCAAACTTTATCTAAAGATAAGGTTTAAACAAAACTGAGGTTTTAGACAGGAAACATGTTTTAAGCCCGAGATGTTATCCTGGCTGAAACTGAGGATTTGGGAGAACAGGAGGTGGGGGAGCAGCATTAGATTAGCAAAATATAATGACATTTAATGCAATCCACATTCCATTTCCCAGTTGAATTTCTGTCTTACCTTTTGTTCATCTTGCCTTTTCTTACAACTTTATAGATTTTTTTTTTTTGTTCATGAATTGTCTGTTAATTTGCTTCTGAAACCTCCATTGCTGAATATCTGCTGTATACTTTCCTAGGAGTTTGGCCTGAAGGATCAGATGGCACAGACATAAATGCCCTTGTCAGATCCCATAACCGAAAAGTGATAGCAGTTGCTGATGATTTTTGTAAGGTCCATCTCTTTCAGTATCCCTGTTCCAAGCCAAAGGTAAGTCTAGAATATTCTAGTCCATGTGCTTGTTTACATTGCATGAAGCTTTCCTTGCTTCCAACATAGTTGTTTTGGAACCTGGCAGGCAAATACTTATTTTCTATCCAAGAACCCTCATTAATCTTACATATAAAATAGGAAGTTTAAGATAATATAAATATAAAACAATATAACTAAAAAAAAACATAAATAAAAGTCTTTACTCTTGTGAACTAAGATCTCTCTTGAAGGGCAGAGCAAAAATAGTRGTAGTTTTAATATTGTGTTTCAAGTGCTCTTCTGGTCAACATGTGATTATCTTTCTGCTTGTTTTCAATAGGCCCCAAGTCACAAATACAGTGCTCACAGTAGTCATGTGACAAATGTCAGCTTCACTCATAGTGATGGTCACTTGATCTCAACTGGAGGCAAAGACATGAGTATTATTCAGTGGAAACTTGTGGAGAAGGTAACTCTGCCACCAAATGACATTGTTCTGGATATCGGTGCCASCAAAGTGCCCATCCCTGCCAGTGAAAACGCTGTGCAGTCTCCTGCGCATCTCCCACAGCCTTTTAACGAAATGAACCAAAATGAAAATGTAACTGGCAGCTCTCCGGCTTCCTTGGAGAGCAACTTGGAGCAGTCTGCGGAGGCCAGCGAGGAGCAAAGCGAGGAGCAAAGCGAGGGAAGCAGCCTGGACCCTGCTGAGCCAAGCTATGAGGAGCCCTCCAACGAGCTGAGTGAGGAGCACAGCGAGTCCACGGTCACAGAAGAGCAGCAGGATAACTCACCAGTGTCTTAATGCTCCCAGCTCAAGGCAGTTGTTATTTTCCCTTGGTGTGCGTGCTTTCATTACAAGGGTGAGGGTTCAAATAGGGAAGAGTAGCTGAGATTCATGACCACTCCAGATTTTGAGTTTCAGTGGATTTTTAGTGTGAGCTTCAGTTCAACATGTGGAACCATCCCAAGGGCCTGATGGTCTGTAGCAAGATCTGGTCGCAGTTAGTAGTGGACATTACCATAGATCCATTTCAGTTCTGAAATTGCTGTCGGGAAGTGGCGTGAAATACATGCTGGAAAAAAGGTTTGCTCTGAGAATTAGCTGAAGTAGACCACCTTAACTATGTGAAAGTGCTTTCTGAAAGAACTGAGCTGATGGGAAGTGCTGAGCTGTTCCAGCTGGGGAGCACTGTGCTGCTTTTTCCAGGTGCAAAGACAAACAGAATGAAAAAACCAACCAAAAAGCTCTTTGKAGGGCTGTTTTCCTTTGTTTTTTCTTAATGAGAAAAATAGAGGAAAAAATAATGTAACAATGCCATGTGTATGGCGATACCTTCTTGATCTAACATATGCAATTTTCTAACACTGCTAATTCCTCATGGAGTCTGAATGTGTTCAAAGTTGGTCTGCCCTGGGTGCTGCTAGTTCTAAGGCAAATCCTGTCGAGGAATGGTGTCAGCTGTTCCATTTTCACAGACTCTATAGTAGCAGACTAACCAAATTCTGCGTGTTTCACTTTTCATGACCTGAAAGTTGACTTAAACTATAGGACATAATTKTCTCTTCAAAGAATTGCTTGCCTGGAGAGTTGGAAACATGAGAAAATCTTTACAGTGACTTTGATATGAGCAGCAGAGGAAGCATGACAAAACACAGAAGTCAGATGGGCTCCAGAGTTAAACTTTAAGCCTTCAAGCAGAACTTGCTCCATCCCTAGTATGAAAAATATAAATATAGTTAACTTAAATTATTAAATTGGTGCTTAGAATTAGTAAGTTGATAACTTTTTCTTCTGAGTTTTTAGAGGTAATTCTTAAGAATCATTAAACTTCAGCCTCTACTTTCTGTTTTTTCCCTGGCTCCTTTAGCAGTTGTGATATAACTATACAGTAATTTAGATGATGATGATGTGATTTTTTTTTGTTTTGTTTTCCCTAGACTTGCTGATCTATTGTTTTTGTGATTTTATTTCCACCCCATCCCTCCCTGGGTTGCTCTAAGCCATGCAGCTCTCATGTGGCTATACCTGGCCAGTTACGGGATATCTTGGCATTCATTATGCATTTGGAAAGTACTTTTTTTACGAAGTTTGTCAGATAGCTACATTTTTTTCTTAAGTGCATACATTTCCTACTTTAAAAAAGGTGTMGTTTTACTGGCAGATATCCATTTCCTATGTACTTGTTTATATTTTGATTACATAGAATTTTCTTTTTTAACTTGCTGCATTGTGCTGATATTTTAGTTCTTAGTTAGAATATCATGTTTAGAAACTTTGGATGAGTTCATAAGTCTTAATTGTGCAAGCGTTTACGTGATTGTGCCATTCCAAAGTGCATCAAAACTGTCATTCCCTTACTAGTATCTTCTCAGGAGAAATGCTACAGATCAGGTATTTAGTCATCATTTGGAAAGATAAAAACAAATGGACTCCCAAAGGACATTTAGAACATTTATATATAAAATATATAAATATATATATACACACATATATATATATAGAAAAAAAATATCCTCTTGTTTACAACAGTTTCAGAGAACCTCAAAGTAGTTCCCTTCAGATGGAGGGAGATATGGATTCCAAGCAACCCATCTGTTTAAACTGTGCTCTGTACATAGAGTTTTACTGGAGAGCTCTAGTATGCCTGACTTGCAAATTTGCCAAATAGCAGCAGTGGAAGATAAAGGTCAGCTCATCAAAGTTCTTGGTTACAAATGAGGAATATGCTGTAGGTTTAGAAAATAATCTTAGTAAATGAGAAAGAATAGTAGAGCTAACGAGGCACAGAGAGCTCTGTCGTTTTATGAACTCCACATAAGCAACACATTTCTCTTGGAACATCTGTCACCTGGGGTTGCCATGTAAGTGAGAGTTAGAGTTGTGATATTCTTGTGTAGTTCAGAAGACTCTACTAATATGCAAAAAGCCTTACAGCTTTCAATTGCTGGCAACTACTGTTTAACAAATAATKAAATCTGTGATAATGGATGGAAATGGGTGGGATTATGTAACTGTAGATGTTTTAGAAAAATAATTGTGAATGAATTATGATTAAGAGTGTTTCATGTGAAGATGTTTGAGCCATTTCTATCTATCATGCATTCCTGTCTTGAGGCAGAAAACTTTGAAGATTAAAAAAAAAATAAAAGAATCAAAATATTGCAGTGTCTTTCTCCATGTCTGTTCTGGTTCCTTCTGTATATAAAGTAGATGCGGTCATCACAGTTGCAATGTCTGGATCCGTGATTTTGAAAGAGCTTTTTCATATGCTTTTTTGATAACCTCCCAGTCCGTCTAAAAATAAGTTAACTCAGCATTATGAATAATGTTGGCAGACCTAMATATTGCTGTTATGTCTCAAAAGTTCTGTGACATTTCCCTTTCCCATTTGTCATGAAGAGCCTACTGGCAATTATCCTTCTTTAGCTAATTGATAAGTGGCAGAGTGTTATCAATAGGTGTTTGTCTTGCTGCCATGTGTCTTCCACGTTCTGCCCAGAACTTTCTTCTGGAAGTCATGTGAGAGGTACAAGCTTATTTTGGCTATAATGTATTAAATAACACATTAATAATGTTTCCCTATTCCTCATGGTCTCTGTCAAGTTGCAGATGCAGAAGGTCACAATATGCTGAGTATATTCCTTGTGAAACATTCTGKTTTTTTAAAGGCTTTGGATCATTCACATTTCTCGCATCTGGTTTCTGTCCTTCATGAAAGGGGAGGGTGGGGTACAGAAGGAAGAAACCTGCAAGATAGACARATACCTCATGTTTATCCTCACTTAAAGGACAAGCAAACAAAAACCATCATTGCCACCCTGAGTTTGACTGGAAACCTCGACTCTTCTTTTCCACCAAATTGTCAGGAGAGTGCTGTTCTCCTACCATGAGCAACAAGCAGATGTCCTAAGGTCATGCTGTGCTGTTCCTGGCACACCTGCAACTATGCAATGCTGTGCTTTCCTATGCTGTRCTCCCTTTCTCTCCAGCTCAAGGCTTTTGCTGCCCCTTCTCCTGGGATTCTCAGTGAGGCAGGAGTCTCCCTGGAGAGCAGGTAAGCTGGTCTTTGAGTCCTTATTTGCGATGCAGGTGGGATGGGCCTTCCAAGTGCCCTCTCTTCACCTGGGWCTGCAGCATCTGCTGTCAGCTCAGGAAGCTGCAGTAATGATYTTTGTTGTGTGGAGATGAAGTTCAGGGTGGAAGCACCACTGAGCTCATAAAACTATAACAACATCCCATTTTACACAATGGAGAACTTAAATTCAATGTCTCTATTAAAATGTTTGTATGGTTACGTAGTAAAGCACTGCAAAGTTATGGAGCACCATGCTTGTGGACTCTTGCAGTCTGCGTCCATATGGGGTGAATCACGTGAAGTGATCCTGTTTTTTATGGATATGACTACATAGTTTGGGTGTTTTTTTCCCTCAAGTTTCAGGATAGGTGAAGAACTGGTGGGAATGTGGATGGGTAGTGATGAATGATGAGYTTCTTAGGTTTGATCTCACTGGAATTCTCATAAATAACAAGTACTAGTTTCTGCATATGATGCATGTCAAGTTCTAGCCTCTTTAAATCATCTCTAGAAAGCATAGATGCTGACTCAGTCTATGAAAATAAGGCAAAAATTAAATTTTGGTTATTACAGTTTACACTGAAAAATATATTGTATTTTCTGCTTTGTGCTTCACCCCATGTGKTACACCCCGTTAYATTTCCTTCMCTTCAGTGCAGTATTTCTGTYGAATCAGGATGAAGCAAGTAGATTKTCCTTGTGAAATTTAAGCTTGGCCAAACCATCCRAACAAAGAATTCTCATTTCCACAGCCTCTTGCCAATAAAATATGGGCTCCTGGCAATGGAACGGTTAATGTTACATGAGGTGGATTTCACTTGAGTGATATTTCTGCTGCGTGTTTGCTTTCCTCCTGAACAAGTCCAAGCCCGTTGCCTAATCTTTATTTCTGACAGATGTTTTATGTACTAATACTTTAATCAACTGAGAATGAAAAACTGCTTACAGTAGGATTATACCATTCAGAACCCYGGCCAGTGTACACATTTTAATGTATTTAACGTGTTTGGGGTGGCTTTGTGTGCTCATACACATATGCAGACATCAAATGGATATGGCTACTCTAGGCTTTTATTTTTTTGTGGTTATAAAGATGTGGATGACTTCACAGTTAATTAAGAAGGTTGAGAGCACGGAACAGAAAGCATTCCCAGCAGAATGGCAAGGCACAAGGATTGGGAGAGGAGGGGTAGTGGTGGAACTGGTTTTACCAGAGCTGTGTTTCTTGCACTGGTTCCCTACCACATACCCCAAATTTGTCTCTACTAGGTTTTGTCTGTGTGCTAAAGCCTATAAAAGCTTCCACTTCTGTTGGATGTATGGGGTGGTTAAAAGGTGGTTTTGAGAAAGGAAGTTTATGGAGATTTTTGACTGAATTTCACTTTTAACAATTATAGAAAACAGCTTTCTTCCAAAAAGTTCTACTGAGAAACTAAAATCTGCAAACAGCCKACATCTTTGAGGGGTATGTATGTCCTTGTGATTTTTACAGCCCAGTATCCCTTTCRGAGGAGGACCTCTGGACACTTCCCAGCTCTCACCAACCAAGGGATCTCCAGCAGGGCCAGCAAGGTCCCTGCCTTGTTAGCAGCCTCTGCTGTGTAGCTCTGAGTGTGTCACAATATTTTCACTCTCAGATAACAATAACCACTGCACTTGTTGGTTCCTGGTAAAAAAAMCAAAGAACTTTCTCTTAAGTTCTTAAAGCCTTTCTGAATCATAGCCAGTTACCTTGTCACAGCTTTATTTTTTGCCAAGTGCCTTTAGGTCACTGTTTSTAGAACATGCTTTTGTCTGGTGAGTGCTCCAGAGAGCTCTTGTTCTGCTCTGTTCCCTTCTGTGGGATGTTTCAGCAATGCCRTATTTCCATTGTGCCTTGCTTGTTTTGCTGGTTGACCTTGCTCTGAATCCTCTYTGTCACACAGCACAGGGCTCATCACCCTGCCCATGTCACTGCCCTCCCAGGCTGCAAGCAACAGTGACATTTGCTTTAAGTGGTGCTTTAGAGTTATCTCAGTTTCCTTTAAATGTGCTCATCATCCCACTTAGCATCTCTGAGTGTGTGTGTGTCCCTTTTCATTTCCCCCACAGCTCGATCAGAGATCAGTCCTTGCACTGGCAATAATTTTCTCCTTTTTAAGTCTGTTCACACTCTGCTATGCACCTATAGCTGCATACAGGAAAATCAGAGAAGAGAAAGGACATGAGCTGTCTGCATCAGACCAGGGATACACCTTCAAATGCTATTAGGATGTAAGTGCAAAAATCCCTGGCATTTTGTACTCCCTCACTGTCTCTGGTGTTGGAGGGACACTAGCAATAGGACTGGGAACTTATAAAATCATGTATGTCCTAGGTAAAAGGAGYTTGGAATAAGCTCAGTGTTACTGCTGCATCAGGGAATGCACCTGATAGCTCAGGAAACAAACCAAAAAAAGCCCRCAAACAAACAGAATTGCAGCTAAAGCTTTTGGCTTTAGCAAAGCAGGCAAAAAGTTTTCCATCTGACAGCAAAAGAGGAAGCAAGCAGAGCTACGGAGTATGTGCACAGAGCAGCCCACTGTATGCCAAAGTTGCTCTTGCTACTTTTTCTCTGGTCCAGAGGTAAGTGTGAGCAGCAGTCGTGCCAAGGGTGGGCATTCTTTCCTGAGGATGCTGCAGATTTTACCTTCTTTTCAGCATTGTGTTGGTCCAAATTTGTGCTTGAAGAACCAGACAAGACAGAACTGAGAGCAGAGAGAGAGTCAATGTCTTGTCCATRCACAGGTGTCCTCTGTTACTAATGCTAAACAGATTTTCATGGCAGTCTGATGTGAAATGGCTGTTRTATAGGCAGGGCTCCTGAAAGGATCCCATTTGCCCCAAGTTYGGCAAAGGGAAATGAAATGTCAATTGAGCATGTAAGGCTGCGTTCCTTATGTCAAAAGCTGTAATGCATTTTTAGATTGATTCACAAATCAGGAGATTGTGGTTCTGTGGGTTTTCTGCCAGCTGGGAAGGAAACAGATGTAAAGCATTTTAAATTTTCAAAAAAGCATACCTATAAGAGATTTTTCAGGACAGATGTCCATTCCACCCTTTGCCAGGGCCATATGGATCTGCTTACATTATATTTTGTGTGGGTGTTCATAAAAGTTCTGCTTATATTGAAGTATTTTGTATTAGACTCAATAATTCTCTCAGGAAAAAAACAAAAAAACCCACGTGAACTGCTTGAACAATTATATTCCAAATTGCTGTCTCAGTGGCCTTCCTAGGGTTGTATCTCTGAAACATCTTTCCCTGAGTAGACCTCTTGGTCTGATGGCTTTTCATTCAATTATACATAATGTTTCAGATTTTTTTTTCTCTCTTAAGTGTAGGACAACCTTCCAGGCTATTTCCAGCAATTAAATCAGAGTTGTTCTCCCTAACAACAAAGACTTGTGGCCTAGGACTTATGTCATTGCCAAACCATGTGGCGTTCCTGCAGTTTCACTTCCTTGGATTACTTTCTCTTGGAGAATTTGCAGTTTAGCACCAGCATGCAGGTTATTGCAATCCATAAATTTCTCAGAAAGGGAGGGAGAGGATTTGGTATGCAGCRTTCTCATTTACTGCTTTGATTTGACTTTTTTCCTTCATTCTTCCACAGATTTAAATCTGTTTGACTGGAAATGAGTGAAGGAACACATTGACACAAAGAGTGACGCAGGTTTGACTGGAAATTTTATTCCTAAATTCCCCCCATCTCTTTGGAGCCTGACCAGCATCACAGATTTTAATGTCACAGATAGCGTGATAGAAATTCTGGCTTAGCTGCRCTGTAAGAAAAGACCGAGGGGAACTATGGCCTGTATCCCATTTTTGGGTCGTGAATTATTGCCAATTATAGTATCTCCCACTGCAGGCACTGTCTCCCCAGAATCACTGTGGGAACTGGTTATAACTCTGTAGCAAAAGGAGGATGAGGGTTTGTGCACAGGGGGAAGGGCTGCAGATGAGGAGGGCTGCCATAAATGGCTGACGGTCCAGCTTTTGGCTGAACTGACAACTTGTCTCRCTGGAAATCATGGGAATTGGCTTGCGAGTTTCAGGCTGGATGAACATGGAGCTGTGTGTGCAGAGAGCTTGGCCTGGGGGAGCTGTGCTCCGTGCAGGTCTCGCTGTACATCTGACGTGCCARTGTGAAATGTGCACCGAATGGAATGTGTGTGGAACGGGGGAATGAGTGTCACGTGTGCAAGGTTTTGATTAGCCCAACGTGCAACCCTTGTACCCCTCATCCTGGTTTGTTTTGCCTTGTTCCTTCAGGTTTCCCAAGGCCCTTCATGAGGTTTATTCACGGTGGTTCTCAAGGAGTTTTGGTTCAGAGTGATTTTTCAGGGCAGAGCCCCATTTAAACAGCAGTAAAAGGCACCSCTGTTTGGTCCTGTGATCCAGAATCAGCCCAGCTACAGGTGATGGTTTGATGAAACCCTACAGGAGTGAGGTCCCACAGCTACTGCGTAGGGTGGTGAGAAAAAGCCCATCAAAATAGTGGTGCCAACTAAAAGCCCAGTGCAGTRCAGGCACACAATTTCTGCTGCGGGCATTTGAGATGATTCGCTTTGTTTGCCTTTAGTTCTTGCTTTGGCTGAGAAGTGTTGATTCTTGTTTCTCTTTGACTCATACACCAACCCACTGCTCGTGTACATATACACTTACATAAATRAATATAATTACAGTTCTTGCCCCCTGACCTGTAGTGCTGCATAGGAACTTGCAGATTTTTGTTGACATTCATTTGGAAAAAGATCCTCCCCTTCTTATCATGAAAATGGAAATTTCACACCAGGCAACCAAGTCTAGCATTAAAAAAGTCATGGGTACAAACTTAAATTTGAAGTGGAAAGGTGACTCTGAAAATTGATTCCAGGAAGGAAATATAGCCTCTCATAAGACTTACACAAAAAAAGAGAGGGGGTTGAACCCCTGAATTTTCTTAATCATAACAGACAAGCAATTTCCAAACACTGGCATAGGGAGCTGGGCTGGTTCAACAGTGAATATGTTCTAGGAAAGGATTTWATGTTTCTTGAGTTGTTTGAAAACTGAAAAAGGGGAGAAAGCTGTAAAAGGGGATTTGCATGGATGGGTCACCTACTTCTCTTAGCAAAGGAGTGTGTTCACCAGTGCTTTGCAGGCTAGATGAGGTGATGCTCCTTCTCGAAGCTACAAGATTGTGGCCTTTCAAAAGGGTCTTTTCTAGTAGAGAAGAGGCAATAGGAGGAATGTTGTGCAATGTTTTGTCAAAAACTGTTACAAGGCACACTTTCCTAATATATTTTCCTTATATCCATCCAGGAATATATTCTGTTGAAAAGGAACTTGTGRGGTCAGTATGTGGATAAAGCCCTCTGTTCCTCAGGAATCATAGCCTCAACCTTCCCTRCACCTTGTGGGAGACTTGGATTTCATTATTTTCCTTTTCTATTCAAGCAGGTTTCAAATATCTCCCCTCCCTCAGGTATTCTGGGGCTCTGCAACAGCACTTTCCTTAACATAAAGAAACTAAAAATGGYTAATTTAAGCATTGCCCTTAAAGGAAACACATTCAAGCTTTTGAGCTTGTTCATCCAGTGTTCCCCTGAACATCCCATCTGTGAAGCAGACTATACAAGTTACCTTTACCTGTGAGATCCTGAACATTCTCTGCTGTAGCAGTGGCCAGTCCTGTTTTTTTCAGCTGTGTTGTAGTGTCCCTAATTCAYCCCTGACCACACATTGGTACAAACYGGGTCTGGGTTGCTGTCTGTCTTACCAGAAGGTGAAAATCTGCCTGGGTGGAAAGATGCTCAAACCTCCAGCTTAGACTTGGGAAACCCCTGCACCCACTGATGACAGAAGGATATGGAATATGATTGGTTTATTCCTCATGTTGGACCTAGTAGATGGCCTGGAAAACCCTACAGCTTTGCAGAATTTATGCAAAGACATTTCAGATTGTTTTTTAATTAGATTTTCCTTACTCTTGGTGAAATACTTTGATTAATTGACAGTGCCTTTTTTACAGCTGTGATTATCAAAGTTGGCTCTGTAGGCTTGTACTAGCAATRAAACTAAACAGTGCTGCAGTTACACTTTAACTTGGGAAATATCTTTTAAAAATATATTGTGTTCTGCAGGTATTTCTCATATTTTTTATTTCTCATTCACTTGCAGAACATCTGGTATTTTAATTTGCTGCATGGAGAAACTGATTATATAATCTCTTTACCAAAACTTTGACCCAATGGTGTATGGTATCAGTTACCAGGGTCTCTGCTTTGGGAAGTGGCCAAAAARGTGTTTCTTTCTCTTTTTTTGCCAGAATAAGCAGTGAGTGTGTGGAAATAGGATTTTTCCCCTCAAGAACATTTAGAGATGGGGTTTTGGCAGTACTGGTTTTTCTGGTGGTGGTGGCTTRGGTTTTTGTTGTTACTGTTGGGGTTTTTTAAATTATCAAGTTGTATTTTGATGTGGCTGCTCTCTMAGGTTTAAGCTGCTCCTTTTCTGGGAAGTAATGCCAGGAATATCCTGCTAGCACTGAAAGTGTTTTGTTGCCACATTGGCTTGAGAGCAAACACTTCTGTCCAGCTCAATCTCTGTGTTGCAACCTTTGAAACTGCAAAGGGCAAGAGGCATTCAAAAAAAAGAAGAAATTCTTCAGAAACATATTAAATCCTAGAACTATGGAATCATTTAGGTTGGAGAAGAYCTCTAAGGTCATTGATTCCAACYRTTAACCCAGCACTGCAAGTCCACCACTAAACCATGTCCCTGAGTGGAGGGAAGCTTTTATTAATTCCTTTGCTGAACTCTTCTGATGGGCAGAAAAGCCATTTTAACAGACAACTGTCACTCTGCTTCTCCTCAGCTGGGAAAAACTGACTTGTTAGTGAATTAACTGATTTGTTTTTCTGTAGGGATCRTGATTAGGTGAGGTAGTAATGACTGAGTACTAACAAACTTGTCAGAGAGAACAGCACTGAAAAAGTGTCATTTTTTGGAAAAAAGGTTTGTGGAGAGGTCTGTCTGCAGAAGAACATAAGAAGGGACATAAAAAATGAGACCTGCCACCCAAAAACTGCTGTGAGGTGGGTGAGGATTCCTGCCCAGAGCAGGGCCAGGACCATCCCATCCCTGCTTTGACAGCTGCCATCTGGGCTGGCGGGGCTGTGCCTTGCCCTGCCCTCGGAGGGGATTCTCCTGCACCCGTGGGTTTTAGTGAGAGCCACACAGGCTCACCCTGAGCTCTGCCAMGCTGCAGTCAGTGCTGGAACATTGAGACACCAGGGATATGACTCAGATGCCTGTGCTCGATAAGCRAAAATAAAATAAGAACCAAAAGGAAACCCTCCGGAAGGAGGCAAGGCCCTGAGTGCATGTTTCATTGGGCAAAAATCAGACGTTTTAAAGTCTTGCTGAGAAAAACAAGCCTAAGCCTTCAGCTAAAATGCTCTCCAGCCATTCCCTCAGCCATTTTGACAGTCATTCCTCTCCTTCCAGCTGATATAACAAATGGAACCAGTTTCCACCCCCATCCCTCTTATCTATTTCCCTTCAGTAAAGTCTGAAGAAAGTATTTCCGCTCCCTCACCCTCCTCAAACCAGGAGGCTGCCTGATATCCCCTTGATCCATGGGAAACGGGATGGAAACTGCCAAGGGATGGTTTGTTCCATCACAGATGTGCTCAGCTCCTTTACCCCCAGGGCACAGGGTGCCAAAGGTGACAGTTCTGTATGTGCCAGCAGCTGTCTCACAAAAAGGTCTGAAACACAGATATGTTGTAGGAGAGGAGCACGCAGGCTTTRAGCACACTTTTATGAAAATATGAGAGCTTAAGAAGAATTGGGTCACATCTGACTGCTACCATCTGGCCCAGTTCACTCCAAGATTACCCAGGAATGCATTTCACATGTGCCTTTGGAACAAGATTGTGAGCTGCCAAGAAGAAAATATTTTACAGCTGAGTGTTGCGTTTCGCTCGGAGCAGTTCAAGTGTAATATCCCAAGGAGCAGGATTCCACCGGCGGGTATCAGGCAGGGAATCTGGGCTCAGGCCCTTTGTTTTGTCTGTGCAGTTTTGTAACAGGGGACTCTGCTGATTGCTGGATTTGTTTTAAAGAACCTTGGTTAGAACAGAAGCTTCCCAGTGGAGAGTGGGTCCTCAAAGCAGAGCCCTGGGTGGGCAGCTTGTGTTAAACTGGAGTCACAGCTCAAACAAAGCAGCTGGCCATGTGCACATGGCACCTCAGGAGTGTCCCTGTGGCTCGGGGACACCTTGGATGGGGGCTGGGGATGTCAGAGAGCCGCTCCCAGCCCTGGGAACCTTTCCCAGAAGGGCATCACCTGTTTGTGTCTCCCTGTGAGGGCACCTCACCTCTGTAAAACTGGGGTGTGCTGCCTGGCCAAATATATACACACAGAAAAAGAGAAATGTTTTTCAGTATGTTTTAAAACGTGTAAAAATGGGGTTTGTGGTGATGGTGATGCACAYTTGCAAAGGGGCACACGTTTCTGCACAGCACATGGGTGTGTGGGACAGAATCTTCCGTGGTGACACATCAGGTGGCACTTGGGCTGGTGTGGGTTCATTCTCTGTCAAATGGGGAATGTGGGAACAGCAGCACTTCCCTTTGCCTCTGTCTGGGTATCCTGCAGGAGGAAAAGGAACGTTTTGCACATTGCTCTAACCAGGACTGAGTTATCCTCTCTCTGCCTCAAGCAAGATTTGCACGACCAGAGAGCTGAACCAACTGTGGAAGTTTCATTCCTTGCAGCTGGAGATGGTTGGACTGCTGAGGTGAGTGAAAGACCCAGGCTCTCTGGGGATGCTGGTTTAACCCTGAAAAGGTGGGCAGAGTTCATCATTGCCTTTTTCTATTTTTTTTTTTTTTTACTAATTAGAATCAGCCACAGTTTGTTTTTTGTCTTAATTTTTGTTCCAGATTTTGAGTGAGACTTCTTATTTTTAAGACTTAAGTGACAGGGCATTTCCATAATCCATGGGGTGTGAGCTCTGTCACCCAGAGTGCAGTATGAAACTGAATGAAACTGTGCCGCATGTGCCGAGCTTTGTGTGCTGGGGAAGTGTGCAGTGGGACCAGCTTGATGCTTCAAAAGGGTTTTATGAACAAATCTTCTCAAGGCATCCCCACACCCTGCCAATGTGCTGCTGGGTTTGCCCCGAGTTCTTCCACACCTTAAAAATGGGCATTGTCTCAGCAGAACGGCCCTCACTCATCTTTTGTGGCTTTGGGCTCAGAGCAGATGGCTTTTGGTTGCCACGCAAGAAAAGTAATTCAGTTTGTTGCTAAGGTAGCTGCACAGCAAAGTGTTCGAATTGCTACAGTGTTGTGTTTCATCCCTCTAAAACTGATGTTTTTAACTAAAAAAAAAAAAAAAAGTAAAAGTGACTCATCGAATCATGTTCTGCAAGGGTGTATTTTTCACATTTACAAATATTTGCAAAGCAGCCATGAAGTCTTGTTTTTCCTGTAAAACAGAAGGATTTGATAACTTTTATGCCATGGTCCACAGTTGTAAATTATAACAACTCCAAAGGCCGACTGTGGTAGGGGTGTTCTGTGACTTTACTGCAGTCAGAAAGTGCTGAACAGGATGAGACGAGAACTGGAACAGTAATTCAGAATAATTCATTGAATTCTTTCTTGCTCCATTCTTCCCATTTCTATTAGCCTAAAATATAGGCTGTGTTTTTGGTAATAAATGTCAGTTAATCTCAACATTTTCTCTTGAACACACCCAAAGAAGAAGGCAGGACTGAGCAGCAAACAGACTTTACCTCAGACTGTTTTCCTGGGAATATCTGTGTTCCACCCCAGCAGTCTGCCTGAGCCAGCAGTTCATTACCACAGACAGCACCAGAGAAAGGACTGAAGTTTCTGTGCTCTGGGTRTCATTTTCTGGGAAATCTCATTTTATGAAACACCTGTTGTTGGGTGTGTTGAAGGTTTAGGATTTTTATTTTTTTTTTGAATACACTTAATTTTTCCTTTGTGGGTCTCAGAGAAGAAAATCTACAGCATGGGAACATCATCCTAGCCAGGGAAATGCTGTCTCTAGCTTARCAGCAGGAAATGCTTAATCTCTGCTGGAGCTATCAGGGAACTTCTCTCTGCTCCCACACTCTGCCAGCCTAATACCTCCCTYTGGAACATCAGTAAATACACTTAAGGAGTGAAAACCTTTGTTTCCCTCATCTCTGTTCATGTCCTTGTCCATTTTCAGAGCCCACATGCGGAGTTTTCACCTCATACCTCTTCAGGGAATTGTGGGCCATAAAAATATTTTGGCCGATCTTTACTGGGGTCAGTAAATGCTTTTCATCTGTAATAAAAGAAGATGTTCCTGATGGGCTTGCTTCAGCCAGGGGGTTTAGATTTTCTCCTGGTGGGACAAAAATCCATCCAGAACCCATGTTACTGGGAAAATGCACTCACCTAGAACTGCAGTGCTGCTGGTGGCAGAGCCTTGTCAACTTTACAAAGAACATAATTAGRACAGACTCTTTTATAACCCATTACRATCTAAGAGAGGGTGTCTTGCACTGCCAATACAACTGAAGAATGAATTTCCAGTCAATATTYCTTTTAGGTAAGAGCTCGCCTTTTGAAATCAAACCTGCTTAGCACTAGGTGGCACTCTGTTATAATCTAAATTAGTTTGCTTTAGTTTTGGAGTTTGGTAAACATTTTAGAAATGGGAACAGCAAAGAGAGATGAAATTCACCAATGAGTTGCCAGAATAGGCACCCATGTTGTGAAATGAGGGGAATTTTAACGAGATTGTAAAGCTGTCTGAGCCTCTCTAATGTCTGCTGGATGAGAGGGCWGGGAGGAAATGAGATCCTTGTGCTCTTTTAGCAGTGCCAGTCATTGCACTTGTTATTGAGAAGCCAATATGATGTTTTATGAGGTTAGTAATGTGTGGTGCCCTCTGGGGAAGTGGTACCGAGGTGCAAAATTGAAAGCCTTGTCAGCAGGGAATAGAGTGGGAATTGTGGAACAACTCCTAAAAGGACAGCTGTTGTGCCCCATGKGTTCTTGGTACATTTTGTATCATGGAGGCCAGGAGAGGGTAAACTGTACTCTTCATAATTTTCATGGGTTTTTATTTTTTTTTCTTTATTTTAATGGGCTGCATTTATGGGGTGTGTGAAGATTTTGCAGAGAAGAGGTTTTCTGAGTCAAATACTGCCTGAGTGGGTGCAGGACCAACTTTTGGTCCATGGGGTTCTGGAGCTGGATAATGATGTGGGCATGTTTGCAGAGGGAATTGTCAGGGGAGAAAGTGGAATTGAGGGRTGTGGGGCTGGAGTTTTGGAGCCCGGTTTCTAGAGGTAAACAACAACCCAGAAACCTTGGAATTGCATTGCAGTTCATCCGAGCTGTGCATTGGATGGATATCTATATTTAGATGTGTAAGCATTGAATTTGTTTATGGGGTGAATTTGTATACATATGTACATTTATGACAATTTTTCCTCATCCAGAAGAAATGGAGAGTCTTAGAAACGCTCGGGGGTTGTCAATGCTGTTAAGAAAAATATCTGACTTTGGAAATGACTGTCAGCCACTGATCTTATGTCAGTGCTGTTCTGGGCTGCCTCAGAGGAAGGGTGACCTATGCTCAGGACACAAACCCAGCCTGGCATTGCTGCTCTGGTGGTTGAAGTCTGGTGATCCAGACTTCCTCAGTGTCCGTGAGTGGAAAGGCTGGATTTGGTCAAAGGCTGCTCTGCTACAGCCTCATCCATCCTCCAACTCACAGAGCTGGGCACCTGAGACTCTGCAGCAGCYCCATGATGGGAATGAAACATTTCTGCTGCTGGCCAGAGAAGAGAAAGAGAGAGTTGTTGGTAAAGCTGAGACATGTGGGGAGATTTTGTGTGCTCAGCAGAGCTTTAAAAGCATCTCTGAGGCTGCTGCAGGCACCTGTCCCTTTGGGAGCCAGGCATTAAGGACATCCCAGCAGGGAGGCAGCTGCAGACATTTTCTGGGAAAACAAGCTGACCTGAGTTCACTGTTGTCCCAGAAAAWGAGGCTGGCAGAGGAGGAGAAGGGCACTGGTTTTTCTGAGCCAATTTAARCATTAGATATCTTCACCTGCTGCCTTGGGGATGGCAGGCTGTCTCCTTCCTCAACACTGGGGATTCACTGTTTCCCAGGAGAGCTCCCGGGTATCTGCCACCCCTGACTGGAGCATCTGCAGGGCTTTCATCTCCTGCAGGAGTTCAGGACACCGGGAAGCTCGAGTGAAAGGGGAACCTGGCCCAGCTCCRTGCTCTGGACATTCGTTTGGGAGGAGGACTGGGCTTCAGGTGCCTCTAAATGCCAGATTTTGTCAAAACAGCAGATTTGGTTTATATAAAGTGTGTGTGCCTCTCTGCTTGTGTGTCTGTGTTTCTTACGGGTGATGTCTTAACACTCGTCTGTGACCTTTGTGGTTTGGGTTCTGTCCCTCACATTAAATCTCCCTCCCAAAATACCTTTTCTTGTGCTCTGTTGAAGCAGCTCCTACCACCCCAAGTGGCTGCTGCCATTTTCCTTGGCTGTCTGGGCACATCAGCTGTTTCACACTTTTCTCCCAACCACTTGGTTTACTGGATTGTTTTCTTTTTCCCTGCATTTTAGCCAAGCCTTTGCTTTGTGCTCTAAGGCAGCTCTGATATTTTGGAATGCCTTYCTTATTTGCTCCCCTTCTAATGTTTGCAAATAATTAATGTTTTTATTCCACAGCAGATCTTTGSTTGGTGAAAAGGGACGTATTTTGTAGATTTCTTCATTTTTAAGGCATAAGAAAGCTCAAGACTTCTGTGTTTCTGTCTGAAGGCACGTGTGAACCACTTGAGAACTAATGGCTCTCCATGCACACCTGGTGCACAGGCTGGGGGCTTTTCTCTGCTCTTTCAGGGAACTACTGATTCCCTCCCTGTAAAAATTACCTAACAAAATTTTCCATATTTTCTGAGGTGGTTGATGGAGAAATGTGCCCCGTTGARCAGTTTTTTGTGGAGGATCAGCAGGGCAGTCTGTGGCAGAGCGCTGGTGAAATGCAGCATCTTGCAGTGTGTATTTCTGCTGGCAGCGACCCTGGAGCTCCTCGGCCAAGCCTTCAGAGCTGGGATAAAATCTAGATTCCCAGCAAATTCTCAATTACGTGCAAGATGTTTCTTGAGCRCAGTGCCAGAGATCAAACCGAAATAAGGCTTGCTCTGAGAAATATTTTGAAAACTGTTTGAATAACCTAGTGTATACAAATATTTTAGGTCAACTATCATATTCTCTCAAGACTTGTAGGCGTTTCTGTACGGGTGCCAGCAGCACTGCATCTCTAAAGAATGGAACCAGTGCTGAAATCTTCCTTCCACTACTGTGTCAGTGAATCCACCCACGGCCTGATAATGTCAGGGCAATGTGATGGAAAGTTTTAATTGTTGTTTGGCCCTCGTGTTGTTTTAGGGATGTTTTTGCGTCAGCATTGTGGGGGAAAGGAGAGGGCGGCATCCAAGCGTAGGAAAGTAAACCATCCAATTCTTTGAAGAAAAGCTCACCTCGTCTCAGTTTGCAAAGTGGTACTGGGGGCTGTCCAGCTTTCCATTTTTTCACCTTTAAAACCCTGGCTTTAAATTAGAGGGAAAACCACCCCAGACTTTTTTCTCTTTCATTCCTGAAGCCGAAAAGTGCACACCCATTCAATGCCTTCCTGGAGCCTCAGACAAGTTTAGAAGCTCTGTCCATGGCAGCAGATGTGGCTGAGTTTTTCTTGCACCAAGAGATGAGCCCAGASCAGCAGCCCATCCCTCTGAGCAGCCACCAGCTTGGTAACGCTTGTGCTGTCTCACTTCATCACAGAAACCACTGTGCAGGCTGCTGACCAGCTACATTGAAGTGTTTTGGCAGAATCCTGTTCAAAACGGGGAGGAATGCTTTCAATAGGCTGCATTTCTCTTGGAGGCCTGCATTAGGGGTAAAGCTGCATCCCACGCACGCCCAAGCCAGCTTGGAAAGCGCCATACAGTGTGGATGTGCGCTGTGGCTGCGGGATGTCAGCAAGACTGATTTAAAGCTCTGCTGGAGGAATGACACAAGAAATAGGCAGACCTTTCAAGATTGGAGGCCAGATTCCGATTTTTTGTATGTGAAAGCAGCAGCAACTCCGCTGAAGGCAGTGGTGTTACCGTTCTCTAATGTGTGTGAAGAGATGGTGCATTATTCATCACTCGAACCAAAGCACATCCGAGCTTTTATGCCACTTTGATATTGGGTCCGTGGAGCTGTGAACCTCCCAAGGAGGCACTTTGCGGCTGCTGTTGGTTTTTATACAGCAGAATTCAACTTGTCAGCTGCTGCAGGAATTCTGGATAAGAAATGCATTGCTGCTCTGCAGCCCGCGGTGTTGGAGAAGGGAGGAGGTTTCCACACACCTCCAGTCAGGATTTTTGGAATTGCTGAAAAGGTACCTGGTCACCTTCAGAGTGGTGTGCAGTCAGAACTCTGTGGTTTGCAGTGCAAAGTAGGGGTGTGACACTGCATGGGATGTTTGCAAATACTGCAGCGGGGCTGTGCCGGAGCGTGGGATGGATGAAAGAGTTGTCAGCCACAAGGATTCACAGCTTAAACATTCCTCTCTTCTCTCCCTGCCTCCCTTCCCCAGTTAAACTACAGTAAGGATTAATTTTCATATTAAATATACCTTTTTTTCCCCCCTTAATTTTTCTGGCTCACAAAATGAAATTATGCTCTTGGATTGCACAATAATGGCTACTAGGAGTCAAAACTTATTTTAAAARACAAGCAAAAATTTAACCAAGAGATGAAAGAGAGGATCTTTCCAAAAGCTGCTGGTTCCTAAAGAGGCTTGACAAAAACACCAACAAAGATAACACCAATATCTAGAGGCTATTGATAGGACTTGCAAAAGAGATAAAAAATAAGGGATCTCCGTACTTCTATTATTTTTTTTAAAATTATTGTGTAGAAGCTAAAGTGTGAGCAAAATGAGCAGAGAGTCAGTCATGCCTTGAGCAGAACTAACAATTTCCTGGAAAACACTGATAAAGCACCGAGGAAATGTAAATTGTCCTCCTGTGCAATTTTGCTGAGCAGGGGAACGAATTTTCTACCTGGTGAGTCAGTAGTGCTTCACTTGATGGCACCTCATTTTTCTCTGAAGGGTTAGAGAATGTTCTTCAGCAGGAGTCTGCTTGGGTTGGGTGATGTGGATCCAAGCATATTCTTCAAACAGGAGCTTTGATAGCAACTTAATATTTTGTGGAGCTTAAATATTTTTCCAACACCTCTGTGAGGAATTAAGGAATCAGATGCTGATTGGTAGTGTGGATGTGACTTCTCTTTTTGATATACAATCTCTCTTTTAGTTGCTGTGAGGAATGTGAATTGCTCTCTCAACAAACCTGGGTGTTTCCGGGCTGCTGGTGAGCTTTTGTCTGCATTGGACACACAATGATTGGTTTTCAGCAAAACATTTGCCGAGCATAAGAAGCTGTGTGAACCTGTAGGTTGGTGATTCCATCCTTAGGAGCCTTGGTGATGAATTCTGCAGCACACCCGAGCCTTGGGCGGCATCTTTATGAGGATGAGTGTGAGCAAGGATGTGCTGAGATGGAGTTTGGGCACCTGCAGAGACTGACAGACCCAGCTCTTCTAACAGCAGTCACCAACTCACCGTGGCAGCAGCAGGGACTGACARCTACAAAGGAGGTTTATTTTGAGAGAGGCTTGTTTGTAGCTGGGATGCTGCATTTGGTGAAAAACAGTCAAAAGAAGGTGAATTAGGAATGAATAGGTGTCTGTGAATAGACAACACAAAGTAGAATACATCTTTTCAGGTCTCACTTCATTCYTTTTCAGATTGATTTGGATGAGCTAATTATTCTTTTAATGCTGATGTTAACAAAAAATGCTCTGCATGGGTAGATCTCTAAGGCAAAACAGTGCTGGGGAGTCTGATGTCTGCAGTGTATACCAAGGGGAAATTCATTTTTGAATATCTCTAATCTGATCCTRCTGACTTGCTGCCCATTAGCACAGTACGTGTGTTCCTGGAGCGCATCACCCTGTCGAATTTAACACATAAGGAATTAATTGCACCCTCTGGGTCAGCAGCACGATTCTGAACAAAATCTCTTGGTTGATCCCACTCACTGCATTTTGGTTTGCATCCCAGAAACATCTCAAACGAGCACAGGGTCACTCCAAATCACAAAATTTATCATCTCTCCCCCTTCTGTGAGAGCTGTGCTTCCTCATGTCTGTTCATGTGTCAGTCTGTCCTGGAGGTTTTGGGAGCCAGGGCCAAGCACCCCTGCTGGCTGCAGCTTGCAGTGAAGACAGGGATTTCACCAAGGAGAATTGCATCCCAGGGAATCCAGAGCAGGACCAGAGCTGGGTTTTGAGTATCAAATCAACACAAAGGAAATCRGAAAGGAAGATCAGAACAAATCCACCTGGTGTTTGCTGTTTAYTGCATAAGCATTCCTCTCAAAGGGAGCTGGAGAGGGAACATGCTGGCAGCATGTTAGTCCTTATATTTTAGTGCTGAAAATTCCCATGCAGGATCTTGAAAATCTGCTCTTTTCCTATCAGGATGAAGTCTGCGTGTTCACTTCACCAAAGCGCAATTCCTCACGTTAGTAAGTCCTAAAGCTGCTTTCCCTATTGTCTGAATCTCCATTTTCAACTCACATTTTTCCATTCCTATGGGAGATTCCCCACTTTAATTTCCACTGGAACTGGGAATCCCATCAGCGTTGTTCCTGTGACCTGCAGAATGYGAGTCAATGTTTCACAGCCGTGTATCTCCTTGGCTGCTCTCCAGGGCCCCTAATTAACTCCACATAAATTCCTCTATCCCTTGCCTTCAGATCTGACCTAATAGGAACAGAGAAAACTGGAGCAGAAAGCAAAGCTTTGTGGAAAAATTATCAAAGAAAGTGTTTTGCTTGCTGATAAGTCTGTAAGTGTTTACTGTGCAATGCTGTCCTTTTAACAAGAGCTCACTCCTAGGAAAGCATGACAAGTCTAAAGMAGCCCTTGGAAAGGACTTTCAATATGCAAGGGATGGTTGGGCACCCTTTAATTTTTAAAGCATGATGGTGAACATGTCACTTGCGAGTGGGCTGAATGAATCTTTACTTAGGGAACAAAACKTATTTAATTTAATTAATTTAGTCATTTTACTGTCTCATCATCCTGGCTAACTAGAATAGTTTGCAAAAGTAGCTGCTTTTCAGGTAATATATACAGGTCCTTTTTTCCTTTTGCTTACTGTCAGATGTGTTTGTGAAAAAAATAATCATTGGCTGTATTTAATTCACCATTTACATCAGGTTTTTGACAGGACTGTAATAATTCCAGACCTGGTGGGGAAAACACAGTAGGATTTATAACAATAAGGCATAGGCACAACATGCATTCTTTGCAGAGATATAATTTATTTCTCAGTCTGCACTGAGGTTTAGGTCTTTGTTATGTAAAGATGGAGTTATACCACTGAAACAAGTGCACCAGCAGAGCTGAAAGYTGAACTTGGCCTTTGTTTTATTAAGTACAATATTAGAATTTCAGATCTTTAATCCATTTGGTTTTCTGTTAGCTCAGTCTATCTTCCATATCTAATTATGTATACTTCAACCTGATTAGAATAACTGTTCAGAGACAAAGGGTCTTTTATGGTTTTTAGTCTCAAGCTGTTGAGATGCTCCAGACACCACTCGTAGAGAAATGTCAGCCACCCTTRGTGTCACATTCCAGTTGATGTCTTTTGTGTGTGTCATTCACCTGGAACAGATGTTTTCCCTCCTGCTTTAACCATTCCCCAAAAATACCTGAAAGGAAAATGAAAATACAATTAATATGCRTGTCTATCCCATCAATTTAAATAAATTAACATTAAAATTGTTTCTGGATGTATTTAGACACCTTCTGCAGCAGCCAGAAATAATCTTGATGTGGGACAGAGTTGCCAGATGCCTCAGTAAACAGCAGAGACTTTTTGTTCTAAAGAGGAATCTTTATTACATTATGGTAATTCAGTGCTAGAACTCTGCTTTTTGTGATCAGTGTGAACCCTTGGATTTCAATCTTCTGGGAAAATGATAGAGGAGAGCAATTCCTGGAAAAAGGATGACAGCTGAAACTGCTGGGGTTTTGGGAGAGGAGCAATGCAGATCAACTGCATTGTTTCACAGTACAGACTACTTTAAAATTCTGCACTGAGCACTAGTTAGTCCAGCAATTCTAGACCAGAGGTATTTCTAATGTGCTGGAAATACATATTGCAGGGTTTTAGAGGCTCAGGTGAGCAGAATTGTCTGTCCACACTCACCGGTTTTTCATATTCAGGGTGTCAGGTTGCCGAGTGGAATGAGGAAAGGGGATGGGATTAAGGCATTTGGGGAGGATGTGTTTTCTTTAACAGGCACTTTCTCCTGGTAGGAAGGTTAGTTAGGTACAGATGTCATTTCCGAGCTCCTCTAGCTTTTGCTTTCCTTTGTTGCAAGTAGTGAAGCAATTAATAAATAAAATCTCTCTTCTCTAAGGTGCCTTTCAGCAGCTGCTGCTTCCATCCTCAGCAAGAGTTCGGCTCTTTTGGAGCTGTGATGACAGTGCTGTGGAGGTCTGGAGAGCATCTCCCATGAACTGTGTCCCATGCCAGCTCCAATCCTTTCTAGCCCAAGCTACACAAATATATTTTAAGGATTGGCCATGATCCCAAATTAAACAGTCTGACTTACCTGACTATGGTGGTAGCTGAGATAGAGCATAARTTTTCCCTGGCTTTTAGGATTGACAAAGTCACCAAAGAAGGGGTGACTCCAAGTTCTCTGCTGGGATATGTGTCTCTGTCCCTCCGTTGGATTTGCTTTTGTGCAAAACACTGTGCCATCATGCAAATTGGATTGGAAATTCCCTCATCGTATGTTCCAATGAAGCCTATAAAAATAGCAAATAATAACAGGACATTTTAAAAGGAGGTACAAAATTATGATCATTTTCCCTTTCCTCCCCCAGAATATCAGATGTTAATGTCGTTCCTCCCACATGCTAATGATATAAGATCCTTCACACAACAGGTGAAAGAGATGAACCASAATATCAAAGAAAAAGTACTCTGAGATAGTCATGAAGTTTTACTAATTAAGATTGAGTCAGCTATATTTCCTCCTTTAATCTACAGCCTGAGCTCAGGTAAAATGGATAACACAATGCTTGCACCTCACTGCAACAAAGCTAACATAAACATACCAAATACTTGTAATTTTTTTAACAAACTGATGAAGTGAAAAATTCATTTTGCTKGCTTAATAAAGGTTTTGTCAGCATACCAGAGAACAATATTATTTATTACTTGGTTTGAGCATACCTTTTGAGGGTAGTTTATTATATTCCTATATGCARCAAATTATTGATAGGCTTTTGGGAGTCTGCAAAAACAAACACATAAGTGAACATGAGTCACGGTGTACTTGCTGSTTTTCCTTCTTTTCTGAATGATTTAATGCTAAATTTTTTATGTGTTTTGGCAAGTTATATGACCTTTTGAGCTGAGTAGGTGTGAGGGCAGGTGTGGGATATGAGCATGAGGGATGTCAGKGCTGCTGCTTCCCCCACCCAGGGAGATGCCCTGGTCAGGGTGTGATATGGCAGCGTGTCCTCATTCTGGCAAGGAATCAATATTAATATCGTTGATTATGAACTTACTGCAGTGATCTTGCAAAAACAGAGACTGATCTTGTGATGGAGGTAGCCATCAAAAATACCTCTTTTCAAACTGGCAGAASCTTTCTCTTCTGAGGCTAGAAGAGGGAAAGGCAGCCCTTTTTTGTYATTTAATAAATGTTGATGAGATGCCTGTGTTCTGTCTGTAAATGTAAAAATTAAAAAAATATTTTTGCCCCTCATGAAAACATTTGAAAATTAATATTTGAATAACTCATTCGAGAACTGACATTTGGCCAGGATTACAGCTTTCATTGGGAAGGATTTTGGAGAGTTTCAGTGGAAATTGATTTTGATTTGGCCAACTTTCTGAGCCTTTGAAAAATATAAAATGGATAATGCCCAGTATGATTTTTTCCACTAGGCTTGTATAGATGTATTCATCATGCATTCCAGCGTGGATAACCAGCAGTATTTTGAAATAGGAAATGAAAATCCACAGAAACCCACGGCTCTGGGTTTCTGGTAAATCATGTGTTCCATGAGGTGTGTCCTGAAGGCTGCTGTGAGAGCTGTGCTGGGAAGACCCTCCTGGCTCTGGAGAGTGCAGGAGCACGGGCAAGAAAAGGGTTTATGGTGGGGTTTCAAGGGGCAGGGCAGTGCTGTTCAGAGGCTCCACTTTGCAGTAAATGTTGGGCATGCAGTAGTTAAAATCTGCCAAATTGGGTGCAGACCTTAACTTTTTTTTTTATTTTTTTTTTAATTTTTTTTTACATATGTTACATTTAGCTGCTTGACTGCATCTTTTTATGAAGAAACAAGATGTGGCACCGTGTGATTGTTACAGCCACCCTCTCCTTTCCTGCTCTGTGCTCGGCTGTGCTATGCTTCATGTCCCAGTGAAAATGCCACTTTGGCAGCCTATGCCTGTGTTTCTCCACTTGTAGTATTAGAATTATTTCTTAATATTCAATTTACCAACTCTCTGAAATTTTTTGTTTTTCAGAGAACAAAACACTTACATCCTTTTTCATAACAGCATTCTAAACATGACAGCTGTCATTATTGTCTTTCTGCTTTGACTTTTATCAGCTGGCCACACTGCTCTTCTGTTTTCTTGCTTTTTACCACAATYCTTCTTGGCTGTCTGCGATCAGCTCAAGATAATCAGATCATTAGGAAAAACGTGTCCAAAGAAGTTTGGCAASTAAGAGCCACGTGGGTAGTGCTCTCACACACCAAACATCGGGGCTGGAATGAATCCACTCACTTATTTTTTTCTATTTTTTTCTTCAGGTTGTAGAAAATCCTGCTGATCCTGTAAGGTAGGTGGAAGACACATCCTCCATATCTCCTTTTCAAGCACAGCAKTGGCTGCTGAAGAATTCAGGATTTTACCAGTAAGTTTGAACCTGGCTCAGCAGCCCAGCAGCTTTCACTGAGGAACAGCAAACCGTGGATTCCCATCCATGGATGCTGTGTCCCTGTCTCTTTGTGCAAAACACAGGGAAGTTCCAGGAGTGGAAATCAAAGCTGGACCCTGCCACGTGTGGCCTCAGCAGCAAAGTGGGTGCTTTTCTGCAAGGAGGGCCATGGCCCCCAGAACTTTATTGGAATAATCTGTTGGCACACTCAGCTGACACAAATCCTGGGGCTGCAGGGGAGGAGCTGGAGACCAGGTAAACTGGAGAGGGTGATTCCTTACCAGTTTCACATCCAGTATGACKTTTCTTGAGCTGCTGCAAGGCCAAAAGTTGACAGGAACAGGAGAGGGGGAAGGCTGTGTGGAGAGCCCACGCTGAAGACAACTCTCACGATGTGTCATGGTCTTTATTGGGAACAGCATTAATATCCCCTGGGAGCCAACTTGCTCTTTCAATAAATGCCTCTCCCCTCTTTATGAGGAGATAGGACTTCACTAAAACTATTTTTATTTAAGACCTTCCAGTAAACTGTGAATGTAAAAGTTTTTATTCATATTTTTAAGTGTATCGAGAGAAGAATGTTCTCCAAAATGTTTGGCAGGGTCTCCACACCTCTTTTSCACGAACAAATTCTATTGTTCTCCATTAAACATCCCCAAAGGCTTCAGCTGCTCTCACATAACAGAACTTTTCACRTGTCAGGGGATAATTTATGTTTTGAATTAATGAATGTAATTTGGTTGAGTTTAATATTTTAGCCAGGATTTATTACAGTGCAGTCTCCGATTTAGGTTCAGCTCAGGTGAGCAGTTCCTTACATTTGTCATCATRATAATGATTGATTGGAGGTCTCATTACAAAGCAGTGGTGTGATGGCTCCTGTTTTCTTCTGAAGAGGAACAAAGACAAAAAAACACTGCTGTGCGTGACACTTTCTTGTAATTTTTTCTGCACTCTCAGCAGAGGCAAACTGAATTGCAAGGAATTGTTTTCTTTCTCTCCGAGGTTGTCTTACAGGCCCAGCTTGAGGGAAGTGCATTAAATCTGGAATTTCCCCCACCAAACCTTGCATTTCTGGTGTCTGCTGTGTTCCTTGGGTGGTTGGTTTGTGGGTTTTTTGTAGTCTTTGGCTTTTCAACTTTTGCTTTACTTGAGCCTAAAACTCACTGCTAGGTAGAAGTCTAAACTCAGCAAATTTTGATGTTTTTTGTGAATTTGACTAAGTCACTGCTCCCCTCTGCCWTAACAATTATCAAGGAAATAAAATACATATTAATTTAATCATTGTCTTTACATCTGCAACACAATAGCAATTATCCTTATCTAACTAACCTCTCAATAGAAGCACTTAAAATATTCTGCACAGTTATATTTTTTGTCTTTCCCTAGAGGTATGGATTTCGGTTTTTTAGGTATTTGTTCAGTATTTTTTGTGTCAGTTTTAGGAGTTAGAATAACTACACTGGTATTTGCGGTATGGATAAGTAACAATTGGCTTACAAAATCTGCTTTTTTTTTTTTGGCTGTGTAAATAGAGTATAAGGACTCTATTTTGAAGAGGCACTTAGCAGACACCACAGACTCAGAAGAGGATTAAAACTTGTCCCYCTGATGAACAAAAAGGCATCGAACTGTGCTCAAGTGCTCACACTGCTCATGCATGCACACCAAAGACTGATTAAACTTTATAACTGCAGAGCATAAAAGTTGAAACCAGTATTTATGTGGACCAAGTCCAGCAATACCAAACCAGCCAYGGCCTCTACTGAGATCTAAAGATTTCTGCTGGGGTATTCTGAGAGCATAGGGTGCCTTTAGGCCAAACTGAATCTGAAAATCAAAACTCTTGAGGCCCTTGYTGCTCTTTTGCAATTTATCTTAGATTAAAGCACCATTACATAATCACGGATTAAAGGCACTAAACCATCCTAAAGAAACATAAGGATGTAATTTTATCCAAGTTAGCAGATGATAGATCTGGAAGCATTTTTTTGATTGTTTAGTTAAAACATATTCTTTCTTTGATTTGGACTGGCTGACCAAGTAATTTAAAAATAAATTTCCTAGTGTAGGGATCTGGCATTTGAGAATATGTTACCATCTTTCTGATCTGCTTAAGCTTCAATCAGGTTTAAGTGTAGGCAGCTCACTAAACTGCAGCGGCACGCACGCCTGGCTTGGACACATGAGAATTGTAGCTGGGGCTTAGTCCAGCCAGTCATAATCCTGGTGACTAAATTTAAACAGCAAACCTGGGGAGTTACTTCATCTGCAAGCTGCCAGTCATTAGTTTCATTATAAATTTCCTTGCAGTTAAAAATAATACTTTGAAATGTTTAAATTCAACATTTAGTCTATCTTTAAAATTAAATTCTACATTAAAATTATATTTAACAGTTATTAGCATTGGTATTAAAAGAAAACAAAAATTATTACTCCATAAATTCACAAAACAAACCTATTTTTTTTAATTGCCTACATAACATACTGCAAGTGTTAGGCTGAAATACAGAATTCATTGGGCTGGAGAGATTTTGTGGCATGAACTAAGGTTATCTAAAGTACAAATTTGGCAGAGGGTGCCTCAATATGAGCTGAAACAGCTAATCATGGTTTGGGGATGCACACAGGACACACTGAACCAGAGAAGACCTTCTCTTGCTTTCCACAGTGGGAATTAAATCATTCCAGACCATAACCAAGCTGTCAGAAGCAGTCCATGCTGTGAGGAGATGCGTGGCACTGACAGGGAACACAAATCTCTGGTGGCACTCAGGAAAATGTGAAAAAGGGCATTCAGATATTAAATTCAGGGTCAAACGCTGCGCTCAGCTACCGCAAGTATATGCTGGAAAGTACAGCCCATGTGTTTTATATCCTAATTTCCAGTTSTGTTCAAAGCTGGAAGAGTTCCTAGACCAATTTAAGCAGCTGATGGAGCTCTAAATTTTAGAACCTCCCCAGGTTTGCTGTCAGCCTTTATTTGCAGCACTGGGCTCCCCTCTGTCTTTGTGCTTTGTAAGGACAGGGTGCAGCCAGCACCCTTGGGGTCACCAACCTTGGACAAGGACTACCAGGGCTTGCTGAAGGGTTCATCGGAGCTGGCAGCTGATATTTTCAAGTGGCATTCAAAAATGGATTGAAAATTAGGCCATTTCTGAAGCACAATATAACTGGTTATAGGCAGGCAATTTTGCCCTTGCCCTCCCAGTAATTGCATTTGATGATTTTATGTCTGTATTTTCCAGGTTTCTCAATAATAGGGRATATTTACTGATGTTAGCGCTCTCAGAGCTGATTTTGATGGGTACTGCCTTGCCTGGAGTCTAGCTGGTGTTTTCCTGCTAAAACCAATTTCCATCCTGCAGCTTGACCATGACAGAACATTCCTGTTTCTCTTCTCCTGCCTCCATAAAGACCCAATTTTTCCAAACATCCTTCAATTCCTCACCAGKTTTTCTGTCAGCCGTCATCCATTGGTGCTTCTTGATCTACTCTTCTCTTGGACAGCCTCATCTTTTTTGGTGTCTTTGACCTGGCTCTGGCTCAGGTTGCTCTTCAGTCACAACTTAGTGAACCACCCTCCCCTTTTACTTGCCAGCTGTAGAATAAGCGTTTTTTCAGAAGACGTGTATTAAATAAATTCTTATGCATTATTTTTTGATGTTGAATCATCCTGGTATTCCATACTTTTCTCTAGTTTGCCATCCAGTCTCTGAAGTCGTGGTGCTGTAGCCCTTTGCTGGCTATGCCTTACAAAGTTGACCCCCTAAGTTGAATTAATCTTGTCTAATCTTCACAGAAAGCATTATCTTCAGGAGTAAGTATTCTGATTTAGAATCCTGGGCTAAATATTCAGTGCGGGAGTGTTTTCTAACTCCATTTTTGTCAGCAGCCCTGGTAATAATCCCATAGGATAAAAGGTTACTCTGCCATCAGCCCAGCTGTTWTCCTTTGCTCCCAAGCTTACTGGTAAAATGCCATTTTCACCATGAAAGACACTAAACAGATATTTAAATTATCTTATGCAGTCAAATAGTTTCAAATTCATTGTGATTATTGAGAGATACTTATGGTTAYTTAAAAACCAGAAAACAGCTTGCATTTGTTAAATGTTTGTTTCTGTGAATATCAAGTGCAAGAGAATGGACTSCATTATTCCTGTGCTTCAACAGAGAAAGGGAGAGGAAAACACAGTGACTGATACAATTGTTCAACCTGTGCTTTCAGTAATATCATTTGTGGTGAMGAGATAAGAAGTGACTTGTCTGAGGTATTCTCAGGGAGCTGATAAGTAAACGACTGGCACAAACGGAAGGAGGATTATGAGACTGGGAGGGAATAAAATTAAGACTGATAACATATGGAGTCTACCAGCTATTTGTCCTGTTCCTAAAGATTAATTTTCGCTGGTGATATTTTTAGAGTGATTTAATAGTGAACAGAAGAATGTGGCTTAAAATGCTGGCAAAGGGCAGATTTTAGCAAATGRCTGCAGGATGGAGATCACAAGAGCTGAGAACTGGAATAGCAAATTGCTACTAAATCTATTTTCTTACAAACTGAGGAGTGGTAATTGTATTTCTGGCTCAAAATATATTAAAAAAAAACAACCCAGTGAACAAGAGGACATGCTTACARTGATATGTTTGATTAGGGTTAAGCACTTTTATTTATTGTAAAATTGTGGGTTCAAGTACAAGGATTTCTCTCCATGAGAAGCTCCAAGACGGTTTGTGGTTTCTGTGTGGCAGGAGAGGCTGAACCAAGGGGTCTCTGAAAGACAATGATGTTGCTCAGAAGGGCAGATGATGACACAAAGTTTATAATACAGCCATGTGATATTGAACTGAACTCAAACAAGCTTCAGAGTGACTCATATGAACCACTTGGGTCAACTTCATTTGTCTGCATATTATTCACATGGTTTTTGTCATTCATAAGGGTCAAAATGTATCATATTTGTTATGCTTTGTCCTCTTTGTGCATCTGGGAGCAATGGAGGGTAGGTGTTCTTTGCTTCCAGTGACAGGCATTCCTGGATTCCCCAGCAGCTTGGGCAGCCCTTGTGTTCATGACAGCAACCAAATCAGTCAGAGGAGAGAAGAGTTCAGAGTGTCAGGGGATAGAAAGAGGTGTTGGAATATCGAGTTARTGGCTTGCTTGAACATTTTCATGTATGATATGGACTGAACACCCTCCTCTCTCAATTTTAACCCCCACTGCTGCAGAACGGAGCTTCTGTGCCAATATCAGTTAAATSAGAGAGCAGAACAATTAAAGGCTGATGTACTCAATTTCATGCTTTCGCTGGGCTGACACTGACAGAATCTGCCAYTTTAAGAAACTTATTGTAATCTTATTCCTCTGTTTTGTAAAGCATGTTTATATAAAACCCCACTCACAGCAGTAACTCAATCAAATGCCTTTGTGGACAGATAAATAAAGAAGAGGCAAGAGGAATATGTTAAAAGCAGTCATTAGCATGTAGCTCACATCAAATAAAAAAGTACTGCAATTAATCATAAGGACATAATTTTCTTAACCCCATTTTAGATTGCTGTTTTAAGTGCAATTTATGCCACACACCCACCCATGCCTATTTAAATCAAACATTTTGTACTGATGAGTGAATTAAATTAATATAAGAACAGAAAGGTGAGATATGAGATAGAACAAATAAAAGGCTCTTTTGCTCCTCGTTCCAGAACCACAATGTACCAGATAAAAGAGAGAGAAAAAAAAAAAAGGTAGCTTTTTAATCAAATAAAAAGACTTATGGATGTTCCAAATCAGTCTGACAAAAGGTCAAAGTAACATCATGTCTTTTCCACTAACCATTTGGTGTCACCACAGCATCTACAAAACAGCGGAGAATTTCCACAATTCTCGTGCAGACAGAAAGTGTTCTGATCACTGCTCATCTCCTGTAAATATTGTAGATAAGGAAGAAGGAATTTCATTTAAATATAAGGAGTTTTTTTTAACTGACAGACTCTTCTTGCATAAACGCGTGACAGGGTCATTGTGCCCCACAGTCACCTATAACTGGCACTGATCTATTGATGCTCTGGGTGCAGATTTAGTGTGTGTCACCTGGATTTGGCTGCCATTCCATGCTTTGACCTGATTTTGATTTCAAAGAGGAAATTATCCATGTGAGCCRTAGTAAAGTTGCAGAAGCAGCTCCTTAACATCAAAAATCCAGAAAGCACTGCTGCAAGCTGTCTCACTATGTCACTGTCCCTCTGACTGCTCCTTGTGCTTGAATTCTCTCTCAGTGAAATGTTGAAATTTTACCCCAAATCATGCACCAGCTGAACATCTGTTAATGACCAAATGTGAGTGTAAATTATTCTTACTTTTGCCGAGGGTGTAACAAACCTCTTTATAAATCAACAGGAACTATTCATAAATTAGTTCTGCCTGTAACATTTCCCCCCCCACGATGGAATATATAGGGAAATTGTTGCCAATATCAATTGTGCTGCCACCACAATATGATGCTGWAGTTCAGTTCCTCCACTCCCTTTTTTTTCCTTTTGGAAAATATATGTTATACTCCTCTATAGTGTTCTTTTCTGGCTTGYTTCATTCCATCTCAGACACATGACTATTAATATTACTGCTTTTAATATCTTGATAAATAAGTTCAAACTTAATCTAAAGTAAATTATTTGGGGTCTCAATTCAAAGTTTTACCAGAATTGATGCTGAAATTTCAAAATACTGTGCAATTACCAGAGAAAAGATTGATCTCTTAACTGGGTGTAGAGAAATCCATGCTTCCTTGAAACTTGTGTTCACAGACATACAAACATCTGYATTGTGTTGTTACAATCCCTCTGGCAAAGTTTCTCCCTGTGAGCTCTGCTAATCAAGKCTTGCCTTCTCCAAAATATGTATTCCAGCTCCTAAATCTTGTGCATTGGTGAGCTGTGAAACACAGCCAGGGTGATGCCATGGCCCTGTCTCTAGGTGTGAGAGCAAAGCTCACCAGGAAGGGTTGGCGAGCAGCGCACACCGAGGGGAGGTGTCGTCTCCTTAAGTGCTACAGAAAGCTGCAGATTCCATTTGGAAAAAGGACAGTGAAATGAGTGATGAAATAGGCAAGATGAGCATGTAATCAACAGCCATTGGCTAACAAYTTGGTGCCTCAAAGGACAAGGAAAACGTGGAAGAAAAATATTGGTAAGAGAAACTGGATAGCCACCAGAAAATTTTACTTGGAAACTCTGACTTGTAAGGGAAACAAAAGAAACTGAGAGATCAAAAAAAGTGCCGCTGGAAGCTCTTCTATCTCCTCTTTTCAAAACTTTTTTTTTTTTTTTTTTTTTTTTTTTTTTTTTTT
>NW_026623314.1:1613742-1629823 GCF_030028575.1 Malurus melanocephalus | reverse complement strand
TTATGTCAGAATTCTTGTCAGGGCTACAGCAGATTTGTGCTCGCTCCTCAAACCCGTCCTAGAAGACCTGACCCCAGACCTGTGTGCACACATGCACACCCACATGTACAGGTATGTTCCCACTCCCTAAAAATGAGAATTCAAAYAAAACCCTCATTTTTCTTGCATCCCTGACAGCTACCCTATCTTTGCATGTTTCTTATAGAATTTTCTCTCTTTTGATGTTTTGGTTTAAGCTGTAACAAGCTGGAGTTGCAGAGGTTTTTGTTATGTTTTTGTAAAACTCCATTAGCTCCTTTGTATGATGGATATTAGAAAGAATAGAAATGAAAACTTGTGCCAAATATACCAAGACATCTTGATTAGCAGAACATTTTTCCATAAACAGTATTTTACAACATTTGAAACCCATCTAATTAGCCCAGAACAGCAGAATGAGTTCAGGATGTTGGGAGGATCTGGAAGGCTGTTGTTTAACAGTAAATGGCTTTAATCATCCTGATAACAGAGCTGTGCTTTAAGCACAGAAAGCCTTGTTTCCCTTTTTTCCCCTCCACCAACATGTTCCATATCAGCTTTCTCTCTGAGCTCAAGGCACAGAGGATGTGAACAGTCATGTTATATCCCACTTGCTCTGTCTGCTGATTAAACAGGAAAGATTAGGCTAATGTCATGTTACCCTTTAAAAAATCATTGCTCTTACAAGTATGTGTTTTGTGTTACAAAGACATTTACCCTTTGAAGCAGAGAGGTTGCAAGAGCATAAAATCAATGTAAAGAGCGGTTGGATTTGTGCACAGCCCACATTTTTGTCTTTAAAACAAAAAGTGCCTTCATATTTTATTGCATCTTGCATTTTCGCACAGCCGTAGCTGGATGCTTTGGAACGGATCATCTTTCATTGTCTCAGATGTGGATTTGGCAAGGMGTTTCTGTGCTGAGGTTGAATTCTGGGAAGTCTGAGCTCTGCATGGTTTACTTCTGTCAGAAGGAAGAAGTCCACAGATAAAATTAATTGTGATAAACAATTTCCAATAGCTATTGAAAGTCAGTTGGACACATAGTGAATACTTTTTGCTTGCTTGATAGCAATGACTCACAAGAGTCACTCACAAAAAYGATGTGAATTTCATAACCTTTCATTTCACTGGAATGTTGTCACAGGCCGGTGTTTACGCAAAACCAACAAATACTTTCTGGACAAAGTTATGCCTGGCTGTGGAAAAGCACCTCTTCCCTGGGCTTCCAGAGCCTTTTGTGCTGGCTGTCCCAGGCAGCCCAGTGGGWGAGGAGCTGGGGACCCCGGGGGCTTTGCAGGGAGCTGATCCTTTGCTTTGGCTCAGCTCCTRCTGCCCAGGATGTGCTGAGTTCAAGAGAGGCTGAAAGCAACATGAGAGGAAGAACTTTTGCTCAAAAGGCTCATGTGCCAGGTGCTGGATAAACTACAGCTTCATCCATGTGCTTCCTTCACAAAGAATCTTCCTGTGATACCATTTTCACTCGTATTTTATTTGTTTTCTTTATCACAGCTTCAATGTTTTTTTACTTGTTTTCATTATCACAGCTGCAACGCTTTGAAGCACACACAGGTTAAGTCTGAAGGCAAATCCCAGCAGACAGTCAGAAAGCACAGCCCAAAAGATTTCTTTGCCTTCATAATCTACTCCTGCAAATAAATGTGTGCGCTGCAATTGATTGATTGCTTCCTTTTCAAGTGCAAGAACAATTAGCCATTGATTTGCGTTTGTCAGGCAAATTCCAGGTCGTTTTACATCTCACAGCTTTTCCTGGTGGAAAAGGGAGGTTTCCTACTACTATGAATCACTTGCCYAGGTATTTAGGAGCAAACAGACTGTGGGAGACAGGGTGTCAGGAGGACCCAGAAGCACCCACACTGCAGCTGGGGACACCTTTCTGCTGCAGAGAAAGGTCTTGCTGCTGGGCAGAGAGAGAAAAAGCTGCTTCTCCTGCCTGTGCTTTGGCTTGCCAGACCTATTTAACAAAAATGTAGAGAAAATGTCCTAGCAGTGCATGTCTGGTTAACCTTTTAATTTTCAGGTGTTCTTTTTCTCTGTAGCTCAAGGCTGAAATATAAGCAGAGCTGTCTGGAGAGTGTCCAGCTATTCCCCAGGACCTCAGTGTGTTTTTTCTCAGTTGCCTTCATAGAAGCAAAACAGGCAAGAAATTTGATGTGATAGAAATCTAACTGGTTGGCCAGRCATAACTGATACCCAATAGCCTCCACATTTTATTTTCTGATAATGTGTACATGACAAAAAGCTGCACTTTGCAGATGCTGAATTTGCTGGGTCTCTTTCAGCCATTGTTAAGTGATGCAATAGTTCCATCTTTGGATGTTAAAGATGGAATTTCCAATTTGCCATCGAGTGTTTACCTGTGGTCTRAGATCTCTCCTGAGGAAGRATGATTTTTCTGTTGCTCATAAAARATGTCCAGAAAACGCAGCTGTTTGCTTCCAGCAGCTAAGTCACCACTCTCAGGAGGCTATACCCAGCATGAACAAATGCTAAATAATCCTTGTGGTAATTCACTATTTTGTGAACCTCAGTAGAACTGGATAGGACTTGATAAGGTGCCATGCCTTATCTTGAAATTGTTCTTTTGAAATTAATTCTGACTTAGGTTATAAATTAATTGTCATATAAAGAGGTACAGAAAGCTTTTTCATTATCATCTAAACACCCAGATGTTGTATAGAACATTCCCCAAAGTTTTGATACTGACCAYATGAAGCCTTCAAAAATAAGCAATACAGAGACCTAGAAGCAACCTAGTTTACTGTTAGACCTTTTAGGGTTCTCTGGCTATTTTTATTTTTCCTGAGTACTCATGAGGATCTCTGGGGTCCCAAAACCCAGGGGCATGGGGACAGGGAAACTCCTATTGCAGGTTTTGCTGCACAATCCAGCCTGGGCATGGGAGCTGGGTTGTTTCTGAGCCTATGAGGTGGGGACRTGCTGGGCACTGCTGGGATTTTAAGCACTAAAGATGTTTTAATTAGAGCCCCTTCCATGCATTCTACATGCACCTAAGGAAAAATAATGGAATGAAAAAAAAAAAGGGGAGAATTTCCTCTTGTGATAAATGTMTCCTCAGAGTCTCCCACCCACATCGCAGCCACAGGCAGCTACAGCCAGTCCTGTCTAGAGCAGTCTTAAAACGTGTGTCCAAACACAGCTGTGAATAATGTTTTAAGATATGCACAGGAAGACCAACTATTCTSTGTTGTGTGACTGGAAGACTATGAAAGGTTCTGGGATAACTCAGTAAATCCAAAAGGAATGGTTTCAGCACTGTGGAACATTAAAAGTTCCCAATATTTYAATATTTTTATAATGCAGTGACCAAAAAAAAAAATCACTCAGACTAGGCAATCTTAATGGAAATATTTAGTCTTCTATCATGTGGGAAACAGACTGCAGCTCTTAAATTGTTCTTCACATTCAGAGTCAAAGGGTAATGATTCTCCACATGGGATAAAATTGATGTATTATACACAGTTGCTGAGGGCAGTGATCAGGAATCAGAAGATCTCGCAAAGCTCCTGAACTTTAACTTTTTACTCTGTCAGTGATATTGCTTTAGCAGCGATAATTTAAGAAGTAAAACAATACTGCCCCTAAAATGGACATTCTTAATTTTTTCCAATGCTTCGGACTTTCTCTTGCAATAGACACATCAGACTAAATTCATCCTTGCCATAAATTTGCTGGGGTGACTGGAGCAATGTGAGGGATGTACACATGTGCCAGTTTGCAGCCACAGCACATCATGAAACCCCTGGTAATAAGCAGAACAATCTGGACTGAGCAATCTCTGTAATCTCATCCTGTTTAGACTGAATGCAGACAGCAATGGGCAAGAAACCTCCTCTCTGATGATTGTGATCTTTGGGTGGTCATTGCAGTAGCAGAATTTGTTACTTTCTCTATTTCTCACCTTGAGGTCACAAAACAAAAACAAAAAAAAAAAACAAACCACCCCACAACTATTAGGTTGAATTAGATATTCTTAAAATATACTGTAAATAATTTTACTCTGGATTACTGGAATTGAGAACAAGTATATGGTAACTTCCACGTTAAATGTAAAGATGGAAAGAGATCCTGCAAGACCTTAATAAATTGGAAAAATACACTCCTACATAAAAACCTTATTTCTCTCCTACTGCCTAGAAYCTGTCTTGGCTGCACTGTAGCTTAGGTCTTTGGAAGGTGGGTTGTTTTGCACACTTGGAAGCACAGCAGCCCAATTTTTGTCATAAATCCTCCCTGTATTAGCAGAAACACCTCTCTGCAAAACATGTGACCCACCGGCCCTGGGGGACAAGAAGTGACTAAATGACACAGAAAATCTGCACTTTARCTGAAGTGGCAGGGAAACATGTGCTCCATGTCTGCTAGAAAGGGCCACGGGAGAGGGTTGTGCACAAATGAGTTTGGGGATGTCACATCTCCAGGTGGTGAGGGTGACAGGTGAGAGGAGATAATTCRGCAGCCCTTGCTCACAGCGAGCCCTGGCTTTTCTCACCCTGYTGATTCACGCAGAATAATTCATTAYCCARCACTGCTCARTGACTGTCATAAACAAGCYRTGGGCTGGAATTTTTTCCATCCTTCTCTCCACCTAGGAGACCGTATTTTGAATATAATGAAATTTGTTCATGACACCTTTTTCCTTAGGGCAGCAGCTGTRAAGAAATGAGATTTTAATATGAATTTGTCTGTTCATGTAGCACCTAGTGCATCCAAATATCATATCCACTTGAGGGAAAATCCATATGTCACTAGACAGAAGAATTTTTCACCTAAGGTTTTATTTGGTTGCTGAAAGTATTTTAAGCTAAGTTTTACTTTCTGTTTCTTCACTTCTTTGTCTTCCCAGAACAAGGATGTGTCAAGACGATGCAGGAGATGATTTTCTCTCTCTTTAGAAATGATATCTGAGAAAACAATTGTGAGAAACTCCCTAAAAAGATGCCTTTTATTGATGGCTAAATCCATAGATGAGCATGTGGATATGATGATTATTATTCAAACAGAAAAARGACACTGATATTTCAAGACATTTAGTGCATTTTTCTGCAATGATAGAGACATCTGTGTCATGTGTTTTTTAATGACAGAATTGTGGTTCTGAGTCCCTCATAACTGGAGGAGCAGTTTTTCCCAGCTGAAGCAGGGAGATATAATTTGGTGATACCCTGGGTCAGTGATGAACAGTGCTGAGTTGTCCTGCTGCGGTGCCACTCTGGTGGCCATGGGGGACATTTCCAAATCTGCAAACAGAGAGCAGCTGGGGAACTACTTTAACTGTATGGTGGCATTTCATGCATCAGAGATTGTGGGCTTTTTATCTCTGTCCCCCTCCCCTGAATTGCTGAGAGGTGAGTGTTGGAAAGTACAGAAAATTGAGACTATTTGGGTTTAACTGTGTACTGAATTTTCATTCCAACATACCACACTGATTACTGGGAGAKAGGCAGAAACCATCCCACCTGTTCTTGTGGAGAAGAACAATATTCTTTGTACTGTGCCAAGGGCAAAAACTATGGTGTTTCCAAGGTGCTAAGCTACAGTCCTGAGTGTTGCTCTCTAGAAAGGGGAAATTTTTCCCTCCCCACGAACTTCAGAATTCTCAGCCTCAAAATATTCTCAAATCACACTGAAAATGAAAATCAAAAGCTTTTCCTCCTAAGACTTAATCTTCATTTTGGGGTGTGAGAAGAGAAAAGTTCTTATTTTTTTCAAAGGCATCTCAGTTTGGCTCTCAGAATTTATTCTTGCTCTTTCATCTGCACAAAATTATGTCTAAAAATGCACATAAYTTCTTTCACTGGTTGAAGGCTAAGTATGCATTTGTTGGCACAACCAGGTAATTATCTATCCAAGTAATATAAAACAATTGTGAAGATATTTGCAGCTCACTTCACTTTATTTGCAATTACCATAAAACTAAGGGAATGTGAGGAATGAGGTCTGGATTCGTCTTTGAACAAAGCAGAGACTCCTAGAAAATAGACTTTAATTACATTCCTCCTCTTGYTGGAAAGGTTGTACATCAGGAAAAGTCTTCTGAGTCTTTTTGTCRTGGCAGAAATGTAGCTCCCATATAAAACCTGTAATAAGAATTGTCAAATATAGCAATTTTATGATGCCTGTTCATCACCTGGGCAGTGAAGCTTTCCTTAATGAATGCATTGATCTGACAGACGAGGGCCAAGGAAGAAGCAAGACAAAAGCAATACCACGGCTTCAAGGAAAAACTCAGAGGTGAATATTTGAAAGTCAGAGGGACAAAGTTTTCCAGCTGTTTTGCCATTGCTGGAGGTGGGAGGCTGAAGGGGGATGATGGGTGTGAACGCAGCCAGGAGCATGGGGCAGGGCTCAGAGCTCAGCTCAACCAAGGAAAGGGTCTGAAGCACAGGTTGCTGGATTCTCTGGAGAGTGTGTAAAAATGGGTAATCAATACACATACTGTTGAARTTTGGGTCCTTGGATTTGATTTAAAAATGAAGTGAGTTTAAAACAGACTCCTGTAGATTATTTACAGCACCCTGAATAAAGCAGCAAGCATTTTGGAAAAGCACGTAGTTTTCTCTCTCTCTCCAAGGTGAAGTACAGCTTTAGCCTCTGTGTGGGTGGTGAAGAGAATGGTCAATAAGTGATAGACAACTTGCTTTTTTTTTTTTTTTCTTTTTCTTTTGAAAGCAAACTTTCCAGGGGCTTGGAGACACTCTTCTGAAAACAGGCAGGACCTGCCTGCTGCCTGCTCCCCGTGACATCAGCAGGAACCTGCCAGAGTTCCGCTCCAGCAGGATCAGAGCCTCGGGCCGTGTCTGCAGTTGTTTGCACAGGTGCAAATGAAGTGTGAATCTACTGCAGCCAGCACAGGCATTCATCATCATCCCCTCAGCCCACAGAGCTGCCTTCAGCCTTGCTTTGAACTCACYGAGRTCCCTCCCTGTCCTGTGGTRARYGTGCCAGRCCAACAGTGCTGTGGTGATGCCCATCTCACACCACAGTGCCCCTCGCCAGGCATTGTCTGGGAGCTGCTTTGGGAATCTGCTCCATGATTTGTGCTTTGTGACCCTGAGGTGCTCCAGACTGGTGCTCACTTGGGTGGTTGGGTTCAAAATCCATCTGCCAAAGCTCTTTGTAAACACAGGATGCCTTTCTCTCTCTCCACAGACTTCTTGTTTCAGGTTTGGTCACRCCAGCACTGGAGGCTCTGTGGTTGAGCTCAGAGCACGAAGCAGCATCTCCAGAGGACAAATTAATTCAGCCACAGCTCTGAGGCAGTCCTGGCCCCGGGAGGAAACAATGCATCAATTCCTTGGAAAGAAGCCTTGATGCCTGTTGTAAGTCAAGATTTACGTGGTGAAATGGACTACTAGCTACTGCAGTAAAGTATGTGTAGGAAAATGTTATGGATCCACAGGAAGATAGCAGGGGTTRTAAGAAGAATTTATTATTGTGGCAGTCTGGTTTTTACTTTTTCACTGAATTGTAAAACTGAGTTTCACGTTGAGATCTATTCAGTTAGCTGAGCTTGTTCTTAACTATTTGTTATTGACATTAGTAACACAGATTACTAATGGTTTTGTTCATTTTTTTTATACAACAGACAGAACTGGAAGTTCATACTGAAAATTTGATTTTCAGTGTTTGTAAACACACACRCAAAGGAAATATACTTGCACTTACTGGGTCCTCAAAGAATAGTTGCATTCTGTGAGTGTTTTTATGTTGGATTCTGCAAGGCTGGCTAAAACAAAGTAAAAGAAATAGCTTTATTTATAAAAAGAGATTTCACTGTTCATAACCGATGACTTCATGGTTTCGGAATTTTCAGGATAAATGGTGTTTTATTATTCCTTTTGCTGTTATTAGGATAGTAAACAAGGGCAAGGACACAGACCTTGGTCTGGAGAGATTTTGTTTGATACTGACAGAACTTTCTCAACTCAAAACTTTGGGATTAAAGAAAACATTTGGGAACAGAAACCGAATCACGCCAGTGGCATTATGAATAAGTTTYTTACATTCATAATTTAAGGCTCTTCACACATTTTCTTTGGAAAGCTCCAGTTTCTATTTTGAGGGCTGAATTTGTATTTTAATGAATCAGCAAGTGTGAAAGCAATATGAAAATAAGTTGCTAAGTCTTGGGAGGAACTTTAATTCAGAACGGTCTAGCAATAGAAAATTGCTTTCAATAGGCTACATCTTTGCAAAATTTGAAGGGAAAAAGGACAGCTAGATTATAATCTACATAAAGATACTTCTTCTAAGACTATAGCGTGCCTACCCTTGTCCTCAGAAGAGTGACATAAAYGAAGTCATAGTATTTTCTGAGCTAATTTTCTATTTCTTAGTTAACGTAAAAATGCACARTGCACATTTAGATGTAGCTAACACAAGATTCTTAGTAAAAATTAGAAAAAAAGTAATTTGAGTGACCAAAAACCTGTTAAAGAAAGTGGAAGGAAAGCCTGACTTTCATTTCTAACTGCCCAAGCAGTGGTGCTTTGGCTGCTCTCTGGATGCCTGATGTGCATTCAGTCCAAATCATGGGATGCTCCAGATTGCACAGACAATGCAATATTGCAAAAACTTTTATTTAGGAAGTTGTGGTGCCCTTTGTTTTCTACCCTTTGAACTTGAATTACTGGAAGCCTCTCCTCTTTGTTTCAATTTTTCTATGAATGGTGTGCAAAAGGAGGATTACCCAAATGGTTTCGCCCAAAATATAATGAGACAGGGATGAAGGTGAGCATTGCTTTCTTCAAGCATTCTCTTGGTTCAGAATTTACAGTTAAGCGCATCTGCAAGGGTAAAACTAATGTTTAGACAGGCTAAGCAAGGATCTGTGCTGTGATTTATCGCAGGAGCCACATAGAAGAAAACACAAGTGCAATTCATAGGTGCAACTATTACGGGAAAGSGTGGCAGCGTTGAAGCATTAATGCTTCCATTTTTAATGCAAATGAAATTGCAGATATTTTTCATCTTCTTTTTATGATAACATTCTTTCAGCCCTCAGAATGCAGTATTAAATACAAGACTTGGTCATTTGGTTGCTCAGTGACATCTGAACAATACTGTGTTTACAAAAGTCTGTGGCTTTAAATTGGGTTTGCCAAGTGTTAAAAAAAAATCAGATCTGCACAAACCAAAGCTGTTGAAAGACATTTCCATGCTGGATTACAGGGAGACAGAACTCAATGAACATTGCTGCCAACAAATAATYCAACCTGTTTTTGCAGTCAGGAGGGAGTTCTTGAGATAACCAGTGGCACCTTTTAGGTAACAGTGTTGACTTAAAATAAGAAAGAGCCCTGCATTTCCTGTGATTTGAAACCAGGAAAGACCACAATATCACCTGCTATTTTTCAAAGGTAAGCAAAGGCTGTTTCATGCTAGCAATTTTATATCAATTCATAACTCTGAGGTGTAACAGCACTTTGACTGTTACCAGACTAAACAAAAGAGGAAAAGTGCCCATTTTTAAAAGTCTTTGCTTAACCTTGAAGTTGTACCAATTACTATCCTCTTAAGGTAGAAAAAGAATTATTAATCTGTCTTGCTGGAAATCCCAGTGCACTTTTTAAATGTTTGCTTTGAATTGCCAACATGCTTTTCTTTTAAAAGTCCTTCTGCTTTTCTAGGTAGCAAAATGCAATGTTAGTTCAATCAGCTCACATGCAGAGCAGGCCAATATTGCTGGGCTTCCCAGCACAGTTAATATTTGGGATCAAGCAGCACTCTCGTGGCTTTATATTGAAATTAAATTTGGAGAAATCAGAGGAAAACTGGGGCCTGATTTATGGTCCAGTGTTATGCCTTGAGGTGGTAGCTCTTTGTTTTCCTCAGGACTGTGAGGGTTTAGATCAACTCCTGTGTTGGTTCAGACCAACTCAAAACAGATGAATTCCAATGGACAGCTTAGGGGAGCTTGGCAAAATAATGCCAGTGAGATCTTGGCTTTCTCTGGAAGACAGCAGGAATGTTGCCATTAACATCATCTGGGACAGATTTGTTCCTTTTGCTTCTCATCCCTGGTGGAGTCTGCTTAATCCCCTCTTGGGCCAGTGAGATGGAGCAGCACGGAAGAAGRTCTAGTGATGTAAAGCATCAGGAATAAGGGATAAAAAGTGTGTCCAGAAGGCTGGATAAATATTACTTTATCCTACACCCAACCAGAGAAGGAAGAAGGACTGATACATGTAGCTCTCCCTTCCAGAGCAGACAGAAATACTTCTTACATCCTTATAATCCCGAAGGAAAATGTCTCAAAAATCCCCTTTCTTTTGTGGAAAGTCTTAAAAGTAATGTTTATTTCTTTAAGAAAAACCAAACAAAAAAGATAAAACTGCCTAAAATAAGAAGAGAAAATAGAAATAAKAAAATGAAAAATCTTCCATTTGTTAATTCACATGAGCCAAGACTTACATGTGGCAGAATAATATAAATTCAGAATACAGAAAATATTCCAGAATTGAATGTACACAGATTGCTATGTCTAACTTAATTGTCCTTTCTGGATTTATGTTGCAAAGGAGAGTTTCAGCAAACACAAATTTGTCATAAAAAATCCTTAATAAAGGTGATATTTCAGTGAGGAGACCTGGCAAGTGTGTCTCATTTGCCAATGTCATTTCCAGGTTCATGTTCAGTCTATATTTCCTACAACTCCAGTTTGTCACTCCCTATTTAGGACTGATTTCCAATWTCCTTTTTTTTTCAACTGAATTGAGCTATGTCTGCCAGAGAAGCAAATCTTAAAACTACATCTGGAATTATTAGTAATAGAAWATTTACAGAAGAGGTCAGTTCCTGTCCCTTTTAGATCTATTAATAATAGCTAAGATAAAGATGGGTGTTCTGCTCTAAGAAAAGAGCAACAAATCAGGAGGAGAAAATGGTGTGAGGTAGGATAATGCATTCTKTATGGACTGCAAAGGTCATCCCCAAAAGCCCAACAGTTTTCCTAAACTGCCAAAGTGAATGTTATATGCCATCAATCTGTCAAATCTTTTCAATGGGTTTTACATGAACCCCTAAACACAGGCTGCATTTTCATTCCCCCAAGTGTGCTTCAATATTTTCAGACAGGTCCACCTGTCCTCTCGCACCATCCAGTGTTATCAGCTCACATCCAGACACTGGTTTTGATGGCTGTAGTTGCTGAGTCTCTCCTCATTTAAGTGATGTTGCCTTCCCCACTGCTGTTTTAGGTGTGAGTATTGCTGGTAATTTTTGTCCTGGTCATGGTGACATTTGGTTCATGATCAGTGAAAATTTGTGACCCCAAGTACACATTGAACAATAAAGCTAATGTTCCTATACCATTTCTATTCCTTATGCAAACTAAAATTTTGTTGCATAAAACAGCATCTCTGTCTCCCTCTGTCTCAGATTTCAGTCCAGATTTATTGATTTCAGTGTAATTCAGTGGAGGCTGAATTAATTGCAAAGTGTTGCCCAAGAGCTAAGTACAGAAATTGGCCACTACTGACTTTCCAGCTGGAATTCTGCCTGAGTGGCCAGACTGAAATACCTACTAGGTTGGTCCTATTTTTGACATAAACTCAATAAACTCCACTTCCTTCCACGATTCCCATTGCGTGGATGGACTTCCTGGAGGGAAGGATTTGGACTTCAGTTTCTTTTCCAATGAATGCTTCACAGAAAAACACTAAACAGGTGCTGGAATGGTGACAGGGAGACAGGCTCCTACTGAAGGAAAMTTTCCTCACTTTTTAATTGTGCCCAAGATCATGCTCTGTCAAAAGGCACATTTAAATAGTCTGTTGAAGTTGAACTGTTTCCAGAAAAGCTAATAAATGTKGTAAAGCAGTTGCAGGTGTGGCTCAGCACAGACATGCTGGGGCTGATATCTGAGGTGATAAATCAGGAGGGAGAAATAGAAGATGGCAAGGATGAAGGGGCAGAAATGGAGAGACAAGCAGATGTAGAAGTTGGCAGTGAAGCCAGCCTATAAAAACAGACTGCTCCTCTTCCTTGCAGGGCCCAACCCAGCAGATGTGCTTTGAGAATTCCCATCAGATCAGGCTTCAGAGAAGAGCCAGAGCAGTAACAAGTTCACAGTTCCCAGCAGGGTTTGAGATCAAGCTGGAAGCTGTGCTGCTCTGGCTCGTCAGCTTGTGGATGCCCAGAAGCAAATCCATTCCTTTCCCTTTCTCTCCAGAGCTTTGCTCTTCAAGTGCCACAGGAAGAGGAACATTGGGCTTGAGGAATCAAATTTTACTCTTTGATGCTTGGCTCAGCAGTTAGCCTAATTATTTTTGTAAATGTGGCAGGCAAGTTTCTTGCTAATATGTTCCTTCTTTTTTTGAACTATCCACATAGAATGTGAAAAAAAATTCTATACTGCTCTGAGATGCCAAAGTTCAGTTTTAAAATTAAAAAGCTCAGAATCGAGACAGATCTGCTGTCAAGTATAACCTCACCTCTTAAGCATTTGAAAGCCTGAAGGTCTTGGAGAGAAAATGAAGAAGGGTATCTAACTTTCAAGRCAGCATGCATTTGCACCCTGATCTCCTTATTTATTTTGGTAAGAAGCATACAGAAAAAAGCACTACTACATTGAAATTAATCATGTGGAMGTGATTTCTGCAGGAGAGGCCATAAGATAGCTGCAGAAACTGAAGAAAAGCCCAGACTCTGCTGCTGTGATGTGCTGTGCTGACATACAGGAGCCTGCATAACAAGAGAGACACGTGCCATGAGACACATGGGAATGAGCTGCTCTCAAGGCCACACTGGGCAGGTTAAACACCAACTGGAAGACAAAATCAAGGCTTCACACAGTGAATGACACCAGCAGAGAGATGAGGGGCAGCTGAAAGGGCGGGGTACACAACAACTTCCCCTCGCAGGAAAAGARCTGGCAGCTTCTGGGTGAGGAGGCTGCTAATATTTAAACGTTTATACTGTGTTTTTGTGCTGTGGCCATGATCACAGAGAGAAATTCTAAGAGAAATAGTGTTTGGTAGGTATAGGATCTATGGGCAAATATAGTGGATACAGGAGAAATATGAGACCCATGCAATCAGCAAGCCAARCACTGAATCCTTGAGAAGATTTGCTCACAGACTTAAGATACTCTTGTGAAAAATAAAAAACTATGCTATCATATCCCAACGCATGAGATTGAACGTTGCGAGTGAGATCTTCCAAAATAAATTGTTACCAGCAAGATCTGTGCAATCCTGAACATTTAGCTGTTAAGCAGTCTTTTTCTTCTCTGTAGTGGTATAATTTGCATTTTGATTGAACTAGCCAAATATTTTGTCAAACAAAAGAGTTTCTTAGCAAACATAATTATGCTTTCAGTTTAGATGACCTTTTCCTTGATAAAAAAAAAAAAAATCCTGATTACCTTTTCTATTAATGAAAACTTGATTAATGTAGTTGGATGAATTATTAAAGAAGAGATAACTGAATTAATCATACTTAATGTAACAGCAGATTACTGGGAGCTTATAGATTAGTATCAGCATTTCCCTTCCTGTTATAGGCTAATATAAATAGATTTCATTCAAATCTATGGACTATGTCMATTTTTTTCTGGCTTTACTCACAAATTAACACTGCTCTTTTAAAACTCCTGGTATATAACAGACACAGTTATTTGTGTCTTTTTTGAATCAAACAAAGTGTTTTTCTGCTGGTCCATGCTTTTCACTATGTGCTTTTAACAGAAGCTGAAAATCTGTTCTTTTTGAAAATACAGCCTTTAATTGTCACACATTGAAAAGAAGTCTGATATTTATTCAATATGGATTTGCAAATATTCAGACCTTGAGGCTGATGAATCAGTTTTGAGCTGCTCTTTAGCTACCCAGTTGCTTTGTGAATTGCTGTTCTGTTGGTTTGTTTCCTGAGAGCTGAGATGGATCATGCAGCAGTGGGCTGCTGCACATTCTCATGTTTTTATTTGAGAGAAAAGAAGTCAATTCTCTTCTTCCTTTTCTTTTCCAGACCTTGCTATCAATAGCTGGGACACATGCAGAGGATGAACAAAGCAAGCAGGAGCCRGGTGACAATATTTTTCCACTCTCTGGGAGTGTCTGATTCTTCTTGAGGAAGAGACTGTCTGAGTCCATTGAATTCCTGTATAGCTCAGTCTCTGATAGACACAAAGTATAATCACAGCCCTTGAAATATAATGAGCCCCTGATGCACAGTGAAACAATTCCAGACATATACATGTGACATGGGAAGAAGCACGTGCCAAAAATCTCTCTTTTGCCATAAAGGGARAAACTATTCCCTTGAAAAGGTAAAATCCAATGAGCTCTCTAATATAAACCTTTGTTTATATATGGTATTTTTTTCTGACATACCTCTGTTCAGAATCTTTTAAACACCTTCAGAAAAAGGTTTCCTTTTTTTTTAAAGAAAAGTGACTTGAATCCTCCTCTATTCAAAAGACTGCCATTATAAAAAAAAAAAAAAAAAAAACCAAACAAAAAACCTATATAGTTTTTATGTATGTGACTGTAACAGCATGTATGYAAATCAAAGCTGCAATGGACTTTTAATATGACCCAGCTCAGCACATGGTGACCAGCAGAGAAGCTCTAGCCAGCTTGTCTGGGACACGTTGGTGGCTCCCACATTCCTCATGAGCTTGTGGGTGACATGAGAGGGAAGATAAGGCACCATCTACGAAGCAGAGACTGAGTGGTGGCAATAATGTAAAGAGAGGACAGGAGCATGAAAATGTGGGTGATGTTTAAAAGAAATTGTGCAATGAGTTCAGGAGGAAAACATAATTTAAACATAATTTTAACATCTGGTTTGGTTGAACAGRGCTGTATCCCATCCAAAAGTCTGCATGGGGCCCCCTTTCTGTCTTCTTTTATCTTCTTGTCCTTTGGGAACACCTTAGGTAATGAAATATCTCCCMCTTGGGCAATGAAATAGTTGAGCTGTTGGAGGCAGTGTGTAGGTTTGCAGGGAGAAGCCTGGAAGAGGGATAGCCAGCGTGGCTCAGGCCAGGAATTTATCTGGTTTCACATCTTACTTGTCATCAGAGCTAGCTTTGAGCATGTGAGGAAGATGCCACAAACAGCAGGAAACTGAAGGGGGGGAATGAATCCAGCAAACCTGAGTGGTTGTAATGGACCCTGTCACACCACACAGCCTCTGTTTAGTCCCTCATTATCATTTATTATACCTTTCATATTATATTAAATATACATGGTATTTCATAWAATTTATAATGTCATTTATATTGGTCATTATAACCCTTGATATTTTTCTTATCAGTTTAATGTTCAATTCTCTTTGAACTTACTTAGAAATTCTGAGACAATGAGCTCTATAATTTAATCATGTGCAGAGTGTGCATGCTTTAGTGGGGAAGGATAAGAGGCAGCTCTTTTACTGGCTTTTAAATTTGTAAATTCTCATTTTCATGGAATTTAGACTTTCTGTTAGATCTGAAACTTTGCCTGGTACTCTTCCTTCTTTAATTTTCATCTAATGGTTACAATGCAAAGAGCAAATACAGAGTAAACAAAGCAACACAGTGTATTCACAAGGTGTTTGTTTATCAAAGACATTTTGCAAACCATATTTGAAAGGTTAAAAGAAAAAAAAAATCCCTATTTTTGTCTCCCAAAACMTTCTTTATATTTAGCTCCAGAATAGTCTAATACTTTCTGTCTGTATRAAATAACAGAGTTCACATTTCCAAACCTGAATGGTTCTAAAAAGACCATGACACATTTTCATTTTTTTTTTWAAATGTAATCTCAAGCTTGAAATTGCCTACAATCTGTTGAACAGCTTTCAAGACTGATATATAAGCATAAGAAAGGATGGTCTCCAGAGAGCTAATCTTGCAGCAAGTAATGCTTTGGGGTTTGAGCCAAATAGGATTGGAGAGCAGGTTTTCTATCAAGAATGATTAAACTGTCTATATAAAGCTCAGATTAGGAATTTAAAAACAAATGTGTACATGAAAAGGCTTTAGTAGGAAACTAAAATCCTACAAATCTGATATTTCATTAAAAGCAGTACTA
>NW_026623314.1:1595561-1613505 GCF_030028575.1 Malurus melanocephalus | reverse complement strand
TGTCTTTTCATGCTATTTTCATGGTGGTAAGTCAACTTGCAGGAAACTGGGGTCATACAGGAGAGACTATCCATCTGATGGATTCATTATATCCAGTCCAGGATACCAGCACAGCCACCTGGAGAAYGCACTGGGCTGCATCTTCTTATTTCCACGTTCAATCCCAAACACTAAAGTGTAACAAAAATGTCCATGTGGTTTTTAGCAATACCATGAAAGTGTAAAAATTGTTATACAGGAGTGAAAGAGAATAAAAATGTGCTTTTAAATCTTGAGTGAAACCAGATTAGGACACTAACGACCCAGTGGAAAATTCTGAGAATATCTCACTTCAGTCAAGTGGAGCAGCTTGAAACCTAACCTCTTATGATACAGGAAATGGAAAAACTATCAACAGAACAAGGCAAAAAGGCCAAAAAAGTTGAGATAAAACCCTGTTGCAAGTCTGATTTTGGGAAAGYTCTGAATCAGAACTCAAAAGGTAAAGTAATTAAATAAATATTCATCCTCACAGACTTTAAATATTTTGTGAATAACAAATGGTGTGAAATCGCATTTTGGAAAACCCTCCTCCATTCAGGATTAAAGCAGTACTTTTCTACCTCTCTCTGAATTGTTAAAATCTTTACTAAAAATGGGGGTGTTGCAGTTTTAGAGTTTTTCCCTATTGCTAATGGAAAGAGTGGCTAGTATTAAAAAAAGTGTAGAAACAATCAGAGATGTGATCACAGATCCAGGAACAGTATAAAAAACTCTTTAATAAACTCAACAAAAACCAGGTTATTATCACATATCAACCAATGCAACTTTGTAGACTCCACTTGTAAAATAAACATAATCAAAAAGATTGGAAAGAAATAGATGAGGTAGATTAGGTAATATAGTGTGGAAGCTATCTTTGTTTTTCTACCTTTCATGAATGTATTTCTAAAGCCTAATAAAATACCTCTTTATTTATTTTTTTTGTTCAGTGTTCCTTCCTATGGTGAATTGGTTGTGGCTTTTGCATTAAGCAAGGAAATGTTTAACTGTGTAAATGCATTAGTGGGAGCTGGGGGACAGAAGTGGGAATGCAAGGAATGATGTCAGGATGGTGAGGCTGACTTGGATCAATGGGGACCAGAGAGGGTCTCCCTGGGAGGCAAAAGCTATAGCAGGAGAAGATAAATTGGCTCAGCACAGGCTGGAGGACGTTTGAGGGCATATGGGGAATGTTAGGATGGGGAATAACCCAGGGCATTCCAAGAAAGGCAAGGTCAGAGCAAGGAGCACAGCTGAACTGAGAGTTATGTATTTTGGGATGTTGGGTGATGATGCTGGAGGAATCCATGTGTAGGAAGCCAAAACACCTCCTTATTTTTAAGCCAAATGCCAACAAACTACAGACTTTTCCTATTATTCCTCGATATTTCCTGTACACAGACTGTTCCCTTTTCCTCTAATCCCATCACACAGCAATCCAAAGCTGCTTCTCCAAGCTTCAAAAAGATGGCAAACAGTGAAACAACTCTGGCTGACCTGAACAGACAGCAAGCCCAAAATTTTTGGGTGCTGCCACCTTAGACATAACACATGAATATTTTCTCTAACAGGGATTTTTAATTGAAAGAGGCATCTTTACAAGACCGAGTTTTGGCTTATTTTATATCTAATATATTTTTTAATCAGAGCCCTCCAGATGCTACTGTGTTCTCCTCATTCAAAACGATCAATGGCCATATGCTTCAGAAGCAAAGGCTTAATTGCAAAGATGTATCTGGAAATCAACCGAGCCAGGGGAGAAGAGAGGGAATTTCGTTAGCAATCAGGCAAACAAACACAGGCATGATGAATAAATAACGAGGAAATGTGCTCAGCTTTCTCTCTATTGATCAAATTTCCAAATGCTTCCAGGCCCCACAAACAGGGAATGAAATCGTTGTCTCRTGTACACACATACATTCACCCCTTATTTCTGTAAATATCAACCAGGAATTCTTAGAGGAGAAGTGAAAGTAGGGAAGGAAATAAAATGTTAAGACACATGACACTACGGCCGGGTGATGCCTCAACACTGATTTTGGGAGGAACCAACATCTGTCCAAGAATGGAATTGAAATGGAGCCAGGAGGCATCTGTGGATGGAAAAAAACTGATGCATTAAGATGAAAATGTATGAAGCTGTTGTGAGCATTTGTGGGTATTTATAATGATCAAGTGGTTTTGACCAACAGAGAAAGCAGCAGATTCTGTACCCTATTTCAGGTTTGCCAGGGTCTGTGTTACTGGCATATTTCACACATTGCMGTTTTAGAAACACCTAGTTTAAATAAAACTAAAGACCTGGTTTCTGAATGTGCAGCAGGTTTCATCCTGCCATCCCAGTAATGTATTTGGGTATACACTGAGAGGAAAAGTCACATGTATCCAGACTTGTTTTGTATTTTACACAGTGAAACATATAATGCAAAAATATGTTTTTAGCACCCCAAAATCCCATAATCATCATACTACCCAAAGACAATTAAAAAGTTATTCCAAAATTTGCTTTAYTTCCACTAGAGGTCAGTCAATAGATGGCAAAATTTCATGTTGCAGGGATTGTATATTGACAACTTTACCTGCATGACTTCTGCAAACCTGCTGAACAAGAAAATTATTGCATATGAAGATATTATGCAAGAAAAATGCTTTTAAATACCTGCCAAAATTTTAGAAGCTTATCCAGCAGGACTAAGGGACTGATTGTCCCTCACTACTGGRCACTGGTGATGCYRCAGCTCAAATCCTGTGTYYAGTTTTGGRCCCCTCAYTRCAAAGAGACATTGAGGCACTGGAGWGAGTCCWGAGAAGGGCAGCAGAGCTGGWGAAGGGTCTGGAGCACARTTCCGATGAGRAGCAGCTGAGGGAGCTGGGGGTGATGAACCTGGAGAAAAGAGACTCAGGGAGACCTTATCACTCTCTACRRCTGCCTGAAAGGAGGGAGTAGCCAGGTGAGGGTCRGTCYCTTCTCCCAGGTCCAGTGGCAWCTGGGGAGTTTAGAYTGGATKTTAGAAARATTTCTTCACTGAAAAGTTAGTCAAGCACAGGAACAGACTGCTCAGAAAAGTGGTGGTGTTGGGGAGGGTGTCACCATCCTTGGGGGTATTTAAAAGACATGTAGATGTGGCACTTGGAACATGGTTTCATGGTGGATTTGATGGTGGATTTCATGGATTCATGGTGATGCTGGGTTAASTGTTGGACTTGAGGAAGTTAAGCATCTTTTCTAAGCTGAATGATCCCAGACTCTGCAAGGCTATCAAACAGGAAATGTGTGTGAAGAATGGCTTTTTCACAGTTGAGCACAGTCTGGATAGAAAGACTATGTTATTGTGAAGTGGTTTGTAAATTACAGAAACTGATTGGAAATCTACACAAGMCTTGTACAAAGCTGAAAATGCAGCAAGATTGTTGGGTTTCTTTAAGGSAAACTGTCTTAACATAAAACTTGTACATATCAAATGGCTTTAGTATGGCTGTCTGGACTTAAAATTGTCATTTCAAAAAAAAGTTTGCCCCAGCTATATTTACCACTGCCCTTAATTGCTACCTCTCATGCAGGGTATTCTCCAGATCAATTGTTGAAGAGATACAGCTGTTCAGTTGCTTTATTTGTTATTATTTTATTCATTACCTTTTCTGCAAACAGCATATTCACTCCTTGTAATTTTTTCCAGCTATTGAATTACCTGATTTTTAATATTGTTAATTGATTTCTCTTGTCTCAGGACCTCAGTAATGAGGTCCTTGCCCTCAGATGCTCTTTTTTGGCTCCAACATGCAGTAGTAAGTTTTCAATCTAGAAAGCAATTTTATTGCACAAGATGGCCTCTCAGAAACTATTAAGCTGGACAATATCTGTGCTTATTTTTTTTTTCTAAGTGAGTATTTTCCTAATATTTAAATGCTTCCAGTACACTTGCAACGATCTTCCATTTTCCACCAMGTGTCACCAGCTGTGATGATTTTAATTACACTCAAATGCAGCTTTTTGTCGCCACACCTGYRCTKCAACTGCATCAAGGCTGGGAAAAGSAATTTCTCCTAAGGATTCAKCACAGCACTRTTCATGTGTGGACCAAGAACATAAAAAATGTGGGTACCAGTACTCAATTTATTAAAGTATTACATATATATCTTTATGCCTTGACATGTTTGCTTGTCACTCACATAGAGATATAAACCCTACCTGGCATTACTCAGTTATAACACTGAAATGCTTCACCATTCAGCTTCGGGAAAACTGAAGTGCTAAGGTTGTAATTCAGGAATCATTATCTGTCCTTCACTTCAAATTATGTGATGCATGTCTGAAAAAAAATTTTATATTCTTACAGTTCTATAAAATAGTTTTGTAAAATAGAATTTATATGCAGTTCCTGATAACCCCAAATTTCAGGTCACTGGCTTCTTAACCAAGAGTCATGGAGTAGGAGTGCCATTAGTACTGAAATCTTTTCATTGTAATTGGACTTGACAGCTAAGCACAGGATTAAAAAGCTCATTTCCATGAAGCCCTTGGAGGAGCATTTTCAAAACTTCCTATTTTTCCAATCGGTGCCTGTTGTACTGGACCTCTCAGGATTAAGCTGAAACACCACACACAGTTTTGAGCACAGGTCAGAAGATTTTTTAATTCAGAGGCAGCATTTTCAAAAGGAGTTATGTCTTTTGCCCTGTTAACTATGCTTTTTCTGACACATGACATTTGAAAATTTATTTCTGGCTATTTCAGCAATGGAAGGATGATCTAGTAGAGCCCTTGAGTCCCTTTAAAATACATTTCTTTTAATGTTTCACTGCCAGGATGTTATAAAAGAAATGTGCTTTGAGAAAAACTTGTTGAGATCTGATATCTCAAAATGATTGGTTTTATGTGCTCTTGGAGTTTCAGTCCTTAAAATTTCCTACTTCARTCAGAATCAAGATTCATCTTGTAGCACCTCTGTGAAAATGACAAAGCAAATACATCCATATTCTTGTTCATTTRCAATACCTAAAAATGTGGCAGTTAYATTACTTTGTTCCTTCTAATATGTCTTGCAGCAGAAGACTACTTCCATAAAGCTGGGAAATTGTGGCTTTACCGCATCCCTTTTGTGCTCTTACTGTGACAGAAAGCTTTCCCCAAGAGGGAGCATGAGGGGAGGTGGGAGGACAGCAGAACTGCACATAGTGATGAACACGTAGAGAGAGCTGGTAAAAGAAACTCATTTTGCTTGCATGTCAGAAGAGGTGGGATGTGCCCTAGGGGAGCAGATTTTTGGATGAAAGTTGCTGAACTTTTCCCTGATGTTCAGAAGTGAGCACTTTGCATAATGGCTACTCTGGGACTTTTACCCTGGGGCTCTTTAGACAGCTGCTGACTAYGACAAATGGAGAGGGATTTTTTTTTTTTCCCCTTGCCATGCGAGGCAGGGCCAAATGAATTTGTGCTTTCACKAAATCAGGCTTTTCTGGAGACGCCCAACACTCTTTGTTCCTCTCTTAGATGGATTTACCGAGGAGGAACAGAGCTTTGTGGATTTTGGCCTCCCCCATCCCTGCTTGGTGCCCTTGCAGGGGTAGGGAATAGCAGCCTGCCTCGGGACTGCTGAAAAGCATTACACCGGTGGGGTGTTAAATCCCAGTTATCCCAGTCCACATTAAAACCTGGGGTGTGCCCTCCTTCTCCTCGAGCACAATGCCCCAGGCTGTTCCTACCAGACTGCAAAGGCAAAGTGAACCCCTGCAAGGACCTCATGATTGGGCTTTGTTGAGTGGAGTCAGTTAGGGTGTCTTTATGCTGGCAAGAGTAAACCTGCACCAGTGATTCCAGACAGCTGGAACACAGCCCCAGCCACCCCAGCAGGGCTCTGCCATCGAAGCAGCCTGTGAACACATTGTTCCCACGCAAATCCCACAAGCAGGTAAGCTCCAGAGGGGTTTAGGGTTTCCAGGGACAGGGCTTTGCCGTGAGCCTTGAATGAGCAAGCCCACTTTTGTTTGGGTTTATAACTCCTGCGTTTATAACTCTTTCTCTCTCTCAGCATGAACAACCCTTGAAGGCTCTWCAGATACTGCTGAAAAAAGTGTTATAGACACTTCAGACTTAAACTCACATAGCTCCTTCGAGATAAGAGCATTTCATACCAGTCCTGCTTCAGTCTTTGCTGTCTGGAGTTCTGGTCCAGCAAAAGCTAATAGAGAAAATGGTATCTCTACCCTTGTTCATTTATGACAACTGGTGTTCAGACCCAAACTGGCCATTCATGTGCTTTTATTTGAGGACATATTAAAAATCACCTTGGGTACATAGAGGACTGATATATATATGTACATATATATGTGTCTATGAAGATACTATAGCCTTATCTGCTTAGTTACACAAGTTTTGGATTGAATTAAATAGAAAGATTAGTACAGAAAAGTAAAAAATAATAGAAAGGAGAACCGAGTATTCATAAGGAAAAACCAATGAAATTATTTTGGAATGGATTTTAATACTGGGAGGTGCATGCTTTTTGCAGGGTAGTTTTACCCCTAAGTTCAACACTCCCTACAGTGCCATGAGGGATGGTTGGAGCCAGCACTGAGTAAATCCAGCTGTTACAACACCAGGTAAAGCAATACTCTGGATACCATTTGCCATTGTGTATCTCAGAAAAAAATTGATATCAAGAAAATACTTTGACAACAGTACACACAAGGGTGCAATATGAATAACAGAATATTTAAAAGCTGATACAAGAAGACAGCTGCAAAATGCCATGTGAAAAATCCACAGAGAAACAGAGAGATGAAAATAGGCAGGACATATAATACCTTGCTCTTGGCTGGGAATTCAAACCTTATCTGCTAAGCCATAACCAACATCAGTCTGCTACCTGATCTTGATTCCTCGTGCACCCTTCAGAGAAAAATTAAGAAGAGCTGAGGCTTTGCATAGCTAAAGCTGCTCAGATGTGTTTGGAGGAAAAAAGAAGAGATAATATGGCATTGTGAAATGTTGGTTATTTCATGACCAGTGTACCCTATTTCCTCCTGCCAAATCTATGGCGATGTTGGGATGCTAAAAAAACCAACAAAACCCAAACACAAGCCCCAAAGAGTTTTGTCTCCCCTAGTCCTCCTGTGTAACCGAGGGGCTGGAGGATATTGTATGATTAACAGCTCACTCTCACAGTGAAGCTACCACAACTCAGCAAGTAACAGTGTGTGTCAGATGAGCTCTGGCAATTGTTCATGTTCAAAAATTAAAAAATTAATGTGCCTGACATACAAAATACTAAGTAATGTTATTTAACTCTCTTTCATCACATCAAATTGCTCCCAGCATGCCATGGCTTAGGAGCGTGTATTGGAAGGGTTTCACTGCTCTAAATTTAGATCTCTCTGCTGCAGAGGTCTGTGTCTGAGCTAGCTGCCCAAGTTCATACTAAAGTCAGTGGAAAGAAACAGGTGCACCTGGAGTGCCCTTGGTCTTGGGGCAGCTGTACAACATTGTGTGTGTGGTTCCTGCTGCACTGAGACTAAACAATGTCTGCATCATTAGCTCAGGTGTTATTGCCCGAGATTAACTGGCACTAATTTTTGGAGAGCTGCCATATCTCAGATGATGGGGGGTTATCAATTTGAGCAGGAAGACTGACTGGTTTAGTATAATCTTTCCCTGATCATAGCGAAGAGAAATTAAGATTTTACTGGATATCAGTAAGAAAAATCTTCATCTAAATATTTTCAGGTTTAAGGTGGGARTTCTGCTAGTTTCTTAAAATCTCTAACTGAGGAGGCAGGTCACAGAGAAACCAGCTAAAACTCATCTGCCATATTAACTAGAACTCTTTACTTTTAGATACATAGCAATTCCTCCCTTTTAATCTTGTTACTTCTAATCCTGCAGGTACTGGATGATTTTTCATTTTGCAGTACAAACGGACCTGCCACAGCAATCCAGGGAGAATGTGGATTCAAGCGGCACTAAAGGAAAAGTACAGCTCCTCATCCGGTATGATGACTCAATATTTTCAACAATTTACTGTCAGAGAAGCATTTACTGTGGTTTTACTTCAGTCTTCCTGAAAGCATATAAGTCTTGATCCTCTCATGTGGTTTGGCAATTTTGTTCTCRCAGTAAACTTGCAAAATGACGGGAGATTTCATTTTATTGTCYTATCCTAATCAATTTTGCCCAAGAGTAATTCCTGTAGGATATTAAGAACTCTTTCTCCAACATCCCATCTCCCCTGCTTTGAGGTGAGAGTTGGTGGAGAACTTGGGAAAAAGCTTCCCAGAGCTCTTTTTTATATGATGAGCTAAATGCTCTTAGATGGACCAGCTAAAGCTGCCTTCAATAATGTCACTCCTCTCACCCCATCTAGCTCAATCTCTGCCTCAGTGTCCTTTGATAATTCACGTCCATATTACAAATAACTTTTATGGCAATGTGGGTTATGCAGTTGCCATTTCGTTCCTGTCCTCTCTTAGGTTTCCCAGTCCAGCTGTATATCCTACCTTGTGCTGGTACGAGATGGAGTAATAAAAAAAAAATAATATGCTCAAGGAATCCTTATTGCACACGTTATCTGCCTTGCAGTGTTGCTACTGAAGCACTTTCTCCAATTYAACAGAAAAAGAGGGAGGAGGGGGAGGCAGCTGCTGAGCATTTGGGTGTAGCTTCAGGACAAGGAGACAAAATTGCCTTGTTTTCCACTCTAGCAATCAACAAACACTGGTGGAGGGGGAKAACAAGTCATCCTTATTCCTAATAAAAATGAAGTTTAAATTCAGGATTATGACAGTGACAAATTACAAACAATTTAATGAAAACTTCATGAGAACATACTATTTGGCTTTCTTCCTAAAACTGCATTTTCTGTCAGTGCAGCAGCACAAGCTTTTAGGGCTTGTCTTGTACAACCTTTGCACTATTGCCTTCAATTTATGGTATCAATTAGCKAATTAGTCATAGGAAACCTAAACCTAAGTCAGTCTCAAGTAGACTCTGATTCAGGCAGGGAAACCCTGATGACCGGCTTGCAGCACATTTTCTTCAGATATCAGTCATGCCTCTGGAGTGGTTGGTTGCACTGTGGCCTTGAAGCAGAACCATCCATGATCCCAGTTTAGTTTCCTCTTCTCAGGATGTGCTGTGGCTTTTCTATCAGCCTCCTGTGGTGTACAGCCAGATAAAATGAAGGCTGAACTGAAGGGAATAGCACTGCAGTCCCGGATTTCAGCAGTGTCAAAACCTGGCTCCAGATTTGTCCCTTCTACTGGCAGTCTTGTGAAATGGTATAATACATCCTGTGTACCCTAACTGTGCTTTGTAAATTACAAATAATGTAGTTCAGATMTTTGTGAAGAGTGCATCCAATTCCAAAACATTAGAAGTACTCAATTWCCTTTTCAAGTTCACAGGGAATACACTGGGCTGTGTTCAGAAGCATTGGCACTCAGAATTTCACTGAATTTTACTGTATTTCTGTAGGCACAGGGTAAAAACCATAAATTTCAGGAGATTTTAGAACGAGTTGCTGAGGGTTTAGTCTGTGTTTCTTCACCCTCTCCAGATGTCTGCAGTGAGGTCAGGTAAACATGCTGCCATTTGCTATTCTTTTCTTTTTCTCATTCTTTTCTTGCATAGAAATTTCCCCTTCTCCTCTGTGTTCTGGCAGAGGGTGGGATGATGGTCTGGTGCTCAGTGGGTGCCAATTGCTTTGCAAGTATTGATGTGTCTTGTCACAATTAGCCCTGGCTTGTTCAGATGTTATTCTGTCTCTTTTTTTGAATACATTTCATTGTGCTTCTTTGAATTGCAAAATAGTACAACTTTTGTGGAATATAGCACAAAATATGCAAGGTTTGAGACCCAGGCTGACTTCTGTCTCTGAATTGAGAGTTTGAGGAGCAAACAGTTTATGATGGCTTTGTAGCTCTTCCTTCTTCTGAGAGCTGGGATTTTTCTGTTTTTCTGCTTAGAGGAAAAAKAAGTAATAATTTCTTAATTAGTTTCATCATTTAACATGGGATGTTCACTGGTTATAAATGTAAAAGAGGTTGTTTGCATTTCTGTGTCACATAGTAGAAACCCAGTGTTACTGCGTGTTTACTAACAATGTTGTTTATTTACAGTTTCATTACAGAAATACAATCCTTATGCAGGGTAACTCTCATGATTAAAAAAAATAGAGAGCAAGGATAAGGCATTCAATACGAGGTTGCTTCCTGTTTTTTTAGCTGTTGCTTTTCTACACAAATAACTCTTCCAGTATTGGGATCTAACCTAAATTGATTTTCAGAGAGATTTGTTAGCATTACACTTTGGCTCTGCAGATAAGACTTTTAGAAAGAGTGGGCTGTCAGTGTCAGAAATGTCTAAAGTGACTGTGGTAAGCCTGTTTCCACGCTGTCTGAGAGGGTGTTATGTGAGACGCTGCCCTCAAATATTTGTGCTTGCACAGATGATTGACTTAAAACCCCCCACACCTGTGATCTCTGCAATGTTCAATCTGTTTGTGCAGCTGCTCCTGGGAGACACTTACACGCAGTAATTGATTCGTTCAGCGCTCCTGCTACGGCACTGGGGTGTTATAAAAGCTGGTGAATTAAATAACATTTCAGTGGTACACAGCTTCTTCCTCTCACTCTGAATGATGCTTCTCAGGTACCAGTGTTTTGCTGTAGGAACCCTACTTTTCCAAAATAGTTACAACAGTTAAAAATACTGATTTTAAGAAGTAAAAGCATCTGTGTTCATCACTTCCTTTCCCGAAGTCAGTCTTTCTATTTCCTTTGCTGAACAACGGATGAAGATAACACCCTTAAAAAGATGACCAGGAGGCAGAGGGCAAGGAGCAAGTTGAGTGCAGAAAAAACAACCAAGATACCTTGTCTTTATTCCTTGTCTGAAGGGAAAATTTAATGTTTGAAATTAAAAAGCTGATGATAGAATTTAATTGTACTCACAGAATGAATACAGTGTTATTATTTCTGAAGTACTGCTATGGTTGAAAAAAAAAGCTTTTAATGAATCTTCTCTCCCATGTTATGTAACTGGAAGAGAACAGGTCATTAATTCACCCACATGTAGAATTAAAATAATCTCTCCTACAACATGAGGTTTAAAACAACATTATCACATAGTCTTTTGAGATTAAAAAGGAAAATAATATAGTCCATGGTCATTCCCATTCTGCTGTGCACAATTAAGTTTATTTTTCAGACTAACATTTTTTTAGAAGTACCTCAGCAAGTGATAATCAAGCTGTCTAAAAAGCACTACAAAAATTATACATTTTATGTATATAAAGATTGTATTTACTGTGCTTCCATCAACCTAGCACACACTGTGAGATGGATTTTACATTGGAACCTGCTCAAGAATTCAAGTTCTCCACAGTAAGAGTTGATTTAGGACTAAAATGGTTTTACATCTGATAAAACCCATAGGTTCTGACGGGGTACACTTTATAAATAAAAGCAGAAATGARCCTTATTCTTTCAAAATTTTACTACCCATCTACTTTTGATGGGTTTCTTTTGGTGGCAACAGCTAATTGCAGATACAGACCTTATAATTTGTGCTACTCACTAGGTCATAGCCCTCCAAAACACTGGATGTTAGGTGTGCAGTGCAGAGGATGGTTATGAACCCAAATATTTTGTTGCATCAGTGATTTATAAAGGCAGATTTTGCATAGTTTGTATTTATATTGGGGGTGCATGACTAGATAAGGAATTAGCCAAGTGATGTTTTGGAGAAACATCCTGATTTAGATGAACAAAATTTCATATGTGGGTGTAGATGCAACACAAGGTCAGTGGAGTGAGAGACAGAGGTTATTTTGTAAATCTGGGTTTAAGTACTGAAAGATTGAAAGCCAAGTGCCCACAATTTAAATGGAAAAAAATAAAGGAAAAACACCATCATGAGCACACATCACTGTGAAATAATAATTAAAAATTGATGCACTAGAAATAAAGGTGTGATTTCTTTAGATTTTTTTTAAGCTTTGTCACTTTACTGAATGGAGAAAAGACATAACTGTTGAGTAATATCTAGCATGTAGAAWTATAACTGTGGCAGCACCGTGATGACAGCGTTCCCTGTCATGTGTGAGATACGAAACAAAGCCTGCCAAGGTGTGAGGAAACATCTAAAACCTACCCAAGCTCTGTCATAATCATGGATCACAGTTCTTTTCCAGTCATGCTGTTGTAAATCAACACAATACATTCTGGTATGCTTTACAGCCATTCTGGGTTTATAAATTGGTGTAATGGGTTTTGAAAAAGTGATTGCTTATTTTAGGAATAAGTTATTGTTAAGCTGCTCTCATGTAAGTCTGTTCAAAGTGACAAAGGGTAGCTCAGGAAGGCATGGAGGAGGAGGCTTGATTAAAAGTTTTTGCACTATTTCTTGTCTTTCAATAAAGCAAAAGTAGCCCATTAGCTGCATAAGACTTGAGTTGAGTGGTTGATAATTTCTTGCTAGTTTGTTACACATATTCTTGCTGATGTAAAACATGTGATATTCCTTAATGCAAAATGAGAACACGATATGGTAAAACTCAACAAAGAGAGGTCAATTTCAACAATATTTTTAACTGAAAATGGTTTTGATACTATAAGAAAATATCTATTGTTCTTGTCTTGTGACCAATCCTTAACTTTTAAAGGGAATTCATCAAAATTTGGAATACCAGTGTTACAAAAAAGTGATTCTCATTCTCTTATTTATGAGTCAGATTACATTTTGGTAACATTACAAAGTTTTTCCTCTCTATTTACAAGGATTCTAAAGTTTTAAAGGGGAACTGCACCCACCCTTTTCTGTATTTTAAGTGAAAACTACTATTCTTATAAAATCTAATGGATAATGAGCTGGGGTTTTCATTGATGTCATTGAAGACTCTGAAGGTGATCATAAAGTTCTGAGCTGGCAGGAGTTATGATAGATAACTAGGAGTGCCTTTGAAAACAATATGTGAAAATCTGTAAGAAAAAATACAGATGTATTGAAAACTGTGAGGGGAAAAGAAGCTCAAAATACATGAAACATGGAGTCTGACAAATGGAGAGCTGGAATACATCTTGTGCTTTGCTATTCTACTTTCTTGCTCTGTGGTCAAACTGAAGTGTTGTTTAGCAAATATTTACMTGACATGCTTTTGAAAAYCTCCACCTTAATTTTCATACCCTTYGTAGGCACCCTTGTAGAATTTTGCTGTCCTTGTGATCAAGTGGAAGGGTGCTTTAAACTCCTGTCTGGCCTCTCACCTTTCCCTGCTGTGAAACAAACCAATTATTCATTTCACTCCTTAAACCTCAGAGAGTAGTTAACCTCTACACCCTTTTAAAACGATTTRGAGATACATGAAAACTGCTGTGTCTACTAAGCACCTTGCTACCCTTTATGTACTTACAAATTGATCATTTAACATTTGCTCTGGMATCTTGCAGGGATGTGAAGCTGATCTATGATTCCCTGGACTCTTTCTGTGTTACAGAAAGCACAGTTCTTTCCGTGATTTCTCAAGGATAATGATTCAGATTTCTTTGGCTTCAGGGTACATTTGAGCACGCCCCATTGACTTTAATAGAGGCAAACCATCCACTCTCTGCTGTGCCCTTTAACTGCTCTGCCCTGCTTTCTGCCTACCTGCAAATATTAATGGTGTTAGGTGGCCTGTCCTTTCGCATTAGTGTGCACAAAACTGGTGACAGAACAGCCTCCTCTCTGTCATCCCTTAATGTTCCCGCTGCCTGCTCCTCAGGCTGCTGAAGGGCTTCCTCCCTCTGCAGCACTCCATTGCTGCTGCTCTCCTGTCCCTCACCTCTGCAGGGGTGCCACCACCTCAAATCCTTCCCCTCCCTGCTGCTGCTCATGACGTGCTTGTCACAAAGTGAAACATTCTGCCATGAGGATCTCAGGGGTTTTCTCCCTGTTTGTCACCATTGAATGAAAAGTAACTGCCCACCTAATTGTTTCTTTTAATGTCAAGGACATAAATAAAGTAGTAAATTTGGGGACCTGAGGACATCTGTGTACTGCTATATGACATTTCCTGCGGCTCTCAAGTCAGCTAAAACCTTTATTACCAAGTTTGTTAAGGAAATCTGCTCTTTATTGCTTTTGCTGTCTGTTGGAAAAGTCACAACATAACARATTTTGAAAACATAAAATTAGATTYATGTCCTCTTGGGTTCACCATTTTGAATAGRCTATCTTGAAGTTAATATAAAGGCTGATGCAGGGTTATTCTTCTGGAAGAGAAATTAAATTCTTAAACAAGTTGTCTTCAAAAGGCAGAGTTTTCAGAAAGATATTGCAGAACCTGGATGGTTTGGTCTTTACAGAAATCAACAACTGTGTAAAACAACATAAAATTGTAAATTCCCTGATATTTCAGACTAATAATGGAAAAGCAACCACCTTGTTTGAATAGTGGTCATAATAATTCTTCAGACACTGTAAGGGGTTTTTTTCCACTTCTGTGGAGAAGATATAAAGTGGGTTTTCTAAATTCTGATGCTGACTTTCTAAAAGAAACACCTTTAAGAAGGGATGTGCAATCAGAGTCAATGCTGCATTTAATCATATATTCTAGTGCTGCTCAGGATAGATTTCATTCACTGTTTTCTGAAGCCTGGAGAAATTTTCTCGTGCCTTTGACAGCCACTTTTCTTCTGTCTTGTCAGAAACAACCCAAATTCAAATGTTGTACTATTGGTTTATCTTCAGATCAAATGCAGACATTTTCTAAGACACTGTAGCTTCTTGGTCACTTTCAGTTAGATTTATGTTAGGCCTTTTTTTGACTGATGTGTGTCAGACAGATCAACAGAAGAAAAGAGTAGACATGTTATGCAGATACAACATCATAAATTAAGTATTTACAATGGTAGAGGGAGAGCAGAATGTAAAAAATAAGCTAAAAKTCAAGCCATAAGGCTGGGTGCAGGTGCTTGGCAGATTAATGTGTTATTACCTTCTTTTACTGCTGAAGTGTGATGGTGTGGCAGAAAGGGAATATAGTAAAAGAATGGAAGAGAAGATAGGAAAAAAGCTGCCATTTATCTTCTCCAGTCCTTTGAGAGAGTGGTGAACCCCTGTGTGCTTCACAGGTGCTCCTTGTGGTGGATTCCCCACCCTTYTGCACTTCATCAAAACCTGGACTTTAGAAGTCATGATTTGTAGGCTCTTCATGTGCAGAGCAATTGCACATCTTGGATCTCCTCCTTATTGCMTCATTCATCTGTCTTTCAAGCACTCAAGTAAATTAATTTCACTTAATATGTCACCAAAATAAGTGTTTTATAAACACTCATAGACTTTGTGGAGCTTATCTGAAGTATTAATCTAAATGATGGCATTTTATTATCTTTTMATAATATTTTACTGCTTGTGAAATAGAAATCAGTTTAAATGTAGTTTAGYATTGTCTGCCAGAGATAATGAATAATCTCTGAAATAAATCCAAATACATTAGCAGCCTGTTCAATAGACTTCACACTCCCATTTTATTAATTTCCCTGTGTTGGAATATTTCACAGTCTCCTTTGTAGATTCATGAAGATAGAAGCATCAACATTATGTCTACCAAGGAAATTCAAGAGATGTTGATTAAGCCAAGGTGTGTAGATTTCACCTACAATTAATGTGTACTTCTTCAACATGTATTTTCCTGATTTGAAGCATAATTTAAAGGCATAGTCACCCACAGTCAGGGAGAAAGACTTTTATTTTTTTTTTTCTCTTTACACAGTTTTACATTTATAAACCAACAGCACAGAGCTACCTTGATATGAATACTTGATAGGTATTTTACATTTTTCAAAATGCCCCATAAATAGGTATATCAAAAATGAATACAATTAAYTACCTGGCCAAACAGAAGAAGCAACATTTCATGTGTGATTCTGGTCAGCCTCAGACCAAGGTTAGGAAACCACCACGACGCTTCCATCCAGGGCAAAGAGCTCCCCACTCCTCGCTGGCAGCGCCCTGTGGGATCCCAGCTTAGAAGAGCACGGGGATATATTGGAGCAAGTGCCTTTTTACCTCTCCAGGTTACTTCTGACTCTGTGGAAAAGGTGTTTCTTAGGACTTGCATGCACCTTCTGGGTATGCTTTTATGGCAGAAAAGAAAAAGTATTGCTGTAGTCCTGATAACAGGACACATTTTCCATATTTCTTTAACAGAAGCAGAATATTTCTATAAATACTTCTATAAATACTTCTATTTATAGAATAATTCTATAAAAACTATATAGATAGAAACCTCTGCATCTGACCTTCTTATCTCCTGAATTTAAGTAGCCTTTCACATTCCAGGAAGACTGAATAGCTGTCCTGGTTTCTGAAAGTTCCTGTCCCCTGAGTTCAAGCCACGTAGTTGACCAGCACTCAGGAGGACTTGATTTAGCTTATTTACATCTCAAAAGCATGAGGAGAGAAGTGTTTTCTGTGTAGTAGGATGGAAAAGCCTTCATTAACTGTGCTTTTGCTCCTAAAATAGCGTTTGCTTTTTGAACGGGGGAGGACAAAGGGATGCCGAGTAGTCCCAAAATGCCATCCATTCCTAGAAATGTTTCAGTGCAGATGGTGCTGTGAAAACTGAACTATTCCAGAGATTCTAAGTGGCAGATGGAAGTACCCGAGTTTGTATGAGCAGACAGCTACCTCCTCTCTGTTCTGGCTGTGCACAAACCACAGAGCCCAAGTGACTGCAAAAGAGAAGTTGTGCCTAATTACCAAATCCTTGAGTTTAATCCATCCTGCTGTGTCACCTTATCCACACAAATTAAAGGAACTGCACTAAAAAGCTGTTATGGCAACTTTGAGTTGGTAACTGGCTATGTGAAAAAGAAGGCCTGCAAAAAGAAAATATRTTTCTCTACTGAATTTAGATAATTCATACTGTAGCAGTTATGGGTGCCATCATCTTTCACAAATCAGTGAAAAAGGAGCTGCACACCAATCTATCCTTTTTCTTTTAAGTGCATTCTGTTGTCATTTCTTGGTCAGTAACTTTTGTGCCCTCTCAGCTTCTGCAGAGACAAACTCTTAAATCTTTAAGCGAGTCCTCAGAATTGTGCTGACACTGTGTGCATTTCTCTTGCATTATGTAGTGGGACTTTTAACACATGGGATATTCAGTCTTCAGGTGGAAGTGTCATCAGCTTTTTGTAAATTAAGTTCTAAGCCAGTTTGGATACAGCGTGGGAGCTGACTCTGTATCACAATCAGTTCAGAGATTGAGTTTCCTCTTTGCTGTTGGGTCAAAGAAAATATAGATCCTAATAAAGAGAGAAAATAATGTTCTCCTTTTCTAAAATGTCACAGTGGTCCACATGCAAGAAATTTGTCATTGCATTCACAGGGAAAGGGCAGCCACTGGAGATCCCTTGCACCTAAGTACAATCACTGAACATATTTTWAAATGGAATAAACTTGCAGGAAACATTGAAGGGTAAGCACAAGATAAAGATGTAGCTCTAAGGCATGGAGGCAATCACAGGAGAGTAACAGAATTCTGTCCTCTGGCTCTTTCTCAGGGAAAGCATTCCTGAAAGCCCTGGGGTCTGTTTGTTTTCATCACTGACATGAAATTGCAGATACCATGTTTGTCTCTCTTGCTCTGCAGCTCRGAGATAGTGCTTGTGCCTCTTTAGCAAGGGCTTACAATTCCAGGGGAGAAGAGGCTGCAGCTAAATCACCTCTTTCTGTCCCCTCCTCCGGGCTTGTCTCATAACTTACATCCAAGTTTTATGAAAATTTTCTCTTTTTGTYCTTGAAGGGTGCTAGAGAAGGTTATCAGGCAATAAAAAATGTTTGCCCAAACTATTATTTGTTCTGCCYGATGCATTTTCAAATGAAAACAGCTTCCAGGGAAAAAAGGACASAGTCTTGAACAGTAAGAAAGCCACAGCTGGATCT
>NW_026623314.1:1530705-1595387 GCF_030028575.1 Malurus melanocephalus | reverse complement strand
TCACACATTTAGAAATTATGCACTGGCATTTCATAACATCAGAAGGATAATATATTTGCCATGTTTTTAGAGTAATTCCACTAGCTTGAGAAAGGTAATATAAGGCCTGAGGAGTATCTACCAATATTTGGTTTTGTGGAGTTCAGAGGAAGCAATCACATCCAAAAAGAAATGCCTGACTGAAGGAAGAGCCCATGCTTGCAGGGAATACATGGGAAAAAAGGAGGGGTTGTGATGAATCCCATGCACAGCTAGAAGGAAGCTAAGGAAGGAAGCTATAAAAGGAAGGCAGGCTGTCTTGGAGAATTCTTTTTCCTATGTAAGTAAAATTTCTGTCTCATTATAGTAAGAAACAGCACTTTTTAATTTTGAGAAATTAAAACAGGAACAAGTCTGAGCAGACTGTCTGCCTCAAGCTCTTTAAAAGAACATTTTTCTGCTCTCCTGCACAAAYCACATTACACATAATAGGCATAGTTATGTTCATGCTAGACAGAAATGGAAGAATCAAGACTTTTCCTGACAAGGGTAATTTTACAGGGCCTGATAAGAAGGTGAATCCTCAGCAGGGCACGGAAGGAAGATACTGAAGAAAACTTCAACCTGGCAGTAGAATTTAACAGGGGAGGCTCCCACAGCACCATGCTGGGGAATCTGATGAGACTTGCTCCTGTTTCTAGCAGCACTTTGTTTCCTGGCTCTCTGGTGGGCAGCACCCAAGACCTACAGCGAGCACACCCAGGGTATTTCTATCAGGAGTCCAACAGACTCTAAAACTCTCTTAGAAGAATTCATTTGAAAATTGTCACTCCAAATATTAAAATACCTCAATCCCTACATCAAAACAAATGTAAAAYGCACCAAGGTAATGGTCCTGAGGTCTTTCTTTTCCATAAAACATATTCGGGTAAAAATGAAGGGCAAGAGGAACCTGGTAAGCCCACAAAGTGATAAATTATTTTTGTTGGTCTTCCCTCTTCCTGTGATGGGTGGGGACACCATTTGGGTTACTTCTCTGCAGTTTGTGACTCTGTGGTGATCCACAAAGCAAAAGAAGCTGCATTTCTGTGGCTGTTTCTGTGTGGGGCCCTCCAGGACCTTAYTATATTCTCATGCTGGGGACCAGCATGTGAAAAAAAACCCCCAGGGTGGGTCAGTATTTAGGCAGTATACGTGGATGTTTGGTCTAAGTTTTACARTTGCTGTATTTCCTAAAATATCTCTCTTGATAAAAATTAAGATACCTAGAACTTGGTCATCTAAAACCATACAAAGGATTTAAATGAAAAAAGGTTGTAACTCCAGTAAAAAAAATCTTCTAAACATAGATGTTTTCTAATTCAGTGTCTGATAAAGGATGCCAGGGAAAACAGAAAAAAAAATCCTCAGAATTTTTAGTGCGATATTCCTTTTCAGATGAGATTAACCATAAAATGCTGCTGAAAGTTAATAATTTGAAGCTGTGAGGACACATAATAATCTATCAATTAATCTCAGTATCCTGCAGCTGTCATGTRCAAAACAGTTCATACAGCTAAACAAAACAACAGATTCATTGGCTTTTTAAATATTAATGCAAAGAATTAGCTTAATGGCATCCTATCATCCATGGTTTGCCTGCAGGGCCTACTTCATCATTTTTTTCTGAGATTAAGATGAAAAGAACACAGTTGTTATTCAAACAAAACTGTTCCCTGCCTGAGCTACTTGCTATTTCTTACAGTATCACAGCAAATTATTTGCATGAGTTCAGTATATTAGCAGAAATTGATGGAGTCRCATTCAGTAATGTTCATTTGCTCTYGAGGCCTGGRGTTTCTCCTCTGATGTYGTRAATTCAGTCTCTGAAGTAGTCTGGGGTTAGGTTTCTGTTTCTGTTAGGTTTCTTTAATATGTTTTACAGTTGTCTCTATTTTAAAGAAATGGCTGGTATGCCAATGCTGTTTTCTTGTTCTAATGAGTAATGCAATTTGGCTGGAAGAAAGGAAGCACATTTCCAGTGAATAAAATCTGTTTACAGTGAAATTAAGCCTGCTTTGCTTCATGATAGTTAAACAAAAAGTGTTTGCTTTCTTAGCACTGATTCAAAGTTTGAAAGTCCTTGGTCTCTGGTGTAGGAARGAGATGACTTTCTGCCACTTTAGTGCTGGAAACAAACAACTGCCAAGCTCAAAGCACCAGTGTTTTCCTCTTCTTAAGGTTTACACACGATGCAACAGAGAGGCACCTTACTTTTGTGTTTTTGGTATTTCACAGTTAGACATTTCCCTGAAGAAAAAGTAAGTTTCTTCAGATAAATATATGTATCTTCAGATAAACATGGGCCCCACTTCTTAAAAGGTATTGTAAACACATCCTTGTTTACAGTGGAACAATTCTGAGCTTGTATTTGAGATTGGAGAAGACACACTCAAGCATGTAGTCAACAGCCACAAATTATTCAGGAAATGTTTGGAAGTCTCTGTTTCTAACCAAGTTGATTTCAGTGTTTTTGTTAGAAGATCTGACTTTCTCTGAAGYGCTTTTGGTGTCCTTATGAAACCTTGCTTTAGCAATCCACCCATGCCCATGCCTCTGCCCTTTATGTTCAGAACCATTTCTGCTCCTGGGTTTTGTGCCAAGAAAACTAAACAACTCTTGGAAATCTTGATGGCACCAGTACATGGTCTGCAGACCAACTTTCATGATTTGTTTATTATACACTGTAATTTGGTTATGAGAATAATATCAATTTTGGAATGTTAATGAAACAGTCAAACTTTGGATATTTGAGTTTTTTTCCCATTAATTTTTAGCCAGCTCTTTTTAGATCTGTGTGAGACTTGGAGCCTCAACCTTGCAATTCAGCTTCTTCATAAAATTCGTAGTACAACAACCCTGTAAGGGCTAAAACAATGGGATTCCCCTGCCTGTGGAAAACAAATCTTCCAGCTGTATTTAATATTTAAACACTGTCAAGCTATTAGTCATCGGAACTGGGAAACAGTGGGAAATCGCTATTCAGACACATTGATCAATAAAATATAAGAAACAATTTACACACACTGGTCATTATCAGCCTCTCTTTTTGAAGCTGTAAATTGACTCAGACTTCAGAAGGCAGTAGTTGCCAGCAGAGCTGATTCACATCATCTGTACATTAGACAATTTATTTATCTGCTTTAAAATTCCTCATAGCAAGGCTTTAAGTGAAAAAAAAGACCTTACTGAAATGTCATAGATGATTGGCTTTTTAAAGAAGATTCATGGTGCAATTTTAAGAGAAAAACACGGTCTGTATACCACAAAGCACTTAGGGGTAAGACAGCTGGTAGCACTTGCTGCCTAAAGCACTGCTCCTGATGGATTCCAAAGCATGATGCCCTGTGTGTGTGAGCAGTGTCTCTATCCTCATTTTCAGCTTCTGTTCTACATGTGAGAACTATATTTGTGCATTTATTATAGACCTCGTTATTAATCTTGCCGTCTTTTGAGAAGTCAGAGGCTGTAAAGTARTATTTACAGAATTGCTAATTATGATTACAGTGTTAAAAGAAAAATGAAATTCCTAACAGTGAACAAAATTTAAGGGACACTGGGTAATCCCTAAACATATTTTTATCTTCAGTTTTGGATGATGTTTGCCTAATGCCTTATCCAAGTCCAATATAGAGAAGATAAGGATGATAATTTGAAAAGAGCAAGTCAAGTAACAGAATAATTACTAAAGGGAAAAACAAGAAAGGACTGAACAAAACAGTTATTCTGCTGGAGGATATAAGGATTAACAGAGTCAAAGCTTCAGAAAGCTTTTTTTGGTTTGGTTGGGTTTGGTTTTGATTTTGTTGGTTGGTTGTTTTTGTCCTGATCCTAGAGGAATAGCACAGGAGCTGCTTCTGCTGGCTCAGGAGCAATTGTCCCTTTGTTCTCTGGCTTTCCACTGGGACCCCATGTGCTGTATTAACTCTTTGGCATTGCCAGAGTCTTGGAGACAGATGGCCACCAAAATCTGTGTCATGAGCAACAGCATCCAGGCTCTAGTGTKCTCTGAAAGCATTGACTGTTTGCTTAAATTATTATTATATTTGCTGTCTGTGGTGGAATTGGTGCAGGCAGTGTGAGGAGGGCAGTTTTTTTCTGTCCTTAAAGACTGCAAAGAATCAACCCGAGGTGTGTTGGTCAATGATAGTATATAAAAAATTCTGAAAATAATAATTATTTGAGTTTTGTTGTCCAGATAATGTAAAATAGAATTACAGACCTGTCTTTCCTTTGTTCATTCTAAAATGGCTCTTAGGCAGTCTCTAAGTTATAATATTTCACATTTACATAACTGAAGTAACACATAAAAGCATTGGTCTTGTAGGTTGATTCTTCAAAAGACCCCTAAAATAAATGAAGGCCCTAAATTAACAGGACATCCATCAAATCCCTGCATCTGTCTCTGAATGTTATTTTCCATGCAGTGGTAGTAGTGGACTTGTGTTTTTTTTGTAATAAATGGTCACAGAAAGGAACCCCTTTGGTGCCATAGCTGGCAGGTGTCCTGTCAAACCGTGTCTGGAAGATAAAGGCTCATTTTCAGCACCAGACCTACCTGAGCATTTAATCCTCTCTTCTCTGCCACCATGGAGGGAGAAGCATGGGAATGGACAATGCAAAGGACAGGGAGTGCATGTATGACATACTTACTGTCTGACAATTTTTAGTTCAACAAGTGCCTGGCCATACCAAGTGATGGTGAAAACAAGTTCTGTCTTTACATCCTGCCAGGGGAGGGATTGTATGGCAAGAGGAGTAGAGCTTTATTGAGGTAAAAGTGAATGTCTGAGCAGCAGGGAAGGCCAGCTTTAATTCTCTCCTTGCTGGGCTATAAATCCTAGCTCTCCCTCCACAGGGGTTGAACAGTGTTACAGAAATAACTTTTTCAGACTGATGTGGGCTTTACTTCGGGCATGAAAGCTGTAAAAGTCAGAGCACAAAGGAAAGCTGTTTGAACTCCTCATCTAGCAAGTGAATTAATAAAGTCTGGGGTATTGGCAAAGTGCTGCTAACTCTCCTCATTTCTGAATCAGCAGGGTGAGCTGAAATAACTGTCCCATAAAATGAAATCATTGCAAGAAAGTAAAAAGAACTATTGCCTGAAGTTTTGCAATACTTTTTGACACTGTTTGCCAGTAGTCAAGGAACACTTTCTCATATACAATAAATGATACAGGTGTTATAAACCTCAAGATTCTCAGAATACAAATCAATCCAAAACTGAGTTGCATGGCAAATGCCTTATTCTAGTGTCATCATGCAGGAGAGAAACTAAGAGGAAAGGCCTTGATGATATCATGATGATAACATGCTGGAAGATAAGAACAAAAGGATCTAAAGGTACTCTTTCCATGTCATCTGATTTGGGTGACACCAGTAATTTTTACTGGTGTATAAATATATAATTATACAGTATAAATGATACAGTTATATATAATTATACATTGTATAATTTATACTGTTTGTATAAACAACCTTAGACCCATCCTAAGAGCACACTATGGATTGTTTTTTCACTGTGAGCCATTTGCTACCTGGTGCAATTCAGATATCAGGGTCAAGAAAACGTGACATATCTTACCCCAGCATTTTCTGAAATACATAAAGACCAACTGAGGAAGCCTTTTGTTTCAGCAGAAGCTGCTGTGACTGGTAGTGAATGTCAAAGTAGACTCTGACACTTTCACAAATATTGAGACTTCAGATTTCATCAATCAAGTGCTAATATTGTTAAATGGAGTTTTGCAAACAGATGAGAGGGAACAAAGTCAGGAACATCAAAGATGTTATTCAGAAAATTCTGAACTAGTCAATTAACAAGAGGAAAGCAAGCTATATAATCCTAGATCAAAAGTAACAAATTGAGACCTCTAGATATAATTAGCCGAGTTGTGTTGGGATTTCTTTAACAACTTCCATGGCATCTTTTTATATCATCAGAAAGTTGCCCACTTTTGACTCTTTTGAATATTCTTTCTCTTCTCTAAGCTTGCTAATTAACAGCAAAAATGCAAAGGAGGTGGGAGACAGTTTTGCATTCAGCAAGAAAAAAGTAAGTAAACTTGTCCTGTCTGCATTCAGCGACACAGATATAGGTCTGTTTTAAATCCTTGTTTAACTTCTGGATGAGGCCTTGTCATTTCTCCTTTGGATGTGAAATTATATCAAGAAAACTCGTTTTAGACGTGGTTTCCTTTGCTCATAATCCAGGATCTACTGACTAGAAATCTACATAGATTTCAAGGGGATCATGGCACTGCATAATTTCTACCCATTCACGGTCTTCATTGTAGAAAATATGTCTTTAAATGAAGAAAAAAACCTTAGACCAATTTTAAGATAAGCCTATGCATCGTTGTCACCTTCCAGTGCAGACAGCCTTCAGGAGGGGGGCAGTACCCAGCTGAAATCACCTTGTGTGGATCTGAGAGAGAGGTCTTTTTAGGTGATTATTAAAGTCTCCTTTATATAGTAGAAGTCAGCAGAGAGAAGAGATAAGTCAGGCTTCTTGGCTGTGACCTACCCTGAGCAACACCACCAAAATTCTTTCTATGTAACCAGACAGGAGAGAGAGACTTTGCTTCCAAATTTTCCTAATTGGAGACCACATGCCATATCCTTGCCTSAGGGAAAGCTGAAAAGGAGACTGTGTGCTACCTAATTTCCACCARTTCCTGGCAGTGTCAAGCACACCARTTGCTTACAATCTAAATCAGAAGGTCAGGATGCTATCTTGGATGTTTCCCTCATTCTGATAGTGCCTCCATTGTGGGTCCAGAGTAGCTTTTCCTGCAAATGMGGATTGTAATTCATGATATCGAAATAAAGCACTTGGTTTTCAGGAGTGTCCAGCCATATTCAAAATGTTCCCAACCAGCACAGCAGAAGTAATCGTCTTGTGAAATCACAAATACATCATCCCATAACAGATAGCTTTTATCATTCTGTTTGAACCATTTAAGAAAGAAAATATAATTCTACCTCAACTAGCTTTCCTCCAGTTAATCTCTATGGAGCCAAGAATGTAGGCTACTAAATAGTAGTACTGTGGATTTGTTTATATACCTCATTCTCCGAATGTGTGAGAAATACTGAAGCCTCAAGCTGTATTCTTTTTTAATTCAGAAAAAAATTAAAAGACCCATTAGTAAACTCCTTTCATTTTGTAGCAACAGTACTGAGCAGTTTCCATGGAAATATAATTTGTGGGAACAGGAAGTGCTCATTTTACAATTAAATTATAAGAGGTAGTTAAATTTTTGATTGAACACATATTAGAGCATGGAGAATTCCCAGCTAAGTGCCTCACACTGTTAAAAATAGGAGAAGCACTTCAGCATCCATGCAGCGCTGTCTGGAGTTATGTGTGGAGAAAGGGGGAATATGCAGAAAGTAGAAGAGTGTCTGCAATTTCCACTGGTGAAAGACTCCAGTTTTTGATTCCCATATGGCAAGGGTTGAGCAATGGCTAGGTCTGTCTCTCACTCTCAGTCTGACCTCAGATGCACTCCTTGGCTCATTAGCAGGATGTGATGAGCGCATTGTTTTGGAATTTTCTGATTATTGAGTAGTGAAGTTACGATTAAGTCCTGGTCCTGAGGGTTTGCCTGGTTCCTGCTAGTTCCTGCTATGCCACCTTTCCTTGCCACAGCTCATGTGGATTTGGTAGCTTTATTTACAGCCAGCTGGGTCCATGTTGTACCACAGCCACATGGAACATTCATGGGATAATCCTGCAAATTTAGTTAATATAGTTAATATAGGAAATTATCCTAAGGAGTACTCCATATTGCTGCAAGTAGAGTGCTAGTGACACTACAGTTATTTTAAATTGAAATCAGGCTTATATGTCCTAAAAGAGTATATGCATGGCCTAGTAAATTTTTTGGGGAGAAAGTGTTGAAAAGCTATAAGAAGCTTGGCTGAAGGGAGGGGGCTCAGCAATGGAAAAAAAAAAAAAAAGCAGTAAGTGGAAGGATGCTGTGGATGTGCTGCTAAAAAAGGAGAATGTGTAAAGGCTCTTGAACTAATATAGAAAAGGTCCAGAGWACAGAAGAGGTGAGGTGTGAGGTTCCTTATGGAGAAGAAGCAAGTACAGGATGATCACTCAGGGGTAGAAATTCTGGCCCAAACCGTGGGAAGGACTAGTGGAGGTGGTGGCAGCCTTCTGAACATTTATAAACCTAAGGCAAGATCAGATTCAGCAGAAAGTGCAAGGTCTGATGACAGATTTACAGAGATATTATCAGCTACATGTGTGTGTGTGTGCCCACAGAAGGTGTCAAGAAACCTTCTGGCACTTACCTTTCAAGAGGAGCCTGCCTTCTGGTTAGTGTTTGGAGCAATGTGTCCTTGCAACTTTGTCTTTTCCTGATCTAGTTATTCCTCAGAAAGCTTAAATCACTGCATAAGCCAATGCTAGGGAGTTGGTGTGTTTCTGCTTTTTTTTTTTTAAAGAGACAAAAGAAATGTGGAATTACTGTTATTAGATTTGCAGTCCCAAATTCCAGATACTGTAGGAACTCTATTATGTGAAAATTTTAATGGTCTGCCTTAAAACAGATTGCAATGGATGTGTTGCTGCTCTTCAGAAGTCATGACTCTGACTTGTCACCTTCCAAATCTTAAGATTAAAAAGGGAAGAAAAAAAAAAAAAAGAAGCTATAATTATTCTTAAAAGGCTCTTTCTTAGCCATTACAATTATATTTTTCTGAAAGTATGAGCACTGGAAGTTCTATTTCTCTGAAATAAAATTTGAGAATTTTAGATGCATTGGATCTTTAAAGAATGCACTGGTTATCATAAGGCTAATGATAATAATGTAAGTTTAGGGTACAAATGTTAAAATCTACAACTTAAAAGAATTAAGAACCGAAATAATTTGTCTGGCACAGACTCAGTCAGCCTGACTTAAAGTCAACTTGATTCTGGAGTGGTGCAAATTCTTTGTATACATTTATATCTCCACACCATGCTGGTCCAAAAGGAAATTGGATTGAGTACTGTTTCATGCACATTTCTACATATTAGTGAGCTCATGAGCTGGGAAGTGCCAAGGAAAAACCCACTTAGTTTTGGGGTTTAAGCTAGACTGTGATTACATTGAGTGCAGCTACTCAGAATACCAGAAATAAGCCATAATTTTGTCTTCAGAGACTGTACAACAGCTTTAGTGTCTGTTCTCCTTTCTCACTCTAAATTATAGCACTATAATTTTAGTACCAATTGCAACAGTTTGCCTCAGCAGTGTGGAGAGGTATCACTAAGTGTTTTGTGAAATTACCTCCCTGTGTTAGTGAGATAAAAATCCCATAAAAAATGTGAATGGTTGTTAGGATTGCATATCAAAAMCCCATTTTTCTAATGGGTTCTTCATGGCTTCCTACTGGGCATCAAGTGCAGAGGTGTTAATTCCACATTTATTCACAAGTAGAAAATCGAATTTTTTTATGAAATCAACTCTAACTTTCAGATGAAGTACTCCTGCCATTGAAACAACTCTAGAAATAAACTCTTCTGTAGATACAGAGATGCAAGCTTCAGACACAGGTATTTTGAGTACAAGAAGCCATCAAAACAGTAAGTTTGCACTAGCACAAAGAGGTTTCTTTGCTCAGTGCAGAACTGGCTGTGAGGACAGGRCCAAGTCATCCTCCCCAGCTCTGTAAAAATTCTCTGAAGGAGTCACACTTTTCAGGAAGTGGGGAAGCCCATCAGGCTAGTCATTCTTTTCCTATTCCAGGTGCTGCTTCAGAATTTATTTTCYAAATTAAACTATGATTGCTCCAGGGTGGATATTCAAAGACAATGTTTTCCATGTGGATTTTCGTTGGTCTTGCTTCTCTTAATTTTTTGARTTGTGAATGAAAAGGAGGTTGAACAGATTGTGAGCCTTCCTGGGGCTTTTTTAGTGGTATAGACAACATGCTGAGAGGAAGTGACCTTGTAAATAAGAGTATTTCAGAAAAATTGCATTTTTCTTAATAGGACTCCCCCAAGAATTTGTGTTATTACTGCTGGTAGCTATAAGGGGATGTGGAGCAAACATTACCACATAATAATGCTTGACTTATGGTTAACAAATGCTAAATTTTTCTCATTAAGAGAAAGAAATTCTTCAAAAATTAATTGACACTGGCTTGAGTCGAGTGCCATATTGCTACTATACTGGAAAGGAGTCACATGGAGGACAATCTATCAAATGGATAGACTTAGGATTTTTTTTTGTTGTTGTTGTTTTTATTATTATTTTTTTTGTTATTATGTTGTTTTATTTGTTATGTTGTTTTATTATGTTATTATGTTGTTGTTATTATGACTATTATTATTGCTATTATTATTATGTGAAAGCACAAATATTTCCTAAAGTCTGTTAACACTGTAAAGAGTATACTAACTTGTAAAAAAGTATAGATGTTTTAAAATGTCCGTTTTCTGCAGGAATTGTCATCTTCCATGAGAGTGAAAATTAGCAGTGGTAATTTTGTAAAACAGAGTTTTGTTCTTTAATCTATAGTGATAAAGATTTTATTTAGCTAAGAGGAGGAAAACTCCTGAAGGGAACACATGCTGCTTTAAGTGCAGATACTCTTTAAAAATATTTCTATGTATAAGCAGACATTTGTTTAATAGATTTTACCTGGAAAGTTCTCCTTAGGGGAAAGATCTGGTTCTTAAAAGCAATGATTGATGTCAAGTGTTTCCCACAAGATCTCCATGAAAGGGCTRCTCCCCTTCATGGCTATCCCATGGAAAAGCAAAGGATAGCCCAGAAATGTTCCTAAAATAATATACTAATCTTAAATAATAGGACACTTTGGAGGTTACAAGAAAACAAGTTTGAAGAAATTTGTGGCCTCCTACAGGGGGCAATTGTCTGTGACAGACATCTTTAAAAGTCCTGTTTTCATAGAAATCAAACAAGTTACTTGTCTGGTGCCAATTCACTACTGCATGGGTAGAGCAAGCCTCACAGTGAAAATGTTATTGAATACAAAAAAAAAAAAAAAAAAAAAAANCTAATAATTATAGCCATTGCAAAATCTGTCTAGATAAAATATTTTTTTCCTTCTATTTGCATTTGTATAACCTCTCTACATCTACACCCAGATGTCATTTTGAAAGTGCTGACAACCTCCGCCTCCSTAAAGGGACTGTTGAAGCTGTTTAAATTTTCCTAGTTTTGGTGGGGAACACATATATAATGTTCCTGTAGTTTAATTTATASCTTTCTCCTGGTAATGGGAAATCCAGCAGTGAATAATTGGGATCAATCTCACTGAGTTGCAAGACAGAGTTATGGCACAGAATGAGATTATAAAATCTTGGACTTGCTCAGAGAGGGACAGGACGTGTGTCTGTGTGCATGGGGTTACCCACCAATCTGACAGGTCCTTCCACAGGGWAAAGGAAAAGGAGGAATGTAAGGGTGAGAACCATCCTCTTTCCATGGCAGCTTGGTGTTACTTTCTGATAAAGATGCTTGCTGCTCAACTGAACTGAGACAGCTAGACAGAAAAAGGAACTTACGAAAGAATTAYTTGTGGTCTTTCTGCTGAGGTGGCACTGGAATTTGTATGCTCATCCATCCAGCTGACCAGATCCTCTGCTGCTGTTCTTATGAGTCAGCAATCCTCTAAGAAGTGTCCAGGTCTGCAGGACAGTCTTGGGAAACAGTCTGAAACAGAAATATTTCCTCTCTCTAACCCTTACTGCACAGGAGATAAATGTTTCTCCTGGACAGTGAACAAAATGCAATGTACCAAAGGTCATTCCCATGAGGAAGCATGTGAAGATAAGCAGGGTTAGAGGGTGGCAGAGAAAAGAGAGGAGAGAAGCAAAGAGTAGAGACACACAGAAAATGTAAAGGAAAGAACAGTTTGAAGAAGAGGTCTGAGATCCAGGAGACCCCAAGAAGAACCTCAGAAGATAGTTAGTTTTTCTGAGTCTTGAGAAATTAAATTTAAATGGAAAAATAAGAAGGATTTCAGGGAAAGGAGTTCCATCCATTYATTCAGGGATGCATGGAAAAATGAAAGGAAGGGGGCTAGATGACAATTGAAACAAAATTTGTAGAATCTAAGCTAGCAAGGAAATGAGTCTGGAAATAAGAAAAAGGATGGAGCATATGGGATGGGGAACTGGGAAGGACAGATGGATGTGGCTTTGCTGAGACAACACATGCACGTTTACTCTGCTCTGTCTCCTCATAAGTGAATGGAAGGTYTTCACAAGACCTCTCTGAGATTTGTGAATCTTGAATTTCTCTGAAGACATCTGACAGACCTCTCCCAGAAAGATTATTGATATACTAGGCTTTTGGAAGTTTTATTTTTCTGGAGCTTGGCCCCAAAAAATGTCATTTGCCTTTTCTTAATCACCTTTGTGTCTTYAAGTCTGCACTTCACATAATGGCTTTATAACATTAACTACTTGATGACAGCTCATTATACATTATTAGACAAAGATTTTATTGTTGTGGGCGAGGAATATTCACATTATTCATAGGTATCAAGGGCATAGTTGTGTTGGGCAAATAATTTTAAGTAAGTGTTGATAAAGTGACATGTTCTYGTGAATTTTGCTGTACCGTATTTCAGGGAAATTTGTACAACCTCAGGGAGTTCAAGTTCTACCAGTAATGTGACATACAATTTTTCTTCTCTACCTTAGCAAAGCATTATTGCATTATTAATCCTGGGATTTCTTCATAAAGAGAGTTTAAATGTGTTTGGAAARTCTTTTATGAACTTGAGGTTGAATAGTTAAAGCATCGTGTAGTGCCATGGCTTATATATGGATATATAAGAGGTCAGACAGACATTTTTGACCCAGGAAAGAGCAGGATGACTTCATAGTGAAGGTAAAATATTCTTTTATTAGCTTTTCATCTTAAAAACAAATATTAAAAAAAATTGTGCAAAAAGAATAAATCTGTAAGTCTGAGAGTTTCTACTAGTAAAAAAGCCCCAAACAATAAAACCCCCCAAACAACTAAAAATAAGCAAACAARCAAAAAACCTACCAAGATACAGTTAACTGTTCTGCATGCACAGTATTTAATCCTGAAACAGCTTTTGAAATCATGCTTAACACTTTAAAATTGGCTCTGGTTTTGATTACAGCATGGGAAATGTCTGGTGTGGTGCTACATTCATTCAAGGAAGAGGCCCTTTCTAAGTCTCTTTAGGACAATTTTCTCTAAGACTCTTTAGGACGATTTTCATGCTTCATAAACATCCAATATATTGGAGAAATTACTTCTCTCTTGGATTTCAGTGGTGAATAATGATAAAATCAGCACTTATTTAAATCATGGGTAATAAAGACTGATCTGTGTCGTGGTGAAGACAGCTTCATTCAGCCAGCACAGTGYTAGCTTCAACATCTCTTTATGACAGTTCAGCTGACCAGGAGCCAGCCTCAGGGCATGGCTCACATTTTATGGGATGAACAAATGTRTCTTGTATTCAGCCACTAAGGAAGGCAAGAAATTGAAATTCTTTAATAAGGGATGTTTTAAGATGAAATGCTCTAAACACACATGACCGAACATGGCACTTTTATTGAGATCTGTCAACTGTAGTAATTCCCACTACCAGCCTTGTTAGGCTATAAATCTCAGCTAAGCCATGGTATTCAAAAGTCTGAAATTAGAATAAAACAGCCTAGGTCCAATCTAGATTCATTAAAAAAAATATTACCTTGGTATCTGCAATATTAGAAGGTGAGATTAACAAAATATTCACCATTTTAAAAGTTGCAGGAATATTCTGTGATTTTCACAGCGTAAAAAGTGTATAAATGTGTAAAGCTCTGRCATGTAGTCCAAGCTTTAGATTCAGATTCAGAAGAACACAACAGCAGACCAAATTTTTGTGTGCTTTTACAGGGGAGCACTATTAAGGGAAAACTGGTGTAATATGCTTAATGTTGGAGTACAAATGCKATGAAGGATTCTTTATGAGAGGTTTTATAAAGGGTTAATAAACATTTTATCTTAAAGCATTCATTGGTCATTAGATTCCTATTCTGTCATCCTTTTTCTCCAAGATAAGAGCTGTGATTGGCAAAGAACTACTAATACTGTACTCATTGTAGCAYCCACATATTTCAGACTGCATTATTCTTCTTATTAAAGCGGACATGTCCCTAGAGAGGTAAAAACAAGATGACAAATATCTGCATCCTACAGAGTGGAAAGTCACTTCAGGCTTCATCTTGTTCTATGCAAAGGCAAATGATGCAAAATCTTCCTCTCTGGGGAAAAGAATTTATCGCTGTGTGACAAGATGCTTGGAGATCAAAGGTATCCCTCAGGTGTCACTGTTTACTGAGATCTGTGGCCTCAGAAAATGAGATAACTCAATGGAATATTTTGCTGGTCATTTATATGTGTTCCCAAGCTGCTTCCTACTTCTGTTCTCCTTTGTGCTAGTCATCTGCAGTAAATATTTTACCGATTACTCTCTAAGCTAAGAATGAGAATCAGTCTGAAGGTTCCTCTACCAGGCTCTGGTTCTATTTGTTTTCCCCTGGCCAGGTTGATGCAGTGAGATGGGTTTTGGTGGGAGCTGCTCTGCCACAGGGTGTGAGTGTTTCAGGCTCAGGGCTGTGGTGTCGGGGATGAAGTGGGTGCCCTTGGCATGGAGCTGCTCCTCACCCTGGGCAGGTTGGCAGACAGATGTGATGGGAGCTGCCAAGTTCTGCCTGAGCCATGCACGCTATTAGCTCCCTACTCTCACAAAGACTCAATTACAGCACGGATTGCTTTCAAATAATTAGCAGCAAATTTCCTCCTTGCAACAACAGAAATTTAATCTAAGCAAGAGCCAGAACTCCGCTTCCTCTCTCCCTGAAAGACACTGCCAGGCTTGGATCAGACGCTCTCCTCCTCAGACGCTCACTGAAACCAGAGATCTTGCTTCTGTGCTCCCTTAAGAACTTCCCTCTTCCACAGAGGCTTTTGCCTCACCAAACTCACAGGGAAGGTTGCAGGTTTTCTCTTTTTTTTTTTTTTTTTTTATTTTTTTTTTTTTGTTTAATTTTTTTTATTTCTGCACATCTCTAAAGCTCATGGAAGCAGTAGCTGAGTGTATGGCTGTTTCCTTCCATCCACTCCCTGGAAGATCAGTGGATTTCTAAGGAATTCTGTGAGTGGGCACTGACTTCTGCTCAGCCTTAGAACCTTTTGGGGCTGCAGTTGGAGTGCACAGGTTTCAGGTGCAAAGACAGGTCTTGGCTCACATTCAGTGAATGTTCTGACTGAATGAACTTGTAATTATTTGCACCGGTACTTTCTGTTCTATTTGTTTTACATTGCACTGAAGGTTTTCACATATCAAAAATAAGTCACATATCAAAAATAAGTCATCTGGTCTTAGGGGAGACAAGAGTAAAAGTGAAAGGCAAGGTAAAAAAGCCCCTTTACACCATGACAGGCAGTGATGCCTACCAGTATCTGCAGATGGGTTATAGACATCAGACTGCCGAAATGTCTTGTGTCATAACAGGAGAGGCCAAAATAAGTCCCTTGCTGTTTCCTGAGAGGACCTGAAGAAATCACCTCCTCAGCTTATCCTTGGTGCCTACAATGGTGATGGCAATGAAGCCCTGCAGGAAGACAGACAGGCTGGGCACACTTTAGGGSTGGCCTGAAGTCCAGCAGTGCTCACATAACTAACAGTCATATTTCCATCTTTCTGTCTTTATTCTTAAATATAGAATAAAAATTATTATTTTAATAATAAATAAAAATAATATTTAAAATAATATTTAAAAATAATATTATTAATAATAATACTTAATTATTATTAAGTAATAAGTATTTTTTCTCTATAAAGTTTGAAAGCAGCCTTAAAAACTAGGAGACCSTCTCCATTTGCATAGGCAAAAGGAGGAAAGAGAAGGTGATTTTCTTTGGTCTGCACCTTCTTGTCCTCACCCTTTCCCGCCCTGTTTTATTATTATGATGTGTTCACACTATCTCAAGATTAAAATTAGTCCACCTCCTCTTTTCCAGCTAGCTTTAATTATGGGTTTAATCAGTGTTTGCAACACATGCAGACAGCAGATTCTTATTTATATGCATAGAAGCCATTCTGATTCATTACCAAGGCAGACTTGGGGTTATCATCTATTGTTGTCAAGCTTAAACTTTTGACACAGGCTATTATTTTACTAAGCATTTAAATTATTAAATGAAAGAATAATATGACAACATGACAAATAAAGTCCCTGGAAAATTACTTTTTTCCTACTTAATACAGTTTTAAATAAGCAAACAACTCTTAATCAAATCTTTCATCCCAAAATTCTAAGTTCAGCACCTCATAAACAGAGACGTTCATACCACCTGCGGCACAAATAACACAATTTATGCTGTGTCTAAGAGATGCTGCTTCTTCAGGTAGAGAAGGATTAAAGGCTGTCAGGCTCTGGTACCAGAATGGGTAAACAGATGGAAAGATAAACCATGCCTGTATATACTTCACTGAGAGAGTCGATCGCTTCTTCTAAATAACAAGTGAAAGAATGAGAGGAAATGGCCTCAAATTGTGCTAGATGAGGTTTAGATTGGATTTTAGGAAAAACTTCCTCACCAAAAGGGCTTTCAAGCACTGTAACAGGCTGCCCAGGGAYGTGTGGGAGTCACCATCCTGCAGGTATTTAGAAGCTGTGTAGATGTGGCATTTATGGACACAGTTTGGCAGTAGACATGGCAGCGTTGACTCCCTRGCTGGATTAGATGGTGTTAAAGGTTTTTTCAGCCTCAGCAATGTTATGGTTCTGATTCTGCRATCTTTATTGCTGAGTGCTGGGCTCAGAAGCAGGATCAGTAGCTGGCTAAACGGGGTCTCTTAGGAGTATGGATCGGCACTGCATCCTGCTGAAATCACTCTATGACAGTGAGGTTTTCCGAGAGGTTTTTACTGTGAAAATGAAGAGCTGATGGAGGCTGCTCTTCAATGGGTGCAGTAAAGACAGGAGGCTTAAGGGAATTGTCTCATGGCTTATTTGTTTTAAAGAAGCTGGAATTATCAAACAATGTTTTCTAGTTTTACTGGTTTTRGTTCTGTTTTGAGTAAAGACACCATTAAACAGATGGGTGTTTCCATGTTTCATGGCAGTCTACTAAATTAATTTTAATATCTTGAATGTAAACAGCAATAAGCTCAAAAGCGCCTCAAGGTTAACAAATGCTTAAGAGCTTGTGCCAATTCGGATGGTTTTATATTGGGCCTTCAGAGCAATGAATTAGTTCTAAGAGCCTGGATCAGCTACCAATAATTACAAAAAAAATGAGAATTATTTGGTCTGCCAGTATTCCTTGACAGAAACTCTGTGGCTTAGCAATGTAAATAATTYCATGAAAAGAAAACTGCGCAACCAAAGAAAGCAAACTCGATCACAATGAAGAGTATTTACTGTTTAGTTCTGCTAATTGTCTAAGCCTGGAACGAAGCTGACCCTGTTGTTATAATATGTGTAAAGTAGCAGTGCAACATATTCAGCAATGTCTTAATCCTCTAGGGTCCACTAGAGTTTTAAATCATGAAGTGTTATGAATTGATAATCTGATATAGATTTTCTGGGTTTAGCTTCTCCTGTGACAAGTAGCATTAGTCTGTAAAAAAAAATATTTAAACAAGTTCTTTTAAAATGTCCAAGTTCCTAATATACCCCCATCAAGACAGAGAAGATACAAACAACAACTAATACACTGTTGACACATTACAAATTCAACATCATGTTACAGCTAATGGGCCAGAGAAGCTCATTTAAACCATTTCAGTAAAACTTTTTCATCAGAGTAACTCCTCCTTGCCACTACTCGTTAAATTCAAGGTCAGTTGAAGTCATGTGGGGGAGTCTTTCTCGTATTTTGGGTGTTTTGGGACAAAACCATAGCACATAAACAGCATCATAGCTTCTAACAGAGACAAAAGGTGACTGAGACTCCTTAAAATACAGTCAAAACCAGATAGAAATACATAAACAAGAAAATAAGTATTGTGCAATGGCCTGGGAATATCTATTGCAGTTGGTGACTGTTGTACAGAGCACTCAGTAAGGAATGCAATGATCTCTCATCTGAACTATAAAATCAGTTTACAGTTTCAGTTAAATTAATTTATAACTGCAATCAATCTTGTTAATTGGTCAGCATGGAATATGAGGAACAGCAACACCCCTGACTTGAGAGTTAACATATTATAGAGGATTTCATTTTAGTGTGACAGTAAGTATAAAATCATTCACTGACCATGAAGATAAATTTATAACACTACTGGGCTCCTTATTCAAATGGGTCTCCAAAGTGTGTAACYAATTAATCATTTTGATTGTACAGACAATGAAGCGTGCAGCAATCTCATGTAATAGCAGAATAAACTTGGATTTGTTGTTGTTTAAATCATACTTTTTTTTTTTTCAGCCCTAATATTACATCCATGTGCCTGAACATGTAATTTTATACCCTGATGGTCMTTCCATTGCTTTGTGCATAATCAGTATATTTAAAATAAAGGGATTGAATCACTTTAAATTCACATGACACAAATCCTGCTGAGCTTTTAGTTGAAACAATCTGAAGCACACAGAATATTTAGGAGCCTTTCATTTTAAGGTGTTATTTATTTTGCTTACCACAACAGAAGATGCTCAGGCTCAGAATGGATATAATGACTCTTCCAACCAATCATTTGCCTGCTATTGACAGAAATTTAAAATCCATAAATGGCTATGAAATTGCCCAGTGTCACCCAGCTATGGCAGGACTAAGGAAGTTCTAGTGTCCTGCTGGCATCCTAAAATGGATCTTTCCTTTGGGATGTGGGTGGAGGAGATCCTCTGGTCCTCTGAGACCTTTCTGGCAAGATTCTAAGCCTGTGGCCATCAGAAAAGTCTGTGATTTTGCCAATTTTGTTGTGCCTATGGCAGGTAAGAGGTGCACAGAAGTCACAGAAACCAAAACAATATTTGGTTTTACAGTTCTAGTGACACAGAGGGGAACACACAGGAAATTTGGACTRTAGAACACAATTTTAACAAAGGAAGTTTCATTATTTGAAGGTCAGGTACCCATTTCTAATGAGAAACAAAAAGATTCTCTATTCTTTCATTTAAACTGAATGACAAGTTACGGTCATAGGACACTAAAAAAATCCTCCCAAAAACCAATTTTTTTAAAAAACAAAACAAAACAAACAAAAAAAAAAACCTCCCACAAAACCTCCCATGTTCTCTGGGGCTTTGGCTTTGTGTCTGAACGATGCTGACAGTTCCAGTTCTGCACTCTGAGCACTTGCGTCAGTTTGCAGTTGACAAGAAAAGGATTAGATTAAAAAACAGAGAATTAAAACTAAGATGCATTAACAGTTGATTACTTTCACCATGAAAACCAGCTTGGCTTTATTCAGTAATGTTTTTTTACTTTCTTTTACCATTGCCTTTGCATTAATTCTGGATATTGTTACTTCCTAGAAAGTAATTATCCTGCCTACATATTTTCTTGATTCAATGAATAGATAAAAGTCAAAATCGCTAAGAATAAATTTAGACATCTGACGGAACAAAATGCTCAATATTGGTTTTTTGTGAGAGTTTCTAAAGGCTGAAGCCTTCATTTGCAACCAAGTAATCTGCAATTGTTTGACAGATTTTGTGAAGAGATTCTTGTTTAAGCCAAAACCCATAATTTTGAATAGAATGCAATTAYCCCAAAGGCTGCGGTCTCTATCCTKCTTCCACAGCCACARGTGTAAACAGCTATGGAATATATTCAGGATATTCAGAATAAAAATTTTTATTAAGATCTATGGCATAAAGGAAGSTCCTTTTGCTGGAGGAGCATGGAARGGTGAGATGATGTGAATGGCGTGGGCTGGGGAGAACTGTCACTCACTGCAGCTCTGCCTCTGTTCTGCCATGTGGCAATTCATAAATTTTGGCTTCAGCTTGCTATAACAAAAGAATATTTCAATGTCTCTAAGTTATGTGCATATTTATCAGCTTTGCTGTAGTTTGTCTCTAAGACACATGCACAGAAGAATAAATCTTGCCTTCTCAGACTTCCTGTAAATACGAAGTGTTTGCACAACATGAGATGAATGCTGTACCTTGATGAACGCATCCCTGCTGTGCTGCTTTGKCTCTCAATCATTTTGAGGGTCATCTTACAAATTCTCTAACATAAACATGCAAGATTCTCAGGCACTGACTGTGAAATGGGCACTATGTACTATACATATATGAGTAACTTTTCTCATTTTCCTTTAGTTTTCTCTCCTTTTTAGAGRAAGACTCAGGAAAAACACAAATACAGCAGGTGGAGGACATAAYCTTCACCATCAGCCTCACCTGTTCTCCTCCTCCCTCGAATAAAATCCCAGATAGKAGTGACCCAGCTGGTAAACTGGGAATGCAGCTGTCTTGGAATAGAGAGGTGTGTGTACTTGGAAATGGTGGATTACTGCCTGCTGACCCGATGTTGTCGAAATCAGCCACTGTACATCAAAAGTGAGTAATCCTCTACAGCAACACAGCACCAGCACAAATCCAGGCATCAGCAGAAAGGGCCCCCAAATGTTGTCCTTAAAAATTGATCGTTCACTAAATAAGGGCTAAAAAGAGGGGTTTTTACTCTCAGAATATGTTTTGTTTGTCTGGAAATAGTCACTTTTCTCTGCATCCAAAGTAGATTGCAAGTACTAAGTCAGTTAGAAGTTAAGTTTTGTTCACAATTCATCATAACATGCTGTTATAAATAATGCAACACTGGGTATAGAAACACAAATAGAATTATGAATAATGTTGTGGAAATTATTGAGGAAACGAGAGATTCAAGCTAATTTAAAAAAAAAAAAAACAAAAAAACAAAAAAACAACAAAAACCTGAAATGCTGTGACTTGGGACTTCTAGGTTTTGCTCTGCCCGTCTGAAAGTTTGTGTGGGGGTTTAAAGCATTTTTCCATGGTGTTCATGAACTGCTAAGACTTCTTTGTTCTTTCCCTGTACTCAGTGGGAGTGGATGTTTACTCATTTTGGTTTACTTCCTGGCACTATTACATTTTTGCATAAATTATTTTACAAAGACTGCTGTTGTGGGGTCATTCTGCCTGTGCTAACACACTGACATGCTCTTCCTGATCAAAGAATGAGTCTGCTCACACTGGGGTGAATATATTCTCACCCCTGTCAAACCAAGGAGAACCTTCTGGTTAAAAAAAATCCACCTTGAAAGCAGGAGGTGCTCGCACATTACTGTTTCTGTGAGAAGTTTCAAGTTTGTTACCAATGTTGGCAATGCTATGACTTTACAGATGTTGCACAAATATCTCAGATCTACCTTGCATCAATGAATGAACTCTCTGAGCATGTAAATGTTAGCTAGTATCTAACTAGAAATGAACAGAAATCTAACAGAAACAAAACTGAATCAGAGGTTTTAAAAATAAAAGTAATAAATATTATATTGATAAATTGCAGTTACTGTGAGCAAGGTTTTCTGTCTCACAATTAACATAGAGATTAATTATGCAAATAATTTTTAAAAGATTTCCTAGGATGGTTGTTCAGCGTTCTCTAAAGATGCTTTTACCTTGCAGGGTAGTTGTTCCCGATGTCTGGGACTATACCTCCAGTGTTGTTCTGCTTTTAATACCTCTGCAATGTCACTGTCCCCTTTTTGAATACAGTTTAAAAATAGCAAAAGCCATATATATGTCCTAAAATTATTACTGGGTTACACTTCATACTGGACACCTGCACTTCATGCAGCCATTTTAGCTGAGAATAAGGTGTAGCATGGAATAGTCTGGAATTCTCCTTTCAAGAACTTTATTCACTTCTTCATTGCARCATGAAAATTAATGGTGATTTTGGGCATAATAATTGAAAACCAGAGAGGGTTTTCCTCCTAGGCTCATGTGCTGGGGTCKGCAGAATGTTTTCTGCTGAATGTTATCAGTGAAATGTCAGTGCTCTCAGGTCTCTGTGMGGCTGACTCTGGTTAGAGGAAAATGCTGCTTTCCTGCCACTTGCACGGGCACACCCTGCTTGTCTCCTGATGGAAGTGGGCTGGAGGGAAGGGCACAAAGCTTGGCTGGAATGGACCAGCTCTTGGAGTCTGGATGTCCACACCATTTTCTTTGAAAATGTTTTTGGATACACTGACAGATTGATGTTGTATTTACATTTGGGTTGTGATTAGAAAAATACACATTGCTGATTTGGTTTTTGGCCTCTGCTTTCAATTATGAGGATGGTTGAGTTGTACAGATTTCTGAGTTGGGCCTCTACTGAAAGGGATGAAAGAAAATATTTTAAATTAGATTTGAATTAGTTTGGAATTTAAAAAGGTGCCTTTAACAAAAAGCCATTTGGTCATGACAACTTCCAAACCCATTCAGATGACAATCAGTAAAAATTTATTGATTCACACCAGTGTTAAACTTGACTCTTTTTACAGAAAATCTCACTTATTTTCAGAGAGCTCTTTTGACTATGTGAATTTAACCTCTTTGCAAGTGACTAAATGCTAAACGTGCAGCATTTCAACCATAKCAAGTTCCTATGTCTACAACTTCTRACAAAAATCAGTAWTTTACRATACTGTTTTGCTGAAGATGTTAAAAAATTTGAATTTAAACATTTGAACATACTTTTGAATAACTATATGTAGTTTGTTGCCAGGCCTACATATAGTTGATCAGTAATTATTTTTCAACTCTATTTGATTCTTACAAATAAACAAAAAATTACTCAGTCACTACATAATACATTCATAAGCTAACACATATATTTCAAATAGTTATTTCCTTGGAATAATTTATAATGAAAATCATCAAGCAACCCAGTGATCAGTTATCTCCTAATTTACTATTTCTAGATACTATAATCCTATTTAGAAGAGTTGTCTCAGAATAACTGACGTTTGGACAGTAATTCTGTACAATACATGTACAGAATTTTCATGGCACAGTAAATCACAGGGGTACAGTGTTGCTACCTTGCACAAAAATGTCTTGTGGGTATTTGGGACCTTGAAGGCAGAGTCTGGTGACCACAATGCACTTCCCCAGCCTGAGCATTCTTCTATGAATCTGAATGAATCATTCCTTAAAAGTCTTCTGAATTTTTGCATCTTCATTCAGTCTCCTGAATTTTTTTCCAATCTCGAGAATACTCCTTTCCCTTCTATAATTTTCCCTAGTTCTGTTATCACAAGATGGAATTAATTGGAAGGAAAGGCAGGTTCCTGTAGTGTGTTCCATTTTGTGTTTTCAGTCTATGTTTCTAATTAGCTATTTAAAACACTAACTTTGTTCACTGGATCTGCTGAAAGGTAAACGTGCACATTTGTGTTTGATGATACATGTATATGATACTTAATCAAAAAATTTGAACCACCTTACAACTTTTGTGATAACATAACAGGTGCCAAAGCATCTCTTAGTGGATTTAATTTGATTTCCCTACATAAATGAGTATTTTAAAATTGTTCAGTGCAGGTACTTACTTTGCAATATAATGAAATTAAGGTTTGATTGTGATTTGTGAACTTCAGATATTTTTCCCTAAGCCAGGTGACACCAGTAAATTTTAGCCCTTGTGAGGCACTGGCTGTGTTCATGTGCAGCCCTGCCAGGGTGTGTGGCAGATGTGCTCCTGTCCTTATGGCACCACATTCCAGGGGAGATGCTGGGTATGAGCTCTGCAGCAGCCATAAGGGCAGGTTTTTAGAAGTCAGGTGAGTTAAGTCAGCTGAGGTGATGGGATAGCTCAGCACATGCAAATACATCCACAGACACCTCATTTTAAAGCACTGAAAGGTGCAGCAATTGTGCTCCTGTGTTTCCCATTCAGGCTAGGAATTCGATTGTAGTAGCTGTAACCTCAGCACGAAATGCTGTTTAAACATAATCAGTGTTCACCTCAAGCATATGAAGGTGTGAAGAAACATCAGACACTTTTTTATGTTTGTCTATGGAATGCTTAMTGTTCTTTTAGAGTTATACAAATGGTAAGGAAAAATAAAGGCCAGAGGTAAGCGAATTTGAGGCCAAACTGCAGATGCTTCATCTGACAGGCAGGGAGATTTGGCTAGAGAGAGGTAAATAGTGAAGGCTTTGAGAGGGAATTCAAATAACATTTTTTTGCTGGTTGAAGAAAAAAAACCGCACTAACTTCTAGAGGATTTTATGGCTGCTAGAAATCAAAAAATTATGATCTCTTTGTAGTGACAACAGGCTGAAAATAAATGTAAAACTTTTAGTACAGGCATACAGCTCTTGGATTRTTTGCTGGTAAGAAGTAGTAGTGAGATTGCAAACATTATAAAACATAAAAGGGATGAACGCTTAAACAAAAAATATATCCACAAATACTGTTCTTGTAGTTCAAACCACATAAYACAGTACAAAGAACCAGAGAGTGTGTGTGAGGGGGTTTTGCTGTGGGTTGGTTTTTGTTTTTTTAATTCCATCCCATTTACCATCCAGTTTTGATCCTGGACATTTTTAAACAATAAATCATATGGTGCACTTGTTATTTAAGTTATTTCATGCTTCAGTTCTTTCTTAAGCCTTGGATAAATATCCTCTGGTCCCAAAGAACCTGTTTGCAAACTTTTCTGAGCTTCAGTTGAATGCAGGATCCACTGAGGTATCATTAATTTTTTTAAAAGTGTGATTGTGTGGTGGGGAGAAAGCACATTTTTGATRAGAGAATTTTCTGAACTCTGCATTCACTGTGTACAAAAATTCATTTAATTTATCTACTCTGGTCTTATCTTCTGAATGCCTCTTTTGTGCCTTTTCCATTTATTGTTGTATAGCCTTTCTAGAAGGCTTTTGGCTTTTCATGGTTTTGTCAAAGGTTTTATTATTACTTTTTTTATCTTTTGTAACTTCGTTCTTTAAATTCTTTGGCCCGCCTTTTGCTCTTTTAACCTGACAGAGCTCATTGTCCTTTATTTTCCTCATTTGAACACGATGTCAACTTTTTAAAGGTCACCTTCTCCCTTCTGAAATTTGGTCTGAAGCACATGTAACTGGGCAGAGCAATGATGCAGTGAGTTAAAGGTGAGGCCACTGCTGCTCAGTGAAAGTTGCAGTGTTAATGGGATATCCAGAGGGGAAGGGAGAGCTGTAGGGGGTCAGTAGTTGAGCTCGAGAGTACCCAGAAAGAAATTAAAAACCTCTTTTTTGCCTGTCTCTGTCAGCTTCTGCCTAGAAATATGAACAAACTGCTGTTGCTTTTTTGYTGTCCTGAATACAGTAAGGTTAAAATAGCAATTATAAATGAGCAGAAATGCATCAAAAAGTCTTCATTCAGTTTTTTTCTCCTAATGTGCCCAAGACCCTCAAAACTGGGATATCCATTTGGGTGAAAAAGGAAAATATTTAATCTGTTGAATGACACTAATGTCTAGCTTAGAGAGATACCWTACATTGCAACTGTGACACAATAGAGTGAAGGAATACAGATTTTGCCATACAATAATCTGGTATCAGAGAGCAAATGTAAATGAAACAGTGTTGTGTAGTTCTATTGCTAATTATGGTAAGACCTGCTGCTCAGTGCTGAAAAGCTTTGAGGCAGAGACTGCACATGAAAAGTTAATATGAAGTTCACCTGAGACAAATATAGAAAACAATTCCTTTTTGTTTTTAATTCCAAAAAYCTAGCAAGAGCATTTAAAAATAAAGTAGGATTCATTTCAAGGAACAAAGTTTGGCTAATCTGCATAAAAAAGAACAGCTTGATGTGAAATGGCACCTGTATCTGCAGTATCTACTCAATTTTGACTCCCCTTAGAACCATATAGAGTAAAATCAAGGTTTTATTTTCAAATACTTTGAAAACTTGGAAATATGTACATGCACATGCTTAGTGCAGGTGAAGCATTGCTTCACTTTAAAAAACAAAACAGAATAATTATCAATGCCTCTCATACAAGGAGGCTTTAAGAGCTTGGTCTGTTACAGGCAAGAGTTTCAGCCAAATGTTTCTCTGTGAACACCAATTGGCATGAAAATATTCCATAACTGTGTTGCATACAGGGATTTTATTTCCCACTTTTAAAACCTTTCCCTCTCACAGCTTCAGGCTGGCCTGTAAAATTCACTTCAACGTATTGTTAGGTGTGATAGGATTTACATAGATTTAAAAATCCCCTTACAATAGTGCCTGGGTGATAATTATTAAGTTATGTGACTCTTTGCCAATAGCCTTTATTACTTGAGACATAGCACAGAGCTTTTATAGATCACAACTGAAAATGGGTAAAACTTTGAAATTGCAGCAGTGGCATAAGGTGGTGACTCTACTGTCATATAAAACACTGTGCAGTCACATTAATTGTGCTCTTTCCCAGCAATGTGGAGCTTTASCTTTTGCAGCACTGCTCCTTATGGCTCCTTGTCATTTCTTAGGCATGGTCTCTGAGTTCCTTGCTTATAACAAAATTGCTATTGATTGGTGGTGAGAGGAACAAGGCAATGAAAAATGCCATTGGGCAGCTGGTACAAAATTATTCTTTTGCTCTTATTACTGGTGCTGTCAGGAGATAGTTCTGCAACAAATACATGGTGCCAAGTCCCCCATCAGTCATTAAGGAGCTGCAGGTYCTTACAGCCTGTGGTGGGACCTCTGCTCTGCAAATCCCACGGTGCACAGCAGTGTTGTGATTAATATTTTAGGGAATTAGCACCAAAAAAATCAGTGTGAGACTCTGTGGAAGGAAAATGTGATAACTACTTTAAACAAAACCAATCTTGCTCCCTTGCTCTTGGATTTTACCCTTTGCCAAGACAYACATCCATGTGGCTTGGCCTGGAGAAGGACTTCTGACTTTGCCATCCTCATCTCTCTTGTTTCTTTTGTGAGTAGCAGCCACAACCATATTTTGAATTTTAATGCCTCATAGGTGTGGATGGTGCCTGGATTTCTTTCATCTCAGTATTTTGATTCAGACTTTGTAARCTTGGGCAAATTTTTGTGTTCCCTGGTTCTTTTTTTGCCTTACCATTTTTTCATCCTCTTGTCCTCTAACCATTAGGCTGGCTTATTATTTGTATCTGGTCATTCAAATTGACATGCACCACTGTCACACATTTCCATTCGTGTTTTTCCCACAGCAGTTGATATTCCCACTGTCTAGTGCTRGGCATCAGCTGTTTCTCAGGGAAGAGCAGAACTGGAGAAACACGGCAACCCACTTAGGTCTTTCCAAAGAAGGGATGCAGAGGAAGTAGGGATTAAAAAAAAAAACCAAATGGTTAAGTCAGTTAAGGATTTCTACACTTTCAAGCAGGAATTACCTGAAGGGATATCTGAAGCTTTAGYTTTTCTGTCAGAAACACATCCATGTTTCTACCTACATTTTCTTTCTATTTTTATAATAATTCTGATCAGGGCTGGGATAATTTTCCTGACACACAGACAGCTTAGCTCCACTTCTCCCCCATGACTTCACCACCTCTCTAGCCTGTTATAAAAGCACCGTCTCTTCCAAAATGCTGCTGTTAAATTTAGATTCCTTTGAACTCCTGAGCTCTGGATTCCTACCTCTCTTACAAGATTCTCTCCTACAAGATTCTCTGTCTCTCCTGTCTAGACCAATGTCTCTCCTAACACAATTTGTAAAGTAACACTTTCTAGAAGCACARGGAAATAATGGGGTTTTAATACAATTAAATGGCCCTTTTAAGCATATTTTAAACTACGTGGAGCCAAAACCTCACTGGAACTAAACTTTAGAGCTTACTGGCTCCAGCTCAGTTTACTTTTACTTCACAGCTCTTACAATTTCAGAAGCTGTCAGCTTGAAGTCCCAGTATGAGTTCTGTACTGAGTTTGCTGGCCAAATTCCCCTAAGGGTGATTGTAAGTGATGGAGCAATTAATCAAAAATTTGCAAAGAAACAAAAATAAACCCATTCGGAATGGAAAGAAAACTCTGTAAAAAATGTACTATGTGTAGTTTCTAGGGAATCTAGATGTATTCAGATCCTGTAACAAGATATTTAATCATCAAGTGAGGTTTAAATACTTTAAAAAAATCAAATATTTTCATCATGCATTCTTCCTTAGCTAAGCAATTCTTGTTTTGGAAAAGCAATTACAAAAGACTAAAGTCAGTTCTACTATACATTCCCCAAGCAGAAAATTAAAAACCTAGCAGTTATATGGGGCTATTTCTTGTTGGATCCAATTTAAGAAATTGATTCTTTTAAAGGACAAAGATGAGATCAGCAAGTATGTAACCAGATGCATGATTTTGATGTATTTTGACCAGAAAACAATCATGCAAATAACAGCTTGGACTTGAGAATCTTAACCTGGAACTTTGTCTCTAAACCCAAGGCTTTTTAAAACACATTTTTCTTTCAGGCTCCGTGACAGGGGAACATACTTGGAACAGAAGGCACCTGCTGTTTCATGTACTTTACTGTACATATTTATACTGTTATTGCTCCTCTTTAAACCTGAACCTCAGTAGAGTTCATCCTTAGGTTTCATGCARATCTTTAATTAGTATTCTTCACGCTGTTGCCAAACATTCGTGGAAGGTATGAACTATCGTGATTCATGCAATGGTGACAATGGAACATAGATCCTATCATTTGTAGTTCCATAGCTCAGCTCAGGCACTAACTTATGTATCTTTACGCCATCAAAGAGCCACAATTTCACCTTAAAGAGCATTGTAAGTTGGAAAATTTGGGACTGCAAATGGTTACAATAGGTCAACAAAGATATTCCTTTCAGTGACCTGTGTCTTTAGAGCAAAGACACTCTCTTCTGCATTGGTTGCTGGCCCTGTGCAGTCATATTCTTTCTTGGCACCAGTGTGATGCGTTGATTTGACCACAGGAAATGTTTTAGCTCTTGGCTGTATCTGACTCAGGCTGCGTAAGAGACCTCATAAAAGCCATGTGGGGTCAATGCTTTAGGCAAAGCATCTTAAACCTTTCCACTATTAGGGTGCCAAAACCTTTTGAAAATCATCTATCAAGTCAGCTGAATCTGCAGACAGAAATGAAGAGTCCCTGTACTCCAAAAGCTGCTAGGTTATATTGTAATGGGGTTACAAAATGGCATCATCTGGCAAAAGTTTGTGCAGCAGCCTGTGGAATATCTCTGCTCCTGTCCCTGCCTGTAGATTACCAGAAAATGTTTTTCTGTTGACTTTCTTATCAGCAGAAATCCCATTACAGTCACAGGATTCTTCTCCCAAACCCAAATAAAAGCAAGGCAATGAACCCCATTCATTTTCAGCGGTTCAGCTACCTGAGCCAGCTTAGCACATAGTTTRCAAAAGTCATTCTGGCAGAAAGAAGAGCAGGGATGAGCATTTGAGGATTTAGTAGGCTGGGGTATGGGTAGTCAGCTCTGAGGATAAAAACAGTTATTTAGGACAAAAGAAGCAGAGCCTTTGAAATGGTGGTTTTTATGCTTCAGTACAGCAGTTCTGTCTCAGTGTTCTTGGCTCTTCTGTGCATCCTTTCTGAATAACTGGAGAAACAAACACCAGTGTGTGTCATTGTTGAYGAGCATGCAGATGATACGACTGCTATGAGAACATTTCAGTCAGTTTTACTCCACACCTGCAAGAGAGGGATTAGGGCTTCAGCTTGAAAATCACAGACAGCGGGCTGCAGTTTTTCAGCTGTCAGGATTTCACTTCAGGGAAGGGATGGGGCACCCAGGAGCAGAGCAGGGGTGCCAATTGTGGCCCCTTGCAGGAGTGCTGCAGAGAGAATCAGCTGCAAGTCAGGAAAAACTTGTACCTTAAGACCTAGGAAACAAAATGCAAGTAACTAATCAGTTCCAACAATTGTTTTGTTGATGCTCTGAGCAGTTAAGAAGGTGAAATTTGCCAAAATACTACAGACTCAGCTGTAATGCCTTCAGTCAGAAACTAGCAACTAGGAAATTAAATGTGTGGTGGAGAATCTCATCAAACTGCATCCAGAGAAAGCATTTAAGCCTGCTGTAACCTCAAGGAGGGAAGAGAGGTGCTTATGACCAGGGCGATAGTAGCTGTTCTGCTCTTATTCTCTGCTTCTTCATGACATTTGTCTGTATTTGGTCCCTGATTGTCTTCCCAAGCAAAGCAGTAAACAGAGTAAGTGGAAAATAAACTCTCTCAGAYTTGCAACAGCATCCTCTGTAACACAGCAATGAGGGTGACACAAAACAGCAAGAGCTGTGAAAAATGTGATGCAGAGCTGTAGCTAAACTTTGTTAAATAAATTCAAAAGCCAATGTATGCAACAGAGATTATGCAACAAKGTCAACTTATGCCTTATTTCATTAGAAAAAAATGCTGCATCTTAGCTCTYCTTGGTTATGAGCAACCTGTGAGCCTTGGGGTTAAATCTGATGCAAAGCCACTTTTCTGATGAAGTTCRGGAGGAAGATTTTCTGCTTCCAAAATACCCATCATTCTCAGGAAAAATTGGAATCAGAAGGTCATATTTTTCCCCAACTATAAAGAAACATCACAACTCTTTTTAGTAAGTTGCTTTTTAAAATAAGAAATCACCTATCTTTAAAATCTGGAAAGCTAAGATGCTTGGTTTGTCCTTRTTCCTAACAGGCCTTAGAGGTACTGAATATTTTTTGATTTTCCCACAGGCTGAGAAGCAGTATTTGGAAAGTGTTCTGACAACTGCTTTTGCTTCCCATTTGCAATCCAGTAGGCTCCAAATGGGGGAGGTTGAGCCATGAGCCTTGTGATTGCTATTTCTTTCAGCCTTTTTCTCAGCATTGAGTTCTTCAGGGAAACTGTTAGTTAATCATGTTGAAATCTCTTTTCTTGGCAAGCCAAGAATCCTCTGAATGGAAATCTGCACCTGGCTATTCATTTGAATGCTGGGGGAGGGAGAATCCATTTGCTCACGAGTTGTTCTCTGTCCTGAACRCATCCTCCTCTTGTGATGTATTTGCTCTGACAGATGTGACCATCAAAAAAGCTAATTTGACTAAACTGACTTAACTTCATCCTGGAGTAATCAATCCACAACTAAAGCTCCAACTTTGTCCTTCCAAGGCTCTAATACAGAACACTTTTATCTGTTTCCCTGGTAATTTTATTACTCTTCATTAAAGAATTTTCTTTTTCTGATCCTTGCTGGATTTGTTGTCTATAACTGAAAAATCTCTTCTGCTAGCAAAGCCACAACCAGTTAATTCCTAGCGGACATGAATAAGGGATCCAAATATTATATAACAAGTACAGATGTTTTTTAAAGTATTGTGATAGCTCACACTTTCAAAATATTGGTCCAGATAGTCTATAACTCAGTGACTGACTGCTGTGACAATATTACACCTGGTGTCTCAGAAGTTCTCCCAAACACCTATTTAATGTTTTCCTATCAAATTAACTTGGCTGCTGCAGAACAGGGACTGCGTGGCCTCCTTCCCTCAGGGTGCTTGTGGAAGTGCTGGCCAGATGAGATAGTGAGCCTTGGCTCTGACCTGTTCTCTAGGCTTTCTAACAGAATGGCTTTTACAATGATGGATCATATTATTTATTACTTCTAGTGCAAATTCAGGGGTGTATTGCTCTGTCCTAGAATGCTGRTGCTCAAAATAAAAGTCGAGACAGCACAAATGAAGGTGTGARACTGCAGTGCTGGAATGCTGTGTTTATACCTGAAGAAAATTACCATTGGTGCCACATGCATTTGTGAACCTTGAAACACAGCACTGAGATGGGAGCTATTGTCATGCTTGGAGAGCATTTTTCTTAATCCACAAAAAAAAAAAAAAAAAAAAAAAAAAAAATTTAAAAACTGTTTTTTTCTAGGTGATTTCTCTGCTCTGTACAGAGGAAAGAAATTTCCCTGATTTATTTTAAAAAACATTACCTGGCATGCCCATGTGCTCAGGTTTCCATCTTAACGTGGAGGTGAATTACCAGTCATCAATCCAGGTGACTGATGGAAAAGAGTTTTCTTCTTGTGTTTGCGTGAGCGCTCCATTTCCAAGTCCCAGAGCAGTTTATCTGCCCAGTAGATGTGTGTTTGATTTAGAGGCGCTACTCCAAGAGCAGGAGGGAGGGAGTTAGATTTCCACAGAGCAGGGCTCTAAACCACAGTGTTGTATTGCTGAAAACATCCTCCCTAAAAACGTTGGTGAAATCTTCTGAGCCTTTCTGCATAGGGGCAGAAAGTAACTCATAGCCAGTAACTAACAACTGTGATTCCTTAGCTCCTCAATGCTTCCATCACCAAATTTAYTTGCCAAATAGCTGATACAAATAATGCTCAGCCTGCAGATTTTTCCAATAATTTCCAGTAATAAAATCACTCTGTTTGTAGCTCTTATTAAATATAGAGTTTGACTGGCATTCACACTCTCTCCAGTCACACATAACTTTTAGAAATAAGCTGCCATTTCCAGGGTTTCTGTTTACAAAAGCTATCGTGCCCATCTATTCTGCTTGAAAGTARATGTGTAACATTTGCTCCCTCTCTAGTTTGTAGTCAGGAATATTCCCAATCTGCCACTGCCTTTGTGGGCTCTCTAAGGAGTGTACAACATCACTGAGTGTAGCTTTAAGCATTCTGAAAGATAATTCTTAAAATGTGTCTAACTACTTTTGGTCATCTGGCTTCAAGTGAAGGATACTRTCATGTACAAACTGGTAGATAACTGAGCAAGGGGGAAAGAATGCTGAGTGATATTAGCTATTCCACTTGGAATAGAGACACAAAATGCGCCCATGGTAAGTGAAATTAGAGAATTTCTGATTCATGCTGATCCAGCACATTGATCCAAACACCTTTGCTCCTGCCCTTCGACTCTAGTTCCRAATTCCTCAAGGATCTCCAAGTTCTCCTGCAAAATTGCAGCAGCTATTGAAGTGGGAGCTGAAGGCRTGACTGCCCTGCCTTGCAGCCAGACCCATCTGTAGCCCCAATCCAGCTGGGAGCCCCTGACTGCCTGAGCTGCTCCAAGGTGCCTCATCTCTCAGCAGATGCCTTTCCTTCAAGCCTTTAAGCAAAAGGGCTTCTCAGATAAAGCTGCATGATATTGAAATAATTAAAACAACTTTATGCCACCCAAGGCTTAAAAACCCCTAAATGTTAAAAATTTTTTTCAAGCACATAGTCYCAAGTCAACCTAAAACATCAAATGCACATCAAGCAGAGGACACATTTTGTCTGAAGTCTGTACATTTAAAAGAAAATGAAATCAGGCCTATTTCTACATAGCTGAACTTCTATGTGATAAGATGGGCCATTTTTCAGTGTACAATAAACTCTCCAGTTTGTGTACACTAGTGATTAAAATATCTACACTATGATGAAATGTGATCTCATATCCTCTTTGAGTGGCCAAGTTAAATTAGAGGCAATTAGGATTAATTTGGCTTCTTCCTGAAACCATAAATGTGCAGATGAGAGCTCTGATTAGAGGACAGGGAGTGTAGCTTTATTTGATTTTTGGCTTGGAATGGCTAATGTGTTCTTACCTTTGAAGATATGAATTACTGAAATACCAGCAAAGTAATAAAAACATYAAAGTTAAACTGATTTTTAAAGATTAAATGGTTTAATTAAAGTGGATCAGTATGGATTTTGTAAGCAACTGGCAACCTATTGGTGTTTCAAAATACCTGAATATCAAACATTTTGTAATTATACTTGGTGGCATAAAATGCACGATACAGAAGTTTCCTAAATTTTTGGGTCTTGTTCTCGTAACTTGAGGAAACAAAATAACTCTCTGTTTATAAAGGGATCCCTATAAATAAATGGGAAATTCTTTCTAGTCCTATGTCCCTGAGATGAATTGTATTTATCTCAAAGAACACTTCCAGTCTAACTTTTTCAGCTCTAGACTTCATGGCTCTAAATTTTCAAGCGTTTGTTTGGCGAACAAAACACAGACATTCTTTTATGCCTCATTTTGAATATAGGTTTGAACTCAAGGATAATCTATTAAAATAATTGTTTCTGTTCTTCAAAGGCRAATCATTCACATGTTCCCAAATATACAGTATTTGTGTATGTGTATGTATTTATGAGACTATGCCTGAGTCCTGTAGCCAGAACACAATGAGCTCTTGCACATGTCATCTTACCACAAACCAGAAAAAGGAAGTAATATTTATAAATAAGTCTGGCTCTTCACCCAAACAAAACTCTTATAAAGAATGTCATGGTACAGTATCYGAGTTAAACAGCAACTTTCTGCCTTTTGAACAGGTTGGCTGTTTAAGGTGWAAGCATTTCTTTATAATTTTTATTCCAAAAACAGATTAACTGGAATGACCCAACCCTTAGGTCTCCAGGCATTCAGATGAACTGCTGGTCTCCCTCAAAGAAATTTGTATTGTGTCTTACCTGTCAGCACTGCCCAAGTGAGCTGATGTTCACAAGTAACAAAAAATTGTGAAGATAATCTGTCCTTAAATGTCTTTGGCATYTAGCAAAAGAATATGTCTCTGTCTAGACAAACTAAGAAGCAAATATAATACCTTTTTCAAAAAGAAAAATCGTTTAATAGCCCAAGCATTGATTTAACAGGCAGGCCATGGAGCAATGCCACAGCTTCAGAAGGCACCAATTTGGTCCATGTGCTCCTTTATTATTAAAACAAGGCTGAGTGTGGTCAGACTGGTGCCTGCTCTTTTAGGCAGGTTATTAATTGTRCCCAGACATCTACCTCAGCCTAAATAGGTTCAAAACATTTATTAAACTTTTTATTTATGAATTATCATCTCATCTGAGTTGAGAACAGGCTCCATTTATGGTAWTAAATTCAGGTCATTGTGAAGAAAAGAATGTAAGGTTAGGATTGAAAAAATAGGTACCTAAGTTATTTTAATTCTAGCRAGTAATAAAATCCAACATTCTTAAACATAATTTGTATTTTTACTCCCCCCCCCCTCCCCTTTAGAAGGCAGTCTATTGTGCTTAACCTTTCTTAGCAACTTTGGGAAAAGTCTCATCTTCTGAAAACTCAGAGAATGCCTTTGTACAAATTTATCCTCTCAGTTTGGTCAAGCTTTCATGATGCTTTATCTGAGCTGGTTCAGACAGTTTCTGCACATGGAGTCATTAGATCCATTATTTCAGGATTTGTTTGGTCTACTTCAGAGCAAAATTTGTGCTGACCTTAAGTCAGACACACACACACAGTGGGATCTGCTCCTAGATGGTGATTATTTGCTACTGCATTGTACCTTCATCAGAAGTGTCCTCAACTATTCAGCCTCCATTCATAAAATTTTCTCACTGATTGGTCAGAGAGGAACATCAGAACCTGTATTGCTGACTGGTATTTTGGCAAGTTGTTTTTCTCAATTGTAACTTCTTAATGTTACTTAAAAATAATTTATGTGCAGAAAAAGACAAATGTTGTAACCAAACAAGAAAATATTTATTTTCCACTCTAATCTTTCTCAAGATCCAGAATCCCCCACCCCCTGGGCCAACAGCATCTGCCCCATATTTACTCAAGCTGGTTTGAAAAGGAATAATGTAGAAGAGAACAAAACAAACTCTGCATAGATATGGARGAAGAGGAGGTGGATAAAATGTGCATATTTTAGACAGAACAGAAGAGAGATGCCTTTGAGAGGCTTGAGGACCTTTTTCTTTGAGGTGTTGTTTAATGTGTGTCATGTTACCTGAGTAGTAATGAGTGCCTCCTAAGGGTTAAGCACATGGCCATAAAACACATAAGAACCTCATACAAGGTTTATATTAAATTATCCCAGAATTGGATATGAGTGCTCAGTAAATTCCCCTTTTTTTTTTTTTCTTTTGTCATTTCCAGCCTATCCATTTGATGCCAAAAACATGTAATGCATGTGTAATTTTTTTTTTCCTAAAAATAGTCCCTGGATGATCTGGCTGTCTAATCATGGCAGTGCCTTCAAGAAGCTCATAGAGAAACTAGGGGTTGCTTAAGACGCTTGTGRCATCATTTATCTTTGAAGAGAGCCCTAGTGCAAAAATAATGTGAATGTTATTTTGATGCCTGTGGTCTTCTGGGAGTGCAAGAAACTCTGTGTGTGAGTGTGTTTCTGTGCAGCAGTTGCATAGCCTACTACAATTTTTGAACTGTGTGTGTGAATTGCAAATGTGTCTTCTGAGAGAGAGGGAACTCGGAAAGAATGAGGTCATTGTGCATAATAAATCCCCCATATGCTTCTCTTCTTCCCTGCGGCCCACAAGAGAAACATTTCAGAAAGGGTTACTTTATAATTTACATTCCTATTGTCAAAACTGGGAAATGAAGCACAGATATGGTATGAGGAATGGCTTGTTCATTTTCAGTGGAAGGGGGAAAAAATTGAGATACAACTGGCTGGAAAACAAAAGTCGAGGTTCATTAAATCAACCATATTTAAAGGGAGTGAGATCAGAGATAAGAACAAAAGAAAAGTTACAGATGGTATATATTTTTACTACCGTCCATAGACTCTATGTGATACCACAGATGTTAAATTAGCCACACGAGGGCTCTCCTGTTCTTCTCTTGAAGAAATGTATTATTTAGTACCGTGAAAACTGCAGGGGAAAAGACCCAATTTTCTATTCCTACAACAAGAGTATTGGGCATACTGCCCTRGTTCACGGGGCATACTCTGCTTGCAAATAAATACCATTTAAAGCATGGTGCGAGCACRGTTGACTTAACGCTCCACTTCTTCACACACAAAAATAGTCATTAAAATATTATCACGAGATCAGCTAGCTCTTGGTCAGGCAGRAAGCAGGGAGGACTCTGGTGTAGCTGAGCACCGAGCACAGGCTGGTGGTGGTGCTGTGTCACAGGAGAGCTGGAATTACACGGGGACATTTGTCCGCCTGGCCCCGTGCCGGCGCAAGGATTAACCGCACGCTGATATCCGCAGCTCCACAGCCCGGCCAGCCTGTGTTGTGGCTGAGCAACAGCCTGTTAGAGGAACAGCTCTGCATGYTGGCAGCTCCTCCAGGGCTGCTGCTTTACGAGAGGCAGAAGGTCCCCAGGGGTGCCCGTAGCAGCTTACTGAAGGATCTGATTGCAGCCCTGCAGTTGGGCTTGGAGCAGCTTGAGGAAGTGGCTGGGGGATAAGAGCCTCATTGAACCAGCAATCCGAGCAGCTGGATCCGCACGGATTAACGCGCTCCGCTCTAGACTTGTGATCCAAATCTTTTGCCCGTTGCCTCTCAGAAGCAGCCTGGTCCTGGCAACACCCAAATTCACTGAGGGCCTCTCTTTTCTGTCTGAAGTTCCAGAAATGCTGTGGGTTGTACAAATAYCCTTAGTTGGCCTCTGGCTGAAAAGCGAGACTCTGTTAAACAAGCAGAGTGGCATCCCTGGCTTCCCAAAGGGATTTTCAGATCAGAATCATACACCCTCCTTAACAGTTAACATTTTGCAGCCGTTTTGGCCTCTGATAGTTTGCTGCTTGTCAAAAATACAAAGGGATAGCTTGGGGGATATGGCATGTGTCAAACCTTTCTAGCAAGCAGCTTGGAGATTCTTAACTTTGCATTGAAGAGAATTTAGTGCATACAAATCAAATCGTGTACGTGACTTTAGGGCAACGAAAAGGTTTCTGAACTGCTCTGATTAGCTGTATAGGAATTACTATCTGGATCCTCACAAAGAGCAGTTGAAATTTTTCTGCTCAACATTTGAGTAGGAGTAGTTGTAGACTTACCTTTAATCCTTCGTAGTAGCCCAGTGGCTACTAAGARCACTTGTCTGTGTATAGGGAAGTGTTGAGTTCCCTTCCATCAGTCTCTTGGTTCTCTCTTCCTAMAGAAACATCCTAAGTTTTGCTCTTGCTAATTTTTGTTCTTGACTTTGAATTTATTCTTAAAACTGTCACCTTGTGGGCAAGAACATAAAATTCAGTACTTAAAGATAAGCAGGAAGGAATTTAGTTCTGTAGGCGGAGGTTAAAGCAGTCCTTTGGGGTTTGGCTTAAAGTACAACTTGGCTCTGCTTTGTTAASGGCTGTAAAAAAAATGAATTATGGTTCTGTCTCAGCTGAGATTGAACAAGAATGACGATCACTTTTCCCAAAGAGTTTGCTGAAAGGTTTTGCTAGGGAAAGGAGGGTTTGGTTGGATATGGAACCTCTGAAGAGGGAGGAAGCTCAGATAAAGTCCTGTCTTCCTTATGTTGGTGGATGGCTAGCTTCAGGAAGTTTCCTGCTCAGTGGTTTTTTGGTGGTTTTTTTTTGTATCCCTAACTTTGGGAGAATTCCTGCTTCTCTTTATTATCCAGGAATGCTAGATGTCCTAACTATGTATTTGGAGTTCACTTGAGGTACTACTCAATACTATTTAGCTTTGAAGCTTTTATGTATTTTACAGTCATAAACAGTAAACATAAACATAAAGTCATAAACATTTGGGTATAGCTATTACATAAGGGTATTTTTGCATAGGCATTGCATCTGGTTTCTGGGCATTTTCCTAAGCCCTGGCTTGTAATTCTCACTCTTGGTATTCTCCTCCTTTCATGTCTTTGCTTTGCTAAGCAGAATTAGAGTTATCCTTTCTTTTACAGGAATTTTCTTTTTGTTACAGTGCACTTCAAAAATCTGATTTCTGAAAGACCAGAATTTATAATATTATCATTTTTAAATGCCTGTTTTGCAGAAAAGGAGCTTGATTCTTCTTAAGTGGTTGGTGTGTTAAATACAAGCTGCCCCAATAGTTTCCAAATATTGTTGAAGGACTTTCCTTCTGCTAATCTTGCAATCAGAAAATGCCTGAATCAAAAATATGCATTCACTGAATCTTTTCACTCACCCTCCTTGTCAGTAGCATAATTTTCATTGTCAAAGTTTGATTAGTGATCCTCTCCCTTTTCCTGTGTCAGCACTTCAAAGTCATTGCTTTCTATAACTGTTTTCCTTGCATTAGCCAAAGCCTAAAACCACTTTTCTTCTCCATCTTTTCAGTTTCTGGTTTGCCTTAATGAGACTATTTTATTTATTGTTGTGCTAAACATTCAACTCCAATCCCAYTTTTCCAACACCTTCATTTTTTTAGCTTGTCCTTCATTATATTGTATTCTTAGCTCCTGGGTGCTCAATTGAGGTTGACCTGCTTTAGCAGTACTATTAGTCTTCCAAGGCAATCAGGCTTGGGCAAAGTGTGACTATAATGGAAGCTCTGGGAAAAAACAAGGAAGGGGCAGGAAAGAATAGAAATGCTCCCTGTCTTATTTAAACTGATATATTATGTTTCCTTTGCTGCTTCCTCTGTTCTGACTTCATGACAAAAGCAATATTATTTGCTCCTAAGTGTTCATCTGGGACAGTTTTAGGCTGTTGAATCAAAATAGCCATTTTCACTGCCATACTCTTTTCTCCCAATTAGCACATTTAAGTTTCTGGCCACAGTCTTTGAAATGWCCTGACTGCAGGGTTTAATGATGTGAGGAGCTTTGTGTCTCTGAGTTATGAGGAATGGTTATTGTCTAAMATTCTGTTCGCTSGAGACTCATTTTGACATTTAAGCTRGTTTTTAGGGTACYGCAATAATAGTACCTGAAAACCTTGATTAATTTAGCATAGCCTGCTGCTTACATTTTTAGTGCTGTGGGATGTTCTAGCTGTCTGGATAAACCTGAGATCCATATAACTGCAAACCATTTGGTGCTTGGATCACCTGCTGTTTGTGGTATGCCACACAAGCATTTATTTCCTGCTGCCTCAGCTGCTTACGCACAGAACTGTAGGAAAATCAAGCTGAAAAAGAGCTTGGCAAGTTACAGAGTCTGCTGCTCTCCCACAACATTCCTGACTGTCTCTTAAAGACTTTCCGTGATGGAGATAATTTCAAAGTCATTTATTCCATTTTATTAGTTTTAGTATGAAGAAGTCTCTTGAAAGTTCAAGTAGCTCTTCATTCACCTCAGGTGAATAATTTCTTATCCTTCCAGGTACAACTATGGACAATAGGCCACTCCATTCCATTTTGAAGTGTGTTAGCATGTCTGGAAACTCTGAAAAGACCTGAGTCTTTTCTTTAGAAGAAATGATGCTACTTCATTTTTAGGTCGTGTTKTCTCATTATCTTTGGGATATTGACCATTTCCTCCAAAAAACCTTCAATCAGGCAAAAGAGCAACACGTCAAAGTCAGCTGATACTCTGCACTCTGTCAAGAGAAGGCAAACATTCAGATAGATCTAGAAAATGCACTTTGTTCTTGGCATGGAGCAGTCTTGTAAGGGGCAGGGACAAGAGGGATGGCTGAGAAGATGCTACAGCCCATTCATTATGCAGGTCAAGGGGGAATTTCAGATTCCTCAGCAGTGGCAGGGCAACAWCTTCTGCTCTCATGCTTTAGTAGGGGCACTGGTAGTACCTGTCAAACACCACAGCCTGCACTGGTGCCAGGAAAAGGTAGCCTCTCCTCCCTCTGTTTCATTTCTCCAAACATGACATGGAGTTTCAGATTTCCGGCATAAATATTACATGACACTCAGAAATTATTTATAACCAGTGTATTTGAATTCAGAACCAGCTGTTAAAATAAATGTCCAGTGCTTCAGAGGCAGTTTTACTTGTAGCAAATACAGATTAAATATGCATTTTGCTGATTTATCCCCTCTCAAAAAACATAAGGAAAAATGGATAAATGAAATTATTAAGATCCAAGCATGATATCAAATATATCAAATTGCCTGAGGTCTGATGACTGGTTACTGTGTATAAGTAATCAAAAGGGTTTGTGGCAAGGTGAACTCTCACAAGGCCTCCACTTGTAAAGAGCCATTTTGCAATCTTATATTGATATGGGCCTTTGTAAAGACAATACTTTGCATACTTTGGGAAGGAAGAATTAACCAGCAAACTTTATGTCATCAACCTGTTCTTTTAACTACACTAGGTCCTTGAAAGAGGGAAGGAATATGCTCAAGAAAAACAGTAAAAAATACATTTGTCTGTCAATTTAAATTCACTGCCATTCTGCCAAGGTCAGCAAGTACTGTTCCAGACTGGGAACAAGTGAACCATGGTGCTGCAGAAACTTTTAAATGTCTTAAAATCACCAAGGGCATCRAAATAGACCCTGGGGAAAACTCCTTGCACAAAAGAACATCCTTTCAGACAGTGAATGTCACGTCTGTGGGGAGGGCACAGAGGGAAAAATAGGGACTGCAAGGGATTGCTTTGGGCTTTGAGGCTGTGTAGGGCTGTGAGAAGAAAAGCATGATACTGAAATCGTTTTAGATGGTTCCTGGTATATAYTGTATGTATTCTGGTTAGTATTGCTCAAATGTAGTTTTATGGATTTTCTGAGCCTTCAGAGGAAAAGAGTCAGGAAGAAAATCGACAGTTTGGGGTCTTTGTTTCACATAAACAACCAAGACACAGCTTGCTCAATATTTTCTTAAGGAAGACTTATTGCAAGGGATTTTAAAAATTCTATTGTGTTGAGGCTGTTTGCAAAAATTAAAAATAAAAAATATTGTTGTCAAGACACTACCCATTATTTAAAGCTGCAAATGCACTTATGTTCTGGAGTCATATTCTGAGTTCATTCATCTTTGGGCACGACATTAACAGTTGGTGCCAACCKGAAAGCTTCTGGAGGAAAATGGTGTATTTGAAACTACTCAGGAAAAAAGCACAAAAACTCCAAGGGAGAAAAATMATCTCACAGTTTGGAGGAGATGCAGACAATGCTGAATTTCAGGGYAACTCTGGTGTTAACATTTAAAGCCTTGCATGGCTGAGGATGTGCGCAGAGCACTTTGAGTAGTTCCAAACTGATTTCTTGCCGAGAATAYATGTTTCAAAATACCATCCTGTACATATTGTTCATCTGTTGTCTTTTCTGTAACCATCTCAAATGATGGTTCAACTTTTATGAAGCAATTGAGAGTTTCTGTTACTCATAATATCTCTGGCCACATTCTGGAGAAGTGTTCACATCATATGAAGCAAGCACCTCAATGCCCTTGAGGGAAAAATGTAGACACARRCYAGAGGGGAGAAATAACAGCCAGGTYCATGGAAARCACATCTTCTGAATGGAGGCTGAATGCATTTTTTAACTAGATAAAAGTAAAAGCAGTTTAATTGTAAGGGTCTTTTGTAAAGAGAAATAGARCTAGAGTTACAGAATAATTCAGGCTAGGGGGGACCTCAAGAGGTTTCTAATCCAACCTCTCCCTCAAAGCAGGGGGAATGGATTCAGACTAGKCTGCTCAAGATTTTTAACWGTCAGATCTTGAAAACCTTCAARAAGGAGRAATCTACAGTCTCATCCMGTCCATAATCATCCTCTTAGTAAAAATATTGTCCTGCTGTACAGCCAGAACCTCCCCTGTTCCTGTCTCTCTTTAATTTATGACCATTGCCTSCTGCCAAGCACCTCAGRAAAGAGCCTGGCTCCATCTTCTTTAAGTTCCCCACAGGTATTCAAAGGCTGCTGTTAAGTCCTGTTCAAGCATCAACAAGCTATTCTCTCTCCTAGACAGATAAGACTGGAAAAAATCCTCAAAAGYGTTGCAGTGGAGAGCTCAGGTTCACCAGAATTTCCAGTAATGAGCACAGAGAGGTTTGAGAAGGGGAATGTGGCCATCTTCCTCTGCCATTGGAATTTGCTAAGAATAAATTAGAAAAATGTATGATTATCCATCCATGGGGTGGTAATGCCAGGGGATGCTCAATGAACCCTCCAGTGCCTTCCAGCATTGTCTTCTGTTTTGATTCCTGTCTAGAGGAGCATGTGAATACAAGCTCTAGTGTCAGCTTAGGGCTGTAGAGCTGCGTACATCGCAAGACTGAGCCCTAGGTGCATAATAAATCTCAGCACTTATTAATATTTCAGGAAGTTATGAATGCCTGAAAAGTACCAGGGAAATACAGTTGTAATGGAAATAATGTTGTAGCCTGAATTATTGCAGTGGTAGCAGATGTCCATTCTGCCTCTGTCTAGTCAGCTGAGATAAACTGAATATGGTGCCTTTTATTTTTTTAAAGGTCAAGGAACAAGTTTGCTAATAATAGATCTGAAAAAATCTGTCACCTCTGCCAGTCGACCTTAACTCTTAGAAATTAGTAATTTATTTTTAATATTATTTGTCTTTATGACTAAAYATCTATGTGGGATAGATTGCTATATAATGAGAACAATATCATTATTGCTATAGCTACGGTATTACTATAGCTACAATTGGGGCAGAAACCAAGATTTAGAAAGTTTGTCAAGCATGAYGTTACTAAAACAAAAACAGAARTCAGATTTGTTTGATACYCTGCTCTTCCAAACCATGCAGGAAYGGGAAGTCTGCCCCAGAAAACAGCGAATCAAATTCTCAGACGTCTCCCTTTGCCACTTAGGTTTTCCGGATGCAGGCATAAAAGCCCTTGAAGTGCACCAAATTAGCGGCTACTCCTGGAAATCTTACCTTTCAGTTACTCTGCTGGAGGATGCTTGTCAAAGATAGACAAGGGTTAGGGGGTAAGCCAGCCCTGAGCAGTCTAACACATCACCCACCCCACCCTCCATCAGGTATTTCTGTGTATATCTCTAAAAGCAGCATGCAGGAAAAGGAAAAAAAAGCCAGGCATAGTTCTTCGTGTCTTCAGACAGCAGAGACCCCTTTCTGACCTATTCTGTGTGAAACTTTGTTCGTGCACTCTATTTTTGAAATCCTTCCTTGTTCTTTTCACATCTCTATTGTAGTCTTACAAAAGWAATGTGTTTCCTTCAACAAGGTTTTGATACCCAGCGAAAGAACACCCACCTATTCTCTGTGTTCATTTCTGCTCRGCTGCCACAACCTGCTGATTGCAGAGAGAGCATTTTGCTTCCATTATATTTTAAATAAAATGATAGGCTGGCTACACAGGCAATCCATTAGCCTTACACAGCCTAGACACTGTTAATTATAGGTTTTAGGCTTCAGAAAGCTGGGTCAAMATTCTCCATTTTTCAGTGGAAAGCTATGTCATTTAAATGCTCTCTTCAGTGCACCCCTCATTCACAGTTCTGCTGCTCAAAACTCAGCAGCGACTCTTCTGTGGTAAGTGAGCATCTTCTTTTTCAGTTTGTGCTCAGAGCAGAACCTAAAGTAAAAACCTCATTAAGCAGAGTTCACTCTGCAGATGAGTGATTTATTTCACAGTAYGTTGGTGTGAAGTGGAAAACACCTTTTAGAGTTGAAGCTTGTAATGTTATCTAAGAGATGGAGCTGTGAAGGAGAAAGTGAGGTGGCGGAGTCAGTTTGGAAATAATGTTTATTTCAGTGTTTGAGGGTTTTTCCAGAGCAAAGCTTGAGTTTGGGATCAGAGCCAGCAAGGGATGTTTATTGCAAATGTAAGCTTTTCAAATGGAAATGGAAATTTTATGTAAAACTGTTTAGTCAACTGTCACCTTGTGTTAAGCTTAAAAAAAAAAACCACAAGCACAATATTTTGTTTTTTAAAAATCATTTCTACCTTGTAGTTCAAGGAATTGATCTGTGGAAGCCTTGAAGCTGCAGGTTTATGTTTTTGTGCTGTGTTGTGGATGCCCCAGCYGAGGCCCCGGTATTGCTGCTTGCACACAGGGGATCCTGATCCCCCAGCAGAGGGATGCAGGTACAGAGAGCATGGCCCCTACCCCCTACCCTTCCTGCAGAACCTCTGTGGAGGGGGGCTGTGCTTGTAGCAAGGATGTATCCCCTTGGCTGGGTGTTTTTGAGCAGGGAAAGTTCTTCTGACTGCTGCCCTGAGCAGAGMAGCTCCTAGGGCAGCTTGGGAAGCACCAGGGAGGCTCTGGTTTACACGGAAAAAAGGTTCAGCACAGAGCGCTCTCTGCAGCTGCCTCTCACCTGGATTCCTCCTAGGGCATGAGGCAGTCACAAGGGAAGGAAAAGATAATGCAGCACAGGGCAGCCCTGATTTCTCCTCAGGAAACCTGAAGTGAGAATTTCTAGCCCAATCTGGAAGCTTTTATTGTTGTTGTTGTTGTAGTTGTTATTATTATTATTATTATTACTATTATTACTATTAATATTATTATATTTTATTGATAATTTCCATGTAGTAGTATGGAAAAAAACCACCCAAAAATCATTCAATATTGCAAGATAACAGAAATTGTCTTTTCCTGGTGATATATTTAAGTGTTTTAATAGATAAGAGCAAATAATAGGAAGATTTGCTGATGAGAATGAAGGATTCAAGTGAAATCAATAGTACTGAAGCCATGAGAATTTCAGTGGGCTGATTCTGTATGAAATTGATTGCAGAACTCTGGCAGACAACAAAAATCACTGTCATAATATCTTATATGTTTCTGATATTTTTCCCCCTTTATAATGGAAGAGTAATTTTAGCATGTAATAAAAAGAGGATCCCTTCACTCAGGAGGCAATTAAGTGACAATGTGAAGGAATTTGGGGCAGATATCTGCGTTATTGCCTAAACACAGGCACTGACTTTACATCCATCTTTACACTTGGTTTCCTACTAAATTCTTCTTAGGCTGTTATTTAATCATGAAAGTACAAAATAGTGACAGAAGAGAGTTACAGTGAAGTGGGAACTCAAACCTCATTCAGTTTGAGTAGAACACTGCAAAAGAGTTTAATATCRGAAACCTTATAGAAGTCAGTTGGAGAATTTCAGTGTTCAGTCTTTGAAGACCTTGCAGTACTGCTTTCATGCATGTCATTCTAAAATGGTAGGGGCTCTATTAGAGTGGAATAAAAAAAAAAGAAATAAGAATATAATGTAGTCATACTGTGTCAGTATAAAACCTAGCCCTCTCATACATTAATTTCTAAACTTTGTGGGAAAGAAACCATTCAGGCTGTAGCAGACTGAGTATCAAGCATGCTCTTTTCTTATGAAACAGCTGATAAGTTTAAAAGTTTTAGTAGATCAACATCRCTACCTTAGCCAGTGTTTCTTTCATGGTGCCATATAAATAGCAGAAGATTGAACAAAGGATGGTTTACATATGTCAYTGCAGAGATAAACAGAACAATGTTCAGGTGACTTCTCTTTATGACTCATTTTAGAGTGACAACTATTTGAAAGTAATTCAATGTCATTTAATTAAAGGTTAATGGTATTTCTATTTTATGAGTGTTGAATACCACACAGATTTTGCCAGAAATACAATCCTGACTTTCATTTTCTTTAATTGYTCTTCTACAGCAATTTCCTGTGAAACTATTAAGTCATGAGATAGCTTTTATTGAATAGAAATCTGCATTGAAGCAAACCTAAGACAATTCAATTTAGAAGGTTATTTATTACCCAATGTGWCTTCACTAAAAGTAGATTTTCATTTGTGCATYAAATTATTTTTATTAAAYTTYAAARCAAGWGTTGTCTTGCAATTTAGAGACACAGAAGGCTGTTTTCCTTGAGCGGTATGGTCACTCATCAAATCCTGATAACGGAGGTACTTCCCTCTAGTGGACAAGAAGATATTTCTGTTACAGTGTTTTTCAGACCAGCTCCAAATTTGATCAGGATTTAGGGAAAGGCATGTCTTTAAAAAGGCAGGGAGCAGGGGCTGAGATAAGCAGTCCCATCTCACAGGGGAGAGCAGGATGAGCAGGAGATTTCTGAGAGATGGCTCAGGGGCACCACCAGGGTGTGGCAGCGACAGCAGGGGACAACAGGGTGCCACCGCCTGCAGTTCCACAGGAATAATCAGGACAGCAAAAACAAAGCTGCCTGAGGAGCTGCAGTAGCCTCTCCTGATGCCACAGGACAGTTGGGTAGTTTTCAATATTGACAAATGCAAATAGTGAGCCTGAGTTAAAATAAGCAGGCACAGTAATCAGCTCTGTCTGAGYTCTTACCTGTCAGGGAAAGATCCTGGAGTCACTGTGATCATGGTGTTTGCTCTCCAAAAACATCATCAGTGGTCGAAAAGGTAAGCTAAATGTTCGAAACAATTAAAATAATTGAATTAGAAAGAAATGCTGTGCACTTGTAAGCAACACTTAGGGATTACAGGAGGGTGGTTCGGATGAGGCCCTCCATTGGCAGCGAGAGCAGCCTGGTGTTCTGGTGCCCACAATGCAAGATGGACACGGAACTTTGAAGTCCAGAGGAGGCCACAGAGTTGGTAAGAGGACTGGAACACCTTCCCTACAAAGGCTGAGAAATCTGGGGCTGTTCAGCCTGGGAAAGAGAAGGGAGACTTTGCAGCACCTTCCAGTATCTGAAGGGGGCCTGCAGGGGAGCTGGAGGGGGATCCTTCACCAGGAACTTTAGAGGGATAATAGGCACAAACTGAAAGAGGGGAAATTTAGGCTAGGTATTAAGAAATCCTTTTAGCCTAGGTATTAAGAAATCCTTTTAGCCTAGGTATTAAGAAATTCTATACTGTGAGTATGGTAAGACACTGGAACAGGAGGTTGTGGATGCCCCAGCCCTGGCAGTGTTCGAGGCCAGTTTGGATAAGGCCTTGGACAGCCTGATGTTCCCCCTGGTCTAGTGGGGGGTATCTGCCCATGGCAGCAGGGATGGGACTGGATGTTCTTTAACCCTTACTCAGTGATCCTCTAACCCTAAACATTCTTTAGTCCCTCAGTTTTAAARAATGGTAGAAGTACGGAACAGCTTCCACACAAGAGACTAAATCAGAGAATCAAAACCATACATAGAAACACAAGAGGATGTTCCTGCCTGAAAAAGAGGCATCTAGAAGAATGTATATTGAAAATATATAATACCATTAAAKCTAGGCAGAAGGTGAATAGGGGCTATTATTCCCATTTCTCATATCAGAATGAGTAAGAGATGATCTAACACACTCACTATCACAAAAGGTTGAAAGTATAAATAGTCTCCAAAGAGAATTAAATTGAATTGATGGAATACAGTTCTGTTGACACCTACTAAGTACAACAGCCTCTTTGAAGMAAAGAAACTCTCTCTCAGAAAGACTCTGAGCTTCTGACTCTCAGATGCTCAACGGGTTTGCCATGGGCAACAACACTGCATGTCTATTTTTGGATCCACATACTTTTTTGTCTGGGATGGAGGATRGGCTGGCAATTTTAAATCTGTAGATGGAACATGGACAGCCTCAGTCATATTTACTGCCATACATATATCCATGCTGATTTTTTAAAAATCCTATTCAAACAYTTATTTATCACTTGTATTTTCAATTGATCCATTCTTGAGATACCAATGTTAAGGGTTCTGCAGATTTTTTTTTGTCATAAGTCTTCCTTGAATTATTTGGTTATTTTTCTGACAGTGCTCACCACAGGTGAAATTACAGTTGAAAACACCTAAAAAAAAACCCAAAAAAACCAAAACAAAAAGAAAACAAAACAAAACAAAAAAAAAAAACCAAAAAAAACAAGCCCCCAAAGATTTTAAAAGAATCTAACTGCAATTTGTGTAGAAAAATTTCATCATATATGTCTAAATCTTTGAAAAATATGAAGTAAACATTAAGGAAGAAACAACATCAGGTAAGCTTTTCCTACTAATGCAGGCACTTACCAGCATACCTTTTTTTTAAAACAAGTGGTAGGGAAATGTTTTAACTGTGTGCTATGTAAATCACATTAAAATCCCAAGTCCTTGTATATCTTACAGCAATATGGCTTAAATTTGGTCTATAAAGATAATGTAATTGGTTTGTAGACAGTTTCTCTTAAGTATAATGTGCATGTGTAAAACTCAGTGGAGTAATAATATAGTTCTTCATATTCTGTGAGAACTTAYAATAGTGGCAATAAATTAAACATCGTTGTTTACCTTTTTCTCTTGCTGGCTTAATCACCAAAGCTCAAGAGCTGCTTAATGGCCCTGTGATGAATTTTTAGAAGTGAGGAGTCAGGAACCATAAGAGCAGTGTACATAAACGCAAGTTTCACATCACTTAGACACCTTATACACAAGAAAATGCTACAATTCATGAGAGGAAGAAAGGAAGCATGGCCGGAGAACAGGAGTGTTCATGACTGCCAAAGCAGGGATGTAAAAGGACTGAGGGTGGCTGACTATAAGAACTGCAGAAATAAAATTGGAAGTAGAAGTTAAAAATGAAACAAACTACAGAATGTTTCACAGTTCATTTATTTGTAATACTACAAGGRTGGTAACAAGTTTTGTGTTTGAATATTTTAGACTGAAATTTTCATGTTCCCTTGTAAATAATAATGATTAGTCAAACACATTCTTTTCCAATATTTTCTCTGCTAAAATTTCCAGAGCATTTAACTAACAAGCTAATTCAAGGTTAAACCACTACTTTTAAAACAATCATTTTGTCAGGTCACCATCCTGTGTGGTGATGCAAAAGGAAATTAATTTTCTGATCTTTTTTCTGTTGTCCATCCCTTCCTGTGCCACACTATTCCCATCCTAGAGGAAAAAGTGGAAATATCTGTGCTATTCAATCTGCAGATACAGAGGTAATAAAAAAATGGTTAAAATTCCATATGTTGAAAGAGGATATCCATATGTTACTCAGACTAGGACTGGGTAAGCTTCATSATTTATGTGGCTTGGCTGCTCCTGAGATTTTAACTTACAAGAAAAGCCATTTTGCACTTGTTAGCAGAAGTGGCTAAGGAAACTGACCATCACACAGCCATGGAATGGACGCCCTTGAAGTCTTCCAAAAATCAAAACAAGTTCCATGGAATTTTTGGACATTTTTTGCAGTTTACTATGTCACCAAACAGATCCACTTTTTTAAAAAGTGAGGAAAGGTTAGGAAAGACATAGAGTGCCTGACAACTCCAAATTATCCCCAAACATGAAGTTTCCACTGTGTCATACCTATTTTCTTATAGTTGGTTTCCCCAAATGAGGATATGAAAATATATTACTTTTCCATGGAMAAGTCTAAAACACATAAAATTTCATTAAGCTAATCCTCTGCTGTCATCAGGTGATGGTCCATAGCAGTCAGCCCCCCAATAAAAGTGATGTTGCAGAACACTTGGGACTTTTATATATTCCCCATTTCTTTACTGCTTGCCAGAGGGTCTTCCTGGCTAAAGCTGGTCACTGGAAGGTGATTTGAGACTTGGTTCTCACATCAGCTGCAATTGTTCTAATTCCAGATGAACTCTGTGGGATGACCTGGGGCTCTGATTACAGCTCTCTGTGCCCAGGCGTATTGAACACCAGTGTTAAGCAGCTGAAGCGTTCTTCATTCAAGCTAAGTTAAGATATAAGTAAAGACTAGTATTTATTTTGAAAAGAGCCAACAAGGATGTGGAAGTTTTTCACGACACCAGTGGCAGAAATTAAAGATTTCTGTTCTGTCTACTTGTGAAGAGATCAAATCTGAGCTGCCATGCTGTGCTGCTGCCAGTCTGTCCCTAATCCAGGTTGTTAGGGGCTTAGATCTCTTGTGCATTTACTCAGTAAATGTACTGTCAAAACCCACAGTCGTCTTTTATAGTAAACCTTTTACTTGGAATTTCATTCAGCTTCAGCTCTTTTTTTTTTCCTTTGAAGATTATTGACCTTCAAGATTGACAAACTTCTCTGGAAGCAATTTTGCCCCTCTGCCTTCCACCTTCTGGAAGTACTCATCAGCCTTTGGCAGAACAATCATGATCTGTTGTACTTGACTAAATTATTGATTACTTGACTAAATAATTAACTGAATTAGGAAATTGTTAATTTATGAATGAGAAAATGGGAAAATCTCATTGAGACATTTTTCCCATATGAAGTTTATGTTTTGTATTTTTATGTAAGCCACCAACTGCTCTGAAAGAAAAATGTAAATACAGTTGATGCATGTAGCTCATTACCAGCTCTGGTTCTCATTCAAAAGCAGAAACCTRTGTGACTCACTATTAGGAGGTGAGAGTGAGCTTGGGGCAAAAAAATTCACACAATGAATTATTTGCTACATTCTTTAAGAAAAATCATTACCTCTGTGTCTGATGGTAGAGCCCACACTGTCTTGAAATTCTCAAACATATTAGAAATGAGGGTGTTGCATAACACACCATTAGCACAAGGAACAGTGTGCTTGTCAGATGTAAAAATCACAAATAAAAAGATTTCAAGAAATAACACAATTATGCTTTGGAAATGCCAGCAGAACCTTTAGAGCTAGGAGCAATAAAAACACGGTAGGATGATTTCTGCTCTGTCTAGTTAACTAATGATTGAATAATTAAGGCTTTTGCTCTTTAGCATCAATAAAGGGGAGAAGGTCTTCAATATGTGACAGTAATATAATAAGGCACAATAGCCTTCATAAGGAAGACAGGTCGGGRTGTTTTTTCCATTGTTGTAATGAAATTCAACTGATGAAATCTGATAAAGCACAGAATGTCCTTTGCTTGGAACATCATCGTGTTTCATGACAAGTCTAAGACAAGTTGGAAGAGAGAAGTTGAACATGAGGCATCAGAAAGTTACTAATACTGTTCAAATCTATGAATCATTAGCAACAGATGCAGAGTAAATGAAAAGTTGTCTGTGAATTACATGAGTAAAATTGAAGAGCCACGGTAGTGGTTTTGCACTGGATTTCTCTCCATGTAGCTCATGGTACAGTGCACACATGTTAAGCTCCTTAAGAAGCAATGCTTGCAAACAAAAATGAATAAATAAATGATAACCAATGAATTATTTGTAAGTAACTTAACTAAAGCTAGCTCAGGCATGTGCTTAGGGAAAATATCAGGATAGCTTTGATTGGGATTTACAGGTTGATCTTTGTTCCAGACACTTGTAGGGCACAAAACAYCTATCAGTATTAGTGACCTAAACCACTTTAAAGCAACAAAAATCAGCCCCATTGTGCCCAATGGAGTTTGCCCTGACAGAAGGAAAGGAAACTTCAAGTATGGCATAAAGAGAAAGCATGAGAAGTGCCTGCTTATCTTARTCTACTGTGCTGAAAATGCTTCAAATGCATTTAAAACACGAAATCACAATGCAGTTTTCTTGAAATTACAGTTTTCCTCCACGTAATTATTACACGTGCATTATCCCTTTGCTACAGATAATGGTGCATACTTCCCAGAGCATATCCAAAAAGAAGCCGTATTAAAGGCTGGAGCAAACGTCTCCTGAAGAACTGAATCATGCATGACTGGTGCCATTGTGTTGCTCGCACAAAACATGCCCTCCACTTTCTCAGACAAACACACAGCAGTACCCTTCTAAGAATATATTGAAAACAAGCTATTTGAAGAAGTCTGTTTAGAAAAAAAATAGAAAAGAATAAAAGCACACCTTTTAGAAACTCTGCACTGCATTTAATCTGTTCAATGTGGAGACTGTACAGAAGAGGTCATTTCCTTATGGGTGTTGGAACTGATACTTTTTCAAGTTTTTGTCTGCCACTTATTTCAGGATCAGCTGAACTTTCTAGTTTTTGTGAAGCTACAGGGCAAACTTCCCCCTCTGCTATTAAATGGAAACCTTTCATAATTCAATCCTTAACCACTTTCTTTGAGTGCTCTATTCTCCCTCCAAGTTCTGCTGTGTAATACCACCTTTGCCAGAAAAACTTGCCCATTGAAATTTCTGGTTGAGATGAAGGGGATAACAAAGTCAAGTGAGAGTAGAAAGGAAGTTCCCACACAAGTCTTCTCATGTCACCTGGCAGGTTAAGGGAAAACTGACATTGTAAGAATGGAGAGGTGAAAAGTATGACACATGTAGTCACTTAAACTGGATGGAGACTTCCCAGCTGGGTATAGGCGGCAGCCTGGTTCCAGCAGTTCAGCCAGWTCTCTTGACATGAATAAAGGTAGCTTCAGAGTTCCTTAAGATATWTCCTGAGACTTTTAATTAATATATTCTATTATTATTAATATATCTTACACGTGTCTTTTCCACAGTTGCTGTATTTCTAGATACAAAGGAGTACTCAAATTCAGCAAACTAAAAAAAGATAGGTCTAGACTGGTTATAAGGAAAATATTCTGAAGGCAGTGGAATAGATTGTCCAGAGAAGAAGTGAAAGCTTCCATCCCTGGAAATGTTCAAKGMYAGTTTGGCTGGGGCTTTGAGCAACCTTGTCTAGTGGAAGGTGTCCTTGCCTATGGCAGGGAGTTGGAACTGGATGGTYTTTGAAGTTCCTTCCAACTCAAACCATTCTATACAAGGAACAGATTCTGGATGCTYACCAGAGTCACCAGCATTCCCTGCCCTGGAGCTGATAGGTTGAATTATTGCTGCCAAGCCTAACCTGTCTTGCATCTGGTACTGTGTACAACAGTGGGCAGTGAATCAACAAAACTCTCTCACTGCTCCAAGACCTCAGCTGAACAAACGGTTCTGAGTTAGGCCCTTGGATGGATTTTTAAYAGAGTTTGCAATGTTGGTGCAYTTCCAAGCCYRAAAGATGTCTTTCTTTTGATCTCTYCTAGAAGTGTCATCTTGCTTATTTTGAATTCTTAGTCATTTTGCAGGCTTTCTTAGAAGATAGTGTTTAATAGAGATGCTGCACTCATTTTTGTATATGTGTGTCTTTGGAGATTTGGTTGTCTTTTCTTGAGTCTTCAAACTTGACAATTTTTTTCTGTAGCTGCTTTTTAACTTTGATGGTTAATAAAACTCAGATGTGAACCTCTACCATTGTATTTGAAAATGGCAATTCTCCTTGGCATCATTTTTGATTGTTAGTTTAGATAAAATTAGGAAAAGGGTGGGAAATTCTTTAACGAACTTCTTAAAAATGATCAGAAATAACAATGGGAATTATAAGTCCTTTGTCTTCAAGGAAATTTTCTGCTGCTTTCTCCCTTTGATGTGTGACTTAATGGTTGGGTTTGTTTGTTTATTTTCTAATCTTCTCCTATATGTTAGTTTAATACATTAGCTACTTTAATAAGGATTTGAATGATATCGATATCTATGATGTCAAAAAGATACTAGATACCTATCTACCTATTACCTTTGTTAATTCATTGTGAATTAAAATGCCAAAACTCATTTTAAGCCTTACTTGACTGTTTGGAGGCTTTTTTCATTTAAACATTGTGCTCATTTCAAGTTTTAATAAGTTTTCTGATTTCAATTTTAAAAGCACAAAGCCAAGGATTAACGAGAAGACAGTGTTCTGGGTGGAATTTCCAAAGCCCTTAACCATCTGTCTACATGCAGTCACTCAAAAAACTGCAGTGTATGAGGCAGGTATCTAGGCTACCTATATAATCATTGATGCACAAGGTTGCTTTGGCAATGCATAAATAAATAATAATAAATAAAATGGGAAAGCACTTACAGTGGATAGGGACCTATCCCACATATGAAAGGATGCATTAAATCTTGTCCCAGTTTATTCTGACCTGGTAGTACTTAAAAGAACAAACTTGTCCTAGCTGTCAAATGCTTTAATCCACAAAATAGGGGGTTGCAGCCAAACAATCTAGCCAAAAGTTAATATATTTGGACAAATAGCACTGATTTCCTCTGGCTTTGAATWAGATTCATATTATAATTATTTCCCCAGGAAGAAAGGAAGGCATTAAGATTAAATGTTGATGYTTGGAGTGAAACATCAGCTCTGCTGTGGTTTTACCCCTAACATGCAGAATTCATAATTCCTTTGTACATACAAAGATWCATTCTCTATATACTTCAGAGATTCCATAAGAAAAAGTTTCAGGACCACTGCCAGCTGCAAATCTGTCCAATTAACTATGGAAAGTGCTCACATAGCATGGTGATAGCCACAGAATAAGAAACTTCATATTTTCCACATACTCTTCTCAAACTATTAGACCTCTGTTTTGCACAAAACTAATTTATTCATCTTTGTGCAAATATTTCATCATTCATCTTACAGCAAAGRAAACTCTGCCCTACATACTGCTTTTACACAATTGAATATTCTGCAGTTCCCTTGTGCTTTTATGAATCAAACATAAAGACCTAGCTCATGAGAAAGAAATGGGCACAAGGTCAGCAAAATGAATTTTGTGATGTATTGCCCTCAGCTCAGTGTATAAGTAGTGATTGCTACCAATGTAGACCGCATGCAGAAGGCTGAATTAATTTCTYTCTGCATTTTACATTCTGCTTGATTTCCCCCCGCCTTCTCCACTGGAAACTTCTACCTTTCCCTTCCAAGGCTGCATTCCCCAGCATCCTTTAAGCTAGAATAAACCCCTGTGATGATTGCTACTTTGTTAACTCCAGGAAGAAACAGAAACAAAAGCGTTGTTTCTCTGGCTACCTCTGGGCTGGGTCCTAGGAAGTTATTGTGCCCTCCACGATCCACTGAAGTCAGGACAGTGCAGCACAGAGAGGAGCATCAACATGCAGAGATGCCCTCTGAGCTTCATTCTCATCCTGGTGCCATCTCAGGCACAGTGCAGCAGAGGCATTAAAGTTGGGGTCAGGCTGAAAGCAAGAAAACTAGATAAATATGCAGTTATATCTCGTGGAGGGAGCCAMACTATTTAGCAACATCATTCCCAGTGATGAAATGAATCCAGGTTGTGTTTCTGCCCCATTCCCCACTCTGCACAGGGGATTTGACACTAAAACCATGTTTCCGAGAGCAGTGCTAATTTTTCTATYCATGTCTGTGTCTGTGTTAGCAAGCAGAACAGTGCAATAGGAGCAGAATTGCAGAACAAAGCAGCACCCACACTGCACACCTTCATGGAGGTGGTGGACTGGAAGGAGTAACTCAGACCMCCAACTCTTGGCCCCATTTTTCAGCTCAGCAGGGATCTGGAAAGAGCCAGGTCTGCAGTCCCTGAGACAGCTTCACTAGGTGAGACACAGCATAAGAAATGGGCATGGATTGGAGATTTACTGCAAAAGCTCTCCTGGTAGGATCCAAATATTAATATACACACACCTGCCATCAGCTCTCACTTCAGCACCAATATAGAAGGTATGTTTTCAAAAAACCTCAACACATGGAATGCTAAAATCATCTGAAGGTATGCTCAGTTGTATCAGCAGATGAGTGCCATTAGAAAACTTGGTTTCACCTAGMAGCTCAGATTGTCAGGAAAACTTAACCCTAATTGCAGCACTGACTGTTCTGAATCCCTGAAATCTTGATGATCTAATCTGTAAAAGACCTAATTTAGCTGCTTATTTTTGATATGGGGTGATGTTGTTTATTGATGCCAGCTCTTAGCCTTTTATTACAGGTCTTGTGATTTCATCATCTTCTGTAATTCCAGGTCTAAAAGTCACAAGACCAGCAGAACCTCTCCTTCCTCATTAATGAAAATGTTCCAAAGCATACATTTTAGAGGATGGTTGTAAGCGAATCCCATTAATTGAAAGGTATTAATTGCAATTTTGAATATTTTATGARTAGTATTGAGTATTCTTCTACCTACCATTTGTCTTTTTTTTCCTCTTTTGAGCAATGACTGACTCTSTATCTTATAAAGAGCTTACTAAATAGAGCTAAAATAGGAATAGRGTTAGTAAAGAGTTGAACAATGCTGCACTTTGCCGCCCTTAACCAAGAAGAATGAAGCAAACATTGCTTTTGTTCTTTCTGAAACCTGATGAAAGCAGAGGTTTCWTTGATAAAAGCATATTTCTCTGAAAAGAAAGTTCAAGATTTCATTTCACTTTCTGCACTCGAATAAACCAGCAACAGATATGCTTCTTTGACCAGAGTTTGTTCACCTGTGATTGTGCACTTGGCCCACAAGCCCTCTAGAAGCTCATCTAGAATCTTTGGGAGTACTTATCTGGTTTGCTTCTTGTTTGTCTRGTTGTCTGACTTCAATCAGAAATTTGAGAAATTGAGTAGGGAATGCCAGCATCTACCCACACGTTTCCGTACCTACACAAGCAGCACACACCACCACGAGCCTTCCCAAGCACATGCCTGTAGATTTCTTACATGCGACTGAGTTTTGATGCAAAAGCTTGAGCTGTCTCATAAAGGAGCCTTATGCCTTTCTGTCTTTTAAATACAAACCCCCAAACACTTGTGCTCACTTGTTTGGATATGTTTTTTTTCCCAATTTGCTGTAAGCAAAGTGAAACTCAAAATGTGAAGGCGTCTCTTCAGGTGTCTGAAAGGTAAGCACCTTTCTCTGAAGGAGGTTTGGAATAAGAAACAAATTGAAACAACCAGTACCACGGCTGTGAAAATATCAAAACGAACTTGTTTTGGAAGAAAGAGGAAGCTGAACAGCTTTCACATAGCACAAGAAGTCCCTAAGCAATACTTTTAAATGGTTTGCTAGATAGCACGTCTGCTTCATTCAGCAGAGAARACAGATTTTTCCTGAGTAATTCAACCCTTTGAATCTATTTTTTGCCTTTACATTCTCAAGGTCTCTCCATACTGTGTTTCATCAAAATCTGGTTGTTCAAGGGCTTKTATTTTTTTATCGGTGCCATTGAAAAATGAAATAACAGCTCAGACTACTAGATAAATTTGATATAGCATGAACTCTGTAAATTTCCCCCCATCAACAGCCCAGATTATTATATTTCCATAAACAATCCTTGCAGGTGTACATCTAGTTTTCTGTCCCAGAAGAAAATTTTAATTATTTCATTTACTAAAATGCTTACCTTGCTTAGCAAATTAGCATCCTAACTCTTTGCTTGACCTACAGAATGATGAATCTTTGTACACACACTTTAATACCTTTCATAATGCATCAGTTGCGCTGTCTTCACTGCACAGCCACCTTCTGCCTCATCACAAAACTAATTTTAAAAATAAAACCTTTTATTTTAAAAGGGTATGTTAGAAATCTCCTGACAAATCAAGTGGTAAAGAAGTAGAGAATTTAAAACAAGGAGTTAAAGTGTGGCAGAATGAGGACATGTCCTTTAACACAATGTTTACAATTTTTAATTAAATTGTTCAGTATAAATCAAACAGCTCTTTTTTCTGAGTCATAGATTACACAGTAGTAGGGACTGTCCTTGTTAAGTCAAAAGAGTTGGTTTCTGAGCAGCACGCAGGCAGAGAGGAATGAGGAATGTACAGGACAATGTCCTTCTCAGAAAGGTTTGGTAACTTTATATTTCTCAGACCTTTCTGAGGTTTATCTGGAAGAGAGGTTAAATCAAAACTCTGTTGTACAGCAAGTAATCCAGAAAAGGAGAATAAGACTCCATAGCAGATATTTAAGAGATTTCCAAATGGAGAGATGAGTAGATGAGTTTCTCTGCTCCTGTTGAACCCTGCCAGTCATAAGCATCAATTTGTAACATATCTGCGCTGTTTTCAGACTGAAAACATCAACTAAAATGATGCCAGCTCAAATCAAGATCTCAAGATCTAGTGTTTGACTACTTTCATCCATGGAGACACGCACTTAATTTTGGCAGGAATCAGTAATGAGCGTGGTAGCAGTTCTCAGGCACATTATATCCTCTTTAAAAATTCCATCTTCTGAATTATTCATTGCTAAGACAGYTAATGACCTTCTAACTTCTAGAAGCTTGTAGCAGCTTAGATGGAGCAAAGGGTGCAATTAATTTCGGTCCTGATTTCATAGCTGCTGTTYCAAGGCTGGCCAGTACTACAGGTGATGCTGAACCTTGCCATCCCTGGGAGGAGATGGCTGTGAGTAGGGCAGGGACAACAGAATCCTAGAAAGCCATTTCTGTTTGCCCCGCATGCTCCTCTAGTGACAGCCATCACCTCRCATGCCAACCATCTCTTTGCACAGCAGCAGCAGCCAGATTGGCTTTCCAGGGAGCAAAGGCAGCACTGTTATGCTGCTCCCTCCAGCATGCCATGGCATTTTTTTCTGTGTGGCAGCAAAAGCAGCAAAGGTTCTGTTTGGGTACACCACGCCTTGCTTTCAGTAGACCAGAGGACTGCTTTTAAGAATCCCTAATAGTGAGCTGGRACCCTAACACCAAGAGTCTTGTCATCCACTGATAAAGAAGTACCAGTGGCACTCATTCAGCACCTGAATGGCACTTTTACTGGCATGACTGTGGATGATAGTGACATTTGTCTTTTATCTTAAGACCTTTAACCAGTACATATTGCTAAAACAGCTCTGTCTATGCCTAAGCTTTCTCTATTACTCTTCAGTCCTCTTCTTAGGGCATGACCCTAAATATTTTTAATTTGATAGAGAGCAAAAATAATCTRTTTGGTATAAAATTAAGTGGCAATAATCCAAGATATACACCTTGAAAGATAAATGCATGTATAATAGTTTTCATTAAGGCCATATAAAGCTAGTTCTGACTGCCCCTAGCCCACATATGTCCCCCTGCCTCTGCTCTGCTAGATGAGCTGTTGTGTCCCATGCTCCAATGCATGTAACAGCTGYGTCTTCTGCAAAATGCAGAAAGCAGGGAGAGAACTACAGGTTTCTCTGCTTTTTTTTTTTTCTGATTTGATTTGGTTCAGCATATCTTCTTTTCCTCAAGTTATGCTAAGCAATGTCTTTGTCCTTTTGGAAGCTGTGCTACTTCCTGTGCAGATACAAAAGCAATGATGTCCTKTTTGCTGTAGATCATGCAGCAGTGTGGACTCTGACCCATTCCAGAAGCATCTCATGCTGCCTCTGACTAATTCTTCTCTTGCCCAATGTCTGTATCAGTGCTCTGTAGGGTGATGCATATTGTATATTGTGTGGTACAGGCTTCCTGCAAAAATGATGTTTATTAAAATGAGATATAAGTACCTATTGAATGGCTTCTGGCAAGTATGGAATCATTGAGGTTGGAGAAGACCTCTAAGATTGTCAAGTACAACCATCAGCTATGATTCTAGCACCACAGCTGAGWTCACCACCAAACCACATCTTCAAGTGCCATATCCACATGTTTTTTGAACAMTTCCAGGTATATTTGCTTGTGGGAACAAACTATGTCATAGTCACCTGCTTAAAATCAACTGAATAGATAAGCTTTGTATATCATTAACCTAGATCCAAAAAGARAATGTAAACACAGTTAAATGTGTCAATGTTTTCACCTTGAAAGGAATTGTCCTTTTCTTTCAAAAGCTTCAGACAGATCCTCTGTGTGACATTCACTGTGACAAACATGCAGCATTTAGCCTTTGACAGAACCTTTGCTCAAAAGGTGGAGAAACAAAAAAAAGCAACAGATCAAAGCAACACAACAAATCTTATAAGTTTTAATTAAGCATCAGCAGCTGCATCCTGTCTTCTCAGGAAAAGTCCCATTATTTGTGCTGTGCAACATTAATGCTCACTGAATTGTAAAGCTCAGGGGAGCTCAAGGCACAATTTGGAAGAGACAAACATTTGTTTTTCAGAAACAGATTCATTATCGTTTGAAGTAGTGGTATAATCTAACCAGAGATCTTGTGGGAATATCTTTGAAGAGTTCTGTCTCTGCAAATAAATTTAATTTGTAAGAAAAGGAAATAAAATGACTGAAAAGGACCAGATTAGTATTGCAAAGAGAACATTGACAATATTTCTTCTCAGGGACATTTTACCCTTCAGAAAATCATCAGGGGGGGAAAAAAAGTGCCCAAAACTTACTTTAAAAAGAATTTTAAATAATGGATTATTTTCTACCTCATGGAGTACTAAAAAACATGAAAATGGAGATGGCTTTGGCCACAGTCTCCCAAAGGGGGATTTGAACTTTGTCTTTTTAACAAAGCACTCTCAAAGTGGTTCAGAGCAATACCAGCAACAGCAAGATATTTCTCTAGAGACTCTGGCAACAAAAGCAGCACAGACTCGATGTAGTTCTAGTAATTCAAGCATGGCTTTGGAGTATGTGCTSACACCCAGGCTGTGTTTGCACTTGCAAGAGTTTTTTGACTACAAAGACATTTTCTTTATGCAAAATAATCATATAATTGATTATTGCCAGACTAAGTAAGCCAGACTTCTTTTATCAGAAATTCTGATTAGAAGACTGTTAACTGGGTCTGTTAAATTTCTGTACTGTACTTGATATCAGAATTGCAATTGGTTAAGAAGATGCCTTAATAGAAATAATTTGTACCRTTGAGAAGCCTCACCAGGGCAGAAATTTTCTAGACACACAAAGTAGAGACAGCTCACTATCTTCAGCCAGTGAACACCAGCAAGTATCAGAGTTTATTTATTGCCCAATATAGCTGTTCTAGCAGCACTTACATTTTTCTTTTTTATTGTATTCATTTAATCATTTTCAGTTTACCCAAAGGCAACTGCAATAGATTCCTGTTTGTTAGCACCTGCCCACACAGCATCAACACTTGAGGAGAGCAATGTGGCCAGGCAGCGGCACAGRATAACAAAGACAAACAGTTCTTGCTGGCTGAGTCAATCAGCCCTTGCTTGGATTGGGAAGTGTTGTGTGATACTATTATTCASTGTTAATTCTTGTTAATATTCTTGGCTGAGGAAAGGAAGGTGTGGAGTGTARCACCTCAATCAGGACACAGCCTGAGCTGCCTGGAGCTGTTCAGTGTGTTACTCAGAGTTTCATATTAAAAGCATGCTGGCTGGTTAGCTCTGGCACATCCCTGCTGCACTGCCCAGGTGAAAGTGGCTGTTGGAGAGTACCAAACAAATTCATATCCTATAACCAGCAATTAAACTGTCTGTATTATGCTCCAAAGTCATTAGCTTGTGCTTGAAGATGCTTCTCACAGCACAGTACGAGAGCTTTGAAGATCTTAGCTTTCTTCCTAAAATTGCCCTAATAATTCCTAAAAATCAGAAGTTTCTTTAATCTAATGAATATATTAGTGTGACTGGTGAAAAAAAMCTTTGACCCAGTCCCTTTTTTGATGTCAAATTTAATGACAGAGCTGTGAACCCACTTCATGCTATCACTAGGCAAAACTGGCTGAAGACAAAAATCCACCTACCTGCATAGGCATAGAAAGGTAGAAAAAGTGGCTGAAACCGGCCATAAAACCACAGGGAAACCTTCTTTGTTAATTGTCTTTGAATAAGAACATCAAAATGTGGTGCATTCCCATAAGTATGATTTGAAAATGGCAAACTAATAGGATTTTTTTWAAATAAGAAAATCCTTGAAGAAATAAAAATGAAAAGAAAAAGATTACTACAAATATGGGAGAGGGGTGGTTAATGTTAGGAAAATAATGTTRCTTTTTAATGGTGTTAAAAGAGAACTACTTGAAAAAGGGGTTCAAGTTTATCAGYGTGGGGGTTTTTAACCATTAATAATTTTTCTTCTTAAGAGAACTGTAACAGTATCTGACAAGGTCAAGCATTTACTGCAAAAATCTTTGTGTGGGACAATGGTGAGATTTTTAACTAGAAGCAAAGATGGAAACTGTAATAGCTGAATTTCTTTACAGATCTTTAAGCAGTAAGACATTTTMTCAGACCAAAGGAAGAAAAGCAGGCTTACTTAACTTGTTCTTGCAAACACAGGTGTGTTGCATCCCAAGTTATCTGCCAGACTGCTCTCAGCAACACAAGCAATTCTCACACCTAAAACTGAATTGCAAAGTCTAATTTTCACAGCTCGACTGCTAGGGAAGAAAATCAGTCTTTGAACCAGCACAGACCTTAAGACAAATATTTTTTTTTCCATTCCCTGATAATCAGTCCTCTGTCTAATAGYTATTTTTGTATTATTTYTGAGTGTTCAGCTTTTRTTGTTACAAWGATGGAATTAAGRACCAAATAGGAACAAAGCTCATGTCTGCTAAAATTTTGCAAATACAGAGCAACTAGAAATTATTCTTCCAAAGAATGAAAATTTGGAGTGAGAAGGATAGAAAATTAAGCATAAGCTGTAAATTAAACAATCAATGTGACTGCAGGAGTGGTAGGCTTGTTCTCCTGACAATGACTTACTTTTTCATTGAAAAAGGAGGATTTCACTGGGCTTTCAGAGGGATTTTTCCCCATTTCTTAGGGTAAGACTTTGAGGATTTTCTACCAAAGAGAAAGAGTGGTAGGATTGGCAGAGCCATGCTGGGATGAAGAGATTACACCAGTCTGAGGAGAGCAAGGCAACAAATGCCCAATCAGCAGGTGGTAAAGGGTATCAGCTGCGTGTTGTCCTCATTTGCTGCTTGAGRGCTGCTTCTGCTGCTGTTGCTCTTCCCTTGCTCCTGCAGGCAAGATTTCCTGGTTTGGTTTCCTGCTGAAAGTCCTTCTTCATTCCAAGAACAGCAGTGCTGGAGGAGCTTGTATGTTCTTAAAGGTATGTGAAGACTGCTTGAATTTGTTCTTGGTTGTTTCCATGGGGTGGTGGTGGTGGTGACCAGCTGTGCATCAGATCCTGAAAAGATCCTTCTGAAAGAACAAGAAGAGCCCATCACGCGAACAGGACTGCAGTGTGGGATCCCAGGACCTGGGCCTGCCAGGGCTCACCCATCAGGGAGAGTTTAGAACTAAATGTATTCCTGCCAAGGTAGGGCATGGCATCCATGTGGGATCAAATCCAGGCAGTTCTGAAGGTGTCACAGTCAAATATGTGCTGTTTGTCAGTCACCTGCAACTGGACTTGRAGAACAGAAAAGACCAATTTTGTCTGCAGACTGAGCATAGGGAAGCATTTTTGGATGAGACAAAGCAAAATGCTTATCTCTACAAGCAAAGGTATTAAAATTGCATTAACTTTAGGATATTTATACTGTGTGATATAGTACAGCTGGAAAATTAAATTGACAGTAAATTCAATGCTACTTGATGCTGCTTGAATTTAATATTTATTTTCTTTAGAAGCAAATGGCTATTGAGGTTATTCTTAAAGAAATTATCATGATGTATTTTGGTATTTTTTGTGTAAGATTAAAAAGCTTGTGGAAATTCTGAATGCTTCATTTGGAGCACAGGAGTCTKATAATCATCTGTTCTTAAAGTGTATGGTGCTTTCTTTGATAAAATACTTGGTGGCATAGGGCTTCTCTGACTGCAATTGTCAGTCAGTGCAATTGAGATTAGCGTAATTTTCTCCAGACAGTCTTTATACYTCCGGAGAGAGCAATTTCTATGAACAACAGTTTTCCCCCTAACAGGAAAAAAAATMACTTTTTTCCTTATGGAAAGAAGAGGACGGAGGGAGGGAGGAATAAAAATATTTTTCTTCTAAAATCTCAAGGGAATTGTATTCTTCATATCTCCTTGATGTCACATGAGGTTCTTCCCTCCACAGCTTCAGTATTTAAGGTTTTTTTGTTTGTTTGTTTGTTTTTTTTTTTAACAGACTCTGTGTAGTTATTTATATATTTTGCTGGACTATTTTAATGGCAAGACTAATACTCAATATTCTACTAAAAATACTTTGGGGTAACTCAAAAGTACCCTTAAATATTTGAGCTGGGTGTTCTGGCTTAGAGCAGAAAGACAGACCCTGATAAATAGTTCTTGGATCCTTCTTCAAGAAGTAATGGTTCCTGTCATGTGAGGTTTGGGGRCAGTTTGCTTGTTTTATTGTTGTTCTTACTGCGATGGGCTTTCTTAATTATATTTTTATTATTTTTCTGTCAGTTACCCACAGCATGAAGGCTTTTCCTTCAATGCTGCCATCTTACAGAAATATCCCTATCAAGATTTCTCTTCCCAAACTGTAATTAATCTGGTCTAGGTGCCTCACTGAATAATTACTCATCTCTTCTGGCATTTCATGAAGCTGTTTAATCTCTTATTCCCTCRAACAGCAAACGTTCCATATTTGACAGGTATCATTTTTAGCTGCTTTCATCGTGCAGAGATAACATTCACTTTGGGGCACGGTAATACCACCCTGCTCACTCATTARCTTCCCACTTCTGTTCTTGCACATTCCTTCAAATTCTTCATATTCCTTCAAATTCTTCATCTGGTTATTTGTA
>NW_026623314.1:1475332-1530536 GCF_030028575.1 Malurus melanocephalus | reverse complement strand
TCTGCAGACACAAGGGTGCAGAGCAGCCCTTCTCCTGAAGGATGTGGAATAAATGTTGGGCGGGATCTGCAGAGGTGGAGAGGAGTCCCTTTTGCCTTCCTATGAGCTCCTCTTGATTTGCTGAAAGCAGTGAATTCCATGATGCAGCAGAAGCCATGGGCTTGCAGATCTCCTTCATTCCCCATGTGTGCTGGTGTTTGTTCTTGACCCAAAAAGCAGGACAGAAACACACAACTCTGTGARCTTCTGTTTCTCCCTAGAAGAGACCTTGAAGAAGCATCTAGATACAGGAAATTGCTGTTCCTAATTGGCATGTTCTGACAGGTGGAAAAATGCYTCTCTGCATTAGGAGCAGCTTTTCCTGTTTGCACCCAGTGGTTGTTTTTTTTACTGCTAATTTTTATGTGACAAATAACCCATGTGTTATTCCCCATGCATTAATGAGGTTTAAAACTAGRTATCAGTGTTGTTCCAGTGGCTTAGAACCATGCAAGAGAAAAGATCAGCCTGTATTCTGCTGGGACTGTGAAAACAAGTTTTGAGTTCCTCTGTAAACCTGGAAGGGAGGGATTTGTTSCTCCTGGCTGATTTCTTTCCTTYAAACAGAGACTGTGGCATGTGTGCRTGCACCGTTCAAATGAAACAGTTGAGATAACTCATCATTAAAAACAAAGAWAGGGTAACAACACTATCTTCTCCCCTGCAATTGATTATGCACTTATTGAAGTAGTTAAGTATTCACATGGAAGAGGATAAAGAACAAACCAGAGGGTGAGGRCATGATGCACAGTGTGCCAGTGAGGGCACTCGCCTGAGAGAAGGAAGACCTCTGTCCTGGSACCTGGTGTGTACCCTGTGCAATGTGAAAGTGCATCAAGAAATYGAAAAMAAGCCACTGAGAAATCTCTGGCAGMTATTCCAAGCATTTCTCTGGAACAGGGAAACATTTCTCTGCAGGCAGGGAAAATTTGAACCTGAATTGCTGTGAATTTACTCCTTAAACAATATGTGGGCATGTACTCCTATTAAGACTTCATATATGTAGCAAAGGAAAGTGTTAATGCATGAGAATGAGCCAAGGAAAATAATAAGTTTGGAATCAGAGTCGCAGAAAACTGTACATTGGGAGGGACCTCTGGATGTCATGTAGTGTGGCTTCATTGTCTGAACAGGGCCCACTTCAGTGTTAGATAATATTGAWTCATGTAAGTGCCCTGTCTGGTATAATGAGAATTCCTCTGATATGCTCTCATTTCCAAAACCAAAAAAAGAATCCCAGAAGTGCTGGAAAATGAATCATTTGCAGTCACATTGCACTGGTCTAGTTCAATAAAGCATCATATGCCAATCACAAATGGGGCACTGAGGTAAGGCATTGCCAGYTGTGCCAAGCAGTAACAAAGAACTGTGGGTCTAGGAAGTGAACAATCTTGTGATGCATAATAAAGCAACAGAGGAAGCACAACTAAAAGAAAACATCAAATAAAACAGAAAAGCTTGGCTGCTTAATAGTTTTGCCAAGTGACTTAGCAACTGCTAACATGGAACAGGAAGCACAGAACAGATTTGCAAGTCTTTCACTATTTTTTAARATTTTGATTAATGATCATGAGATTATGGTATTAGAAAGGGAAAGATTAGGAAAATCACAGATTKCWCMYKAMMWWKKTMRKGWGMAGATAAAAGCTGTAATAGATTACATAGTTCAGARTAAAGGAGCTGGAAATATTAGTATAACAACCAGAAGAAGCATTTTAATACAGATTAAATAATGGTATTTCACTGGAAGTGTGAACAAGTGCTCCATTTGAAATGCACAAAGATTGAAGGAAACAATATTTAAAACTGTTAGCCAGAGGAAACCTCAGAGTGTTACAGTACCTGTTCTCAGTGTTAATTAGCTTGCAGAAAGAAAAATCATACTTTCAAAAAGGGTTTTTCATGCCTTTGAGAATATAAAGTACATAGACAAAGAGTGTTTTCCTGCTCACTAAAATCATCTTCTGGGAAGGGAAGATTAAATTATTGCAACCTGAAAGGATTCAATTTGATGTCCTTTCCTGACACTTCAGGTGTCCAGGCATGGTAGCCCAGGGGCAACTGGGCAAGGAACACAGCAGGGACCCACCTTCTGTTTCATGAGATGACTTTGAGCAGCTTAGATTGAACACCAGACTTAGATTCAGAGATCAAATCTTAAACAGAGTAAGAGGGAAAGAAAAATGCTTGGCAAGGTGAAACCACAGTRTGGCGTTACCTGGGAGGATCACTGGGGTAGCTGTGCAGCTCGTGCCGCGTTTCATCCCTGAGTTTGGGGTTTTTTGCATCCTGTTTATATAGGAAGGGTAATATGGAGATGCAATGAGGGAAAGACGTATCCAAAGCCAATGGAGCTGCTGGTTCTGGATGTATCCATGTGCCTGTGCTCACACATGAGCTCACACGTTTTCTGGTACAGAAACAAGAGAAGTGAGGGGCTGCAAGGGAAGTCACAAACTGTTCTTGAAGGGGGTGTGCAAAAACATGTCTTAAAACAAAACAAAAACGTGTAGTAAACAGGAAAAAAACAGGCTGGCTACAGGTCTAGATTCTGTCAATCTTGGATCTGACTGTTTCTTATGTTCCAGGGTAGAGTTTTTTTAACTTCAAGTTTCAGAAATTACGTTTTCATCACATGGTCAAGAAATTTACACTGGGTGCCTCTCTCTTTTCATATTTTAAACCATATTTCATGCTGGAATATTTTTGGACTTTGTAGRGTTTTTTGTCATTTCAATATTCTCCCATGAGAAGAAGGTGTATTTTTTTTCTTTTGCTTTTAGATCTTGTCTTAAATAGCTCGTGCTCAAATTTCTTAAATGCAGCCAGAGATAGAAATTTATCATGTTCCAGCTAGAAAAATACAAATGAAAAGGTAATTAAGATCTGAAATTAAACTGTAAATGTTTGTACAATCCTCTCTGGAGATGTTCTTTTGTAGTGGCACGTAATTCTTCTGTGAACATGACTAAGCTTTATAAACCAATATGAACACGAATGTGCCTATTTTATTGCTTCTGTGGACTGGACATACAGGGGTTGAGTTGTATAGATTGAGTTGTACACCTGAAGTTGYTTGTGTCAATAGTCAACATCAATCCAGTCCTGTGAAGCTGGAATAATAACAACCATAAAGAAGAAAATTAATGAGCAGTAATGTAATCAGATGAGGGAGGATTGAGAACATGTTGGTACCTGGCCTGATTACAGATGGGAAGAGGGAGAGGGCTGTTCAATTTGTAGGTAAATTTAGAATAATGACTCTTAGAGTATACACTGCAGTGGAAGAGTAGCTGCTAATTGGGAAGTTGCTGCTGCATGCTGAATGGGAAGTCGACTGGTGAGCTAATTTAGAAACATCCCCAGATTTCTGCTGAAGGCTCAATGACAGAGAGYAAGAGATGTGAGGATAAGGCTGGTATTGAGGGTGAGCCAGAATTTTCTTTTTCAGGAGTCTTGCAAATAGAGCATTAGTCTGAATCGCACTGAGGCCGCCTTGTTGTCCTGGCTCTAGGAACTCCCTTGGCYCCAGGGAACATTCTCCACTTGCAGAGGAATTTATTATCCTGTCGTTTTTGTTGAGGGATTCACAAGGAACCACATATTGTGGGCTCTGTGAATTCAAGCCTCTGAAAGAAAAAATCTGCAAAACCAAAGATATCTCACTCTGATACCATTGCTAACTCAAGAGGACAAAATTATGGTGTTAAATATCAAGAGTGGAGAGGAAGACTTCAGAAWGTCTCTAAATGCAAACAAATACCATCCATATTGCTTGGTGAGATTATATTGGCTGGGACCTGGCAAACCATGAAATAGCATTCCAGCTCTTTGACCTGTGTCAACAAGGGGCAGTTTGTGAGAATTTCTGAGCCTGGCCWTACACCAGTCTGCCAGCTATTGTCCCTCTTGTCACTGGAGCAGGACCATGCACATGTGGTGGGATGGCAGGWCTGAGACTCAAGCACTCACTGATCTCTCAAAGCCAACCAGTTCATCTGAACCAGTTCACGGGGTGAGTTGAGTTACCTCCTCTGCCTGTCTCCCTGAGACATCCTAATTTGCCTTATGGTTCTATTCAGAGTTTTGAGAAGAGGCTGTGGTGCTTCCCTTTCAAGGCTGATGGACACAGTATCAATTTCCAATCCATCCACATTGTACCTGACCCCGCAAAATRTCAAGCAGAGATTGAAGATGTCCTCTTGCCCCATTGTGGAGCAGWTGGGTACAGTTCCCAACTGTTTTTCCAGCAGCTGGAGGATTTTGTCCTATAGCAATGCTCTTAGTTTTTTTAAGTATAATTCATGAACTTCTAAAAACTTMCTAATGGGTGTGTGGGTCCAGCATAGTAAATATCAGCCAAGCACRAAGCATTTCTGAGAATAAGGCAGAGACACCACTGCTTTGGGGGAAGTGGGGCAACAATGCTTCACTGAGCTGGCAACTCAGAGCTTGGTGGCTAAAGCTAAAACTTAGTCTGCCTGCTTTCCACCTGCAACTGCACAGAGCCAGTCTCAATRCTCAACCCACTTTAATAGCTTAGACATTTGTTTTCTCAGGTTTTRTTTCTACCTTAGGGGGAAACCCTCATATGTATAGCTATTGCTTTTTACCCTTTCCTCAAAAAAGGCTTTAACATAAACCCAAAAGCACTCTGAGGGACTACGGGAAGCTGACCTTTTCTTTTTTTTTTAAAGAAAATGTGCAACAGGCTTTGTGGATTCTAATCACATGCAGAATAAATGTAATGACTTTTAATGAGACAACATATTATGATTAAAACACCATCTGGTGAATGAGRACAATGAAAGTATTAGAAGCTTTTATCTTCTGAGTATTGTAAGTTCACAGCTCACTAATAACCTTGGGTCTTAGRATGCTAATAATAACACTTGGTGTTGCTAGGGAATGGTGCTGCTTGACACATGGTGGATTCTCTGTGGTAGGATATGCCTAAGGCATGATGGCAACTTGTTAAAGTCTTTAAATTATTTTATTGATCACAAAAACTCTTCGATGGCCCACAAATTTGGATGCAGTTTGCAGTGTTTGTTCACATCGCTTGTTCTGATTAAGTGGCTTATTAAACAGCATTTTACTGCAGCATGACTGTTTTCAATATTGGCTGCTGATGACAGTGCTCCAGGTGCTATGCATGTAGTGAATAGGGTTTTCCAATGTTCTGACAGTTATGTGACACTAAATTGCTGCACATCTGAATGAACTGTGCACCTCCTTGTGTCTTTGCCTACAAAGATGAGGCTTACCAGCAAAAAATTTATGGAAAAGTTCATTTCTTCCTCCCTTTTTATATTGCTTGCTACCCTGGATTTCCATGTTTATCTGGGCAAATACTAATTTTCAGCTTATAGGGTTTTTTTTCTTTCAGATATGTAATTGATATTGTTATCAGAAATGCACATTTTTAGTGCAATATAAAATTTCAGATTGACTATAATGCCTCAYATTAAAAAAAAAGAATGCATATCTCGTAGTACTGCTGTGCTTGGTGGCAGATACAGCTGAAACAAGGAATATGGTTTATTGAAACATGGAGGTCAGCTATGCAGTATGTGATTTAATCCATTGTCCATCTATTGGTCCCACTCYGCTAATAATTTAAATGAGTTTGTTGATCTTCACATCATAAAAACTTACAGAAAACGGATGAATTTGCAGAGTAGAAAACTGACAGATTTGTACTCTTAGTGTCAGAAAAAGCAGCAGAATGCACCTGCTGTTTGTGATTATTTTGGGGCTAATTTGCCACCTGTAATCTTGACTGTCAGACTGTCCAGATTATTTGTACATGTTTTTATTTCTGTTCATTTTTAACAGCTTTGGGTGCTCAGAATTTTTTTTTTTTCTGAAGACATGTTTTCCTTTCAAAGTGGTGGTCAGTCTTGGAATAATCTTAGGCTGCATCACTATTGGCCATCTATCAAATTCAAATAAAGATTTTTTTAAAGATATGTTTATCTTAAGTTTTCCATATTTTTGGAAGGGAGAAGGACAGGTCATCATCAAGGAAATGGAAACATATTTACATAAAACATTGTGCCATCCAAATTCAATAGCTGGGGTTAAACACAGAGGCCAGTGAATCAGAAATTGTTTTCAAATCATTCCAGCTAGAAGAAGCTGTACAGTCACTTTAATTAATAGTTGAATTTTAAGCATCAGACAGAAAACATGCTTTCTCTCGTGTTATTAAACCTTGGAATATTCTGCATCATCAYAGTTCCACTGAAAAATAGAAATTAAATTATTTCAAGTATTCATCCCCAGACCTTTCCATCTTGATGTCTTTGTTCTTAGCATATGTTTATCGAGAAACACTTGTAAACAAACAGTTCTCTTCAACTCCTTGCTTTCTGACAGGAATAGGGTCAGGAAGAGGGTCAGGAATTCTGCCCAGGCAGAACTCTTTATGGTCTGCCTTCTGTTGTCCACCCCTAGACTAATATCTTTCTTTGAAATGTAATTAGCACTCATAAAACAGTAAGAAGTAAAACTATTTGGATATTGACTTTGCATAAGAATTTGGAYATTCTTGGGAAACATTGCAGGGAAATTCGGTGTCATAATTTATATAATTCCTGCTCTTTGGATGTCATTTCTAGTTTTGCTTTTATGAAACAGACTCAGGGTTTCACATCATTTGTACTGGTCTAATTTTATTAAAATCTGTAATACTTCACTGTAAAACCTCCCTAAAAATTTTTCCTCCGTACTTTTTTTTTTTCAGGCTTCATTATGTTAATTGGCCCTAAAATTAGTATCTGTCCTGATCTCTTTTTTTTTGTTGTTGTTTTTGTTTTGTACACTTTAGTGGCTGGCTAGTCTAGTAATTTAGCCCTATGAAAGGTAAATGTGCTTGTTAGAACACCATCAAGCCATTTGTACTAAGAGCCAGATTAATTTAGTTTTGTTTTCTTAAAAACCATCTGTTAAGGCAGTCAGTTCCTGCAGAACCCAAATGATACTCAAGCTTGCTTAAATTCAGTGAATAGTTCCATCTGTACAAGGAGGAAGAATCCTATATGAAATTGTGCATGTGTTTCTGTGCAATGGTTTTTACCCCATAAATTCAGGAGTGGTTTTGGGTTTCTTCATGCRTTTTAGGGAGAGCTGGGTTTGTTTTGTTGGGTTTTTTTTTGTTGTTGTTGTTGTTTTGTTTGCTGGTTTTTTGAGGGGGTGGGGAATGTTGAGGTGTCATTTTAAAGTTCAGATACATTATGGTACTTTGAGTTGACAAGTTCTCAAGGTTAGGTTTCCTGAGATTAGTGTGTTTTGTTTCAAAGCAAATGGACTTCTTTAAGATCAACTTGAAACAGAAATGCCCCAGAATTATTCTTACCCCTAGTTGGCCATTGAATTAAAATTTCATTATCCTAAATTTGCTCTGAGCAAATAAAACAATTGCAGCAGATGAAACVAGAACTACACCTCTTTTTTTTGCTTCCCCCAATTCCTCCTGTGCAAGTCATGAAAATAGATTTCAAGCCTTTTAGCACAGTATTGAAATGAAAAKCCCATAGTTAATTTCTAAGAAACTGATCTTAATTAAGGATTAGTAGAGTAAATCACATTTGATTTGTAACCAAAATGAAACATATGAAGGACAATTTTGCCATTCTAAAAATGGARCTTTTGCAAGTAATAATAGAGCTTATTCTAAATTCTACAAAAATAAAATTTATGGTGATGGTGTTTCATGGCCATTCAAGCTGCCAGATCCAATGGTCTTCTCTGGATCCCAGAGCCCACTTGCTCTCCACAAACAAAACTGTGAAGTTGTTCACAGTTGTTGGTGCCATCACCACTTAAAAATGCTGTTTTRCCTTGTAACAGATAACTGACCTTGTATGAGATAAAGGTGGTTTCAGAGCAAATCTAAGAAATGYAATACACCAGATTTATTCCAGAGTGTCTGGCCATAAATTATTCTGGCAAAAAAAGTTATAGCAAATACACAGTTCTAGATTGGTTTTTGCGCCCCTCTTTCATGTGTAACTCGGGTGAAACTCCAGCCAAGATTCACATGGACTGTAATATTTTGCTTCAGTCATGGAGTTGGGTGTCCTGTAATTAGTGCTATGAGTAAATCAAAAGTACTTTGATCAAAATCAGAAATTGTAAATGGTATTATATAAAAAAATCTAATATAAAATCTTCAAGGATCTTTATATCTATAGAAATTATGAAGTTACTGTGAGAAGCTTTCAATCTGAATTGAAGGACTAGCTCTTGYTCATTCTGCACTCTGAAGAAGTTACAGAGTTTTCATACCACTCTTGTACTCTTCTTTTATTACTAGAATGGGAAAAATTAAGTCTGGAAAAGAAAACATTAGAAAAAGTTGGTGGAGTCAGATTCAGGCAAAGCATGTTTGTCCTTGTCGGGAGAGTCAAATCAGTATCTCGGGACTAGAAAGCATGTGTTACTTAGTGAAAAATTCTGTAACTCTTTTTAAATTTTAAAAAACAAAACAAAACAAACAAACAAAAAAAAAACCACCCAAAAATATTTTAGTCATTATAACAGTATTTGGCAGGTGGTAGATTGTCAGTCTACCTTGYGYAAGCAGCGCTTTTACAGAATGCTCCRGTTTCATCACAGGAAACAAGGGGGAGATCTAAACCCCAGCCATGTCACCCACCTTGCAGCCTCCAGATTTTATTATCTCTGCATATGATGTCACCAGGCTCGTATACAACACACATTTATGTGGAATACCTCAGATGGTAAAAGGATAATTTTATTATAATTGCTCTATAGTTTAGTCTRTCCTCTGCATCCTCTCAACCTTCCTGTCCTAAAAGTGCCTCACATTGGCTCACATATACTGGCACAAATTCACAGCTGGTTTTCATTGGCATCTTGCACAAATCCTGTGTCTGAKCTGCAGTGATGTGACCTATTACAAAGAGCTTCTTAGGAGAGAAATTGCTCTCTGCCACTTGGTCTTTCTGACAGAGAAACCTGAAATACGGAAGAAATCTTGAGARGGGAAAGGTCTGYAGGTATTTCCTGTCAAAATCTGTAAAAATGGATASAAACTCTGCTAGGTGTCTTGGTTTTGTGTTTTGGTGTTTGTTTCCTTTTMCCCCTGCTGCTCTTCACCCTATCTTTGAATGTTTGTGTAACAGATCATTGTAACRTGAACATAAAGCACTTTGTTTTTTGACTTGTACCACTTACACTTTGAACTGGATTTTGCCAGTAAGAATTAAATTTGGCCAGGTTGCTATGCAACCTATAAGTTCTGCTGATAAAATGGTGAAAGAGTATGGCAATCTAAAATTGAGTTCATACCTCGCCAGAAACACGACCTGTTCTGATTCAGCCCCAGGAGACAGAATCCATCTGACTTGTGGCAACCTGGCAGTGCTCTTCCACTTCTGGCCTAACACTGTGTACTAGCAAAGCTGATGCTAAAAATGATAGCATATAGGATTTGTGCAATTTTTCCACACAAGRATGCATGAAGTGAAAAACACTTGTTTGAAATCTTTCACAAGCTCAGTTGGAGACCATTGTGTCGCCAGCATTTGCAGCTCTAGGGGAGCAGTCATGCACCTCCTCACTGTGTAAAACTGAAACAATTATTTATTGAGAAAATAAGAAGCAAGGCAATTTTAATGCACTTTTGTCTAATGTATGTTAAAATGTGAAGCTTGAGAGTGTAGTAATGGTTAAGCTCCAAGTTTTTTAGAGTGGATTTCAACATGCTGGATAAAAATGTGGGGTTTTAAAACTTTTCCTTTGCCTTATGAAGACAGATTTTGTTGATTTCAAATAATTTTAATTTCTTCAAGTTAGTGGAGCAAAGCTGTTTGTTACAGGCAAAATATTTGTTACAGATASCAGATTCCATTTACTTATTTATTCCTCTTCCTGGAAATATATTTTTCTTGACATGCAACTGAAAACCAGAATTATCCTTGCATGCACTGTGTATGCATATCCATAAGTGAGTCATATGCGTGTTAGTTCCGAGAAACAAAGCACATAATTCCTCACTCATGCACTGAGTTCAGCAACTTTTAGACTCAGTTATCAGGATCAGAGCTGCTCATACAAGATAAGATACTAAAGCTTAGTAGAAATAACTTATAAAAGCAAGGGATGTTAAAAGAGCGGTTTGGGTTTGATTGAGCATTTGAAGRCTCTTATGGAGCCAGTTAAAATTTAAAGAGATTAAAAGATAAACACAGATCAGTGATCCTGATAAAATGTATGTGTCAGGTGGTCATTTGAATTTATAGCATGCAAAAACTAAAGGGCACATACAAGTATTCACACAGGAAATTATCATCTAAGTGGTGAAAGTTGCTGTTTTTGGAAACATGGAATCCAAAACTTAAGAGTTGAAATAGTCAACACACACATATGTGCATATATATGGAATGACACCTGGTCACATGGAGTGTTTCTAGTGGACCTTCCGGCATTCAATGGTGGTTTTTACAGGTGACACCTTCAGGTGGCTTTGTTTCCAAAGGCAGTGAATATCACTTTCCCTTTTCTCTCGCTGCTCTAAGCCAAGTGCCAGCCATGGCCTGCTGTTGATGTGCCAGGGTATCCACAAAGGCCTTCCCTTCCTTAGACCTGTCAGGCATGGGAGACACTACAGTTTAGGAGAAAACTGCAGTCGAGCTGTTTGGTTGCATCCACAAAGAAAAGAATGGGTGTCATGGAAACAGGCTGGTTGCCCTATGGCCACACARTCTTCCTTGTTCTAGAAGCAAGAAAAATCATACCATGTATAGGWGCACCATTACTTATTGCTTCCCACTTTCAGGAAGAGTAGCAGGAAAAGCACAGGTACTGAACGTCTCCTGGGGCATGAGGAGCAGCAAACCAGGGAGAAGGGATAACTCTAGTTAATGCCATGACATATTTTTCTGTTTTCTTTTAGTTTGGTTTAACCAATACAATTTAAATAAAGAACATGAGATTTGAGTTTGTGATCCAGGAAATCCATACCAGATTATTATTGCAAGCTGTTGGAGAGYAAAAGTAAAAATATGCCACACATTTGATAAATTTGCTGCAGGGCCTATGTCTTTTGGAATTATTCTAGCATTCTGTCACATTTGGGTACTGTATTATGTTTACACTTTYTACATGTTGCAGTAGAGAGAGATCAAATACCCAGCTTCTCTGTGGGCAGGCTTGATAGGCATTATCTGTGAGGCTTTGCACAGCTGGGAATGTGCCTAAGCAAAAATTCACCCCATTGTCTTGACAGCTGTTTTTTGCTGGCCATGAAAAGCTGTTACAGAGCTTCAGAAAGGGTTCCAGGTGAAACCTGCAAGTCTCTGAGATCACCAGAAATCATTCTTACATTTTGTTTTGAGAGTATGTGTCTCTTAAGACACTGTAAGGATACAATGCTAAAAGCTGCTTGGTTTCTGCGCATCTCAGTGAACCTTATGTGCCCTCCAACCTACTTGACTGTGGAAAAGGTTTTGGCACTGCTGTTTTGTAAGAGCCTGAAGTCTTGCCTCCTGTTAATTCTGCAGGGTTATGCTGCTGACAATGAGTCTGATGAAGTGTGGGTTTTGTTTTGCATATGAGCAGAATTGCTTAATCAGTTCCAATTAGAAGACTAATAAATTTTCCTTAAGCTTATGCAAGAACAAGCTTTAACATGTAGCACTTGTTCTTTATGCTAGAAAAGCTGCATTTCATTAGTCTTGCTCTCTTTGCTACAAGTCAGGATCAAGTTGGTGGAATGGACATTTACAAGCTCTCCACTCCACCAAACGCATCCTCCTTTTTTTCTTCCAGAGTGGTGTTCTGCTTTTAGTTTAAAGGAAAAGACAATTTGAATTTATGCAGTATTGCGGGTTAAACGATGTACAGTCTTCTCTTGTGAGTACATAAGCAGCTAAAGATTATGCAGATGATCTTCCCCACATGTACAAAGAACCATTCAAAAGGATAAGAATGGTTTCCTGTTGTTGGGAGAACTACAGGTTCATCAATACTGAACCTGCTGTGGATGCTGTCAGCTGTCTCTGTGCCTCAAGTGAAAGCTTTGTAATAGACACACATTATAATTAATGCCTACATTTCCAATTTTGGGTGCTCAAAATTAGAGCTCAGTGGTGAAAGGGTGAGGTAGCTCCACACCATAAAGCTAGATAAATCCAAGATATTTGAGGTAGTTCCACACCATAAATAGATAAAGCACTTACAGCAAAATTAATGCGTGTGACGGAATTGTAATGAAGATATGAAAGAGGGAACAAAAATACATTCCAGGTTATATGGCTTGAAGTGTAAGAATGYTCCAGGGAAGAAGTATTTCCTCTCTTTCTTTGAAACACAGCCTGATGCTTGTAAGCAGCAAGTCCTTTGATGACCCTACRTTTGCACCACTTTAGAACAAAGACTTCCCACTGAAGGGTGTCCATGGATTTATAGGATTGTGTACTTGACAAAGGAGACTTCCAGGGCTTATTCCAGCTTGCAGGGAAAAAATACATGTAACAAATGATATAAGTATCATATGAATAATTCAGAAGTTCTCTTGAAGCCCTTAGAAACAATTTCATTTCCTTTGTGGGACAGAATATTTAGGAAATGCTGTAAAAAAGGAAGTAACTAGAAAATTTTCATGGTCTTCAGAATAAAAACGTGGGAGTGAGGAAGGGGGAAAAGTGAGAGTGATATGCAGTTGATGTGAAATGAGGAAAAATACTTCCCCCTCTCTCCCACCTCCCCAGTTTTGCAGTACTGGAATCACTGGTCAAAATCATTCAGGAAAAACATTTTATCAGGGAATATCACATCTCTTTGGAGCCAGAGGATGATGACTGCCTTCTTGTAGCCCAGATCTGGGCTGCCTGCAGTAGTCTGGAGGGTATATGTGTGAGGAAACAGACACTTAAATTCAACGTTCTTGTATTTTGAGCTAATTAATGTAAAAAAAAAAAAAAAAAAAAAAAAAAAAAAAAAAACATGGTTACTTCTGTCTAGTGCCACATCCAAAAGCAGTCTGGGAACACGTGAGAAGCATCAGGAGATAAAATCTGGTATTAGTGAGATGCCACACTGATGCTTAACAGCATATACCCTATTTCCTGATCCACAGGAATGCTTGCACTCCCTCTCACAGCAAATATGCTTCTATCTCTTAGCAATCTGTGCATCACTTGCACTGCAGCTAACTGGAATTGTTTCAAATTAATGATCTTTTATAAAAGAAGAYGCAATTAGTACTGAATATGCAAAACACAAAGTTGTTTATTGTGCTTCTTGCTTAAAATTAATGCTTAGAATACAGGCAAGTTCTACCCACCGTCCATTTAAACACAGAAATCAAGCTTTGGCTTCCTTGTGAAACTCTTCACTGAGGTGAGGGACTGAAAAGGGGAAAAATTTAGTATATTATGTCATAAAATGCAGACAACATGAACATTTTTTAGACCAGTTTAGCATGATTTTACATGCAACTTAGCCAATACCTGCCCCTTTTACTCTTTCATCTGGATTTTTCAGATTTTAGGATCTCCAGGGGTGATAGTTTGTGAGAGGGGTCACAAAAAAAACCCCACCTGATCTGTGACTTTTAAAGCCTCTTGGAAGGGAAAAAGGAGAATAAAGACAGAATAAGTACCATGTGTCCCATATGTGCAAAATGAGAGTTCTTAAACTCTCATTTTGGCTTTTTTTTAGGTCTGCAAGATTAGATTCCCAATTTTCCAGTTTCTCATGTTTTTATTCCTTACAGTGCCTTTTAATTTGAAAGCTTTAAGGCAAGATCAAGCAGTTAATGTCTTAGTACTGAAAAAATTAGTCTTTTGACAATTTTAAATGTTGAGACTGTATGGTCACACCGAAATACTGTGGAGGAATCCTCTCCTTAACGCACTTAATTTTTAAAGCAGCAGAAAGACATCTGTGCATACTATCAACATCTTCTCAAATGCATTTATTCTACTACTCCCAYACAAAAGGTAAGGGAGGAGATCTTGTTTAAAAACCATTACAAAGATATAACTGTTGAAAATAGGTTGCCAGAAAAATAATTTAAGAAATAAAACCCCTGTCTCTCAACAATAACATAATGCCATGGGAGATGGATGATTATCAATGAGATAATTTTGTTCCAGTGTATTCTAAATCTCAGCTGTTTTCGCTTCCAAACTCAGCATCTTGGGGTATCAGAGCTTATTATAATTTATTTTCAAACATACATTTAAACCAAAACACTAGAGTATAAGCTATCATTTAAAAAATGTTTGAGTTTTTTCCCCTAATCCTCCGTGTTGGTAAGTTGCGTATTTTTTAAGACAAAACTGAGGGTCTTTAAAAAATAAGAATATAACACCACAATGAAGTTGTAATTCCCCTCAGAMTTTTAYTTCTGGGGATGACAACTGAAAATAYTGAAGTAGCCTTGAYGCKGCAAGTCACTCCTGGCTYTCCAACTTAAGACTTCGTTTAAAAATCAGGCCAGGGTCAGACTACTTCTAGAGGTAAGGGTGTTCTTGAAGGCTGATGATGATTAAGTCTCTGTRTCACAAATAACAATTCCAAACACTTGAACCCTCTTGAATCCTCACAGAAATCTGGCATCAGTATTTTAAAATAGGTCTATTTAACAAAGAGGAATTTTTCTCTAGGAAGAAAAAAGATTTACCTTGTTGCARTTTCTTCCTGCTGATCTCAAAACTAATTGAGAAAAGGGGCAAGACTTCTGCTGCCACAGACTAATATGATTACAGCTTGGAAACTTTCCTGTTTTTCAGAACACTCTGCTGAGGCAACATAGAAATGCAGTCTCCTCTTTTTYTGACCTGGAGCTGTACTCAATGGCAGACAAGCCTCTTTGCTCTTTAACCCCCAACTGAACCAGGGGTGTGAATCTCACAAGCTGAAGTAAAATTATCAAACTGCTTCAACTGGGTCAACTTTTGTGAAAAGGGCAAAGCAAAGAGTTTTTAAAAATCCAGATGCCAGGGAGTTTGAGGAGAAGGGAAAGATGCAATGGATTATATAGTTTAACTTTATTTCCAAAATCTGATGGATGGGTTTTTCTTCCCTTTGTGTTCTTAGCTGCTGACAAAGAGATGGAAAAAGGGAGGCCCAGGGCAATTCTGATACCCGTAGCTTCAGCCACGACCTCCAACTGCAAGACATGAACCCAATCTCCTAGCTGAGTTCTTTTAAGCAAGCTGGGCCTGAGTGCTAAGTCTGTCATTCCTTTCATAAGTAGTTGAAGGGTATTCCCAGTGGCTGATGATCTGGATAACAGCTTGATTATTTTATTCACATCTGCTTTAGCAACAAGAGGAAAGTTGTTACCCTGTAGGTGAGCACTAAAAATAGTTGATTTTAAAAAACCCCATCACCACAAAACAAAAAACAAAAAAAAAAAAAAAAAAAAAAAAAAAAAAAATCCAAAGCCACCCCTCCAATAAAACCAAAACCAAACCAGAAAACTAAGAGCATGATGGAAATACTCTGAGAAAAGCTCATCTTCATTAAAATCTACCTGCCAGGTAAATGTGCAAAATATCCTTTATTAGAAAATTCTTGTAGGCAGTGCTTAATAGATGGTGTGTAGGGAAGACAGACAACAACCTACTGCACTGTTTTTTCTCCCTTTTTTTTTGGTAGTATTTAACAGCCTACAGCACAAGATTTAGTGCCATGGAAGCATGGGCTACTGAGGAGAAAATATTTTATCAATATAAGCAACAGAGCTGTCAATTCCTGCAGAATGTAATTATTCTCTGGTTTTCTTTAACTCTTGCTGTCCTTACAAAATTATTTTTCTGTGACTTAAATGTCTCCCATCCTGTAATACCAATACTGAAACCGTACAAGCAGCTATTTTCTTTCCTATGAAACAGTAATAAGGTTTTGATGTAACTTAACTGGAAAAAAAGTCAGAACATTTTTAATGAAAGATTGAAAAAAGGCAATTTTAGTTTCATTTATCAACCATTTTTCTTATTTACTTTGAAGGTTGTTTCTGCAGAGTTATGGGAGATGGGTCCTTACAGAGGCCATCAAATCAATGTTCAGGGACAGAGGAGGAGCTATGAAATTAGAGGCTTTTTGTGAAGACTTGTGTGCAATATGCAGTTCAAGGCTATGCTATTACAAGGGAAAGGAAATGCAGAAAGAGTTTTATTGGTTTGTCTCTCTTCCATCCACAGAGCAAAGGGAATGTATGTGAATGTGTGCACATAAATATCTGCAGGCACTGAAAATAATAAGCAGCTGAGTTATGACAGTGACTTGTTTCACCAAAAATTATAGTTAAACACACAGTGCRGTCTGGGAGAGGGTTTTAAGAGATTTACCATCTGAAAAAGATGACAATAAGGTAGCTGAAATAATTTTCTGATTTGAGATCTACAAGTTGAACTTAGAAGTATACCAATTATGTTTATTTCACTACCAGGTGTGCTGAAGTGGTCTGAAACTTTTGAGACTTGCCTGTTTTAGTATTCATGTAGTCATCTTTATTGCACAATAATATAGTTCAACAAAGGAAAGTCCAACAATTGGTGTAACTGATGCTACAATAATGGTGCACTCTGCTGCACAGTGATGCTAAAGTTATGGAATAAATCCACCTTAATTGCTYCAAGGAGACAAATCCTTTGTCCTACCACCAGAGGTGGTATATTATTTAATAATACACCAACAGTAAAGTTCCACTGCCACTTGATTAGATACAGTGAGTTGTACATGACAGAAACACATTCCCAGTAAGCTATAATAATTAAATTATTTGTTTTTAGTGTTTTGGAAACTAGCAGCATCCTTCCACTAAGGAATGTTGTGCATAGGCCACRAAGTATWTGTCCGGTCCTCTCTCTAACATTATTTAAGTTGGGGGAGGGAAGGAAGGAAAAGCTTAACTTTCTCCAACTGTTCATAYACTTCTGCAAGACAAGAAAAACTACAACCATATGTTAAAATCATGTATTTCTCTGTTTATATTGGTTTTTTAGAATATATAAGGCAACCGATTTAAAAACATTTTTCTCCTAGAAATCTCATCTGAACCCTATGTGATCACAGGGAATAGATTCCAGTGCAAAGAGGTACATGCAGGAGGTCTTTCAGAGAAGTGCTGTGAGTCCATGGAGTGTGGTTCATTTAATTTTGGTTTTTTGGTTGTGAGGCAATGTACAGTGCTATCAGACAGTAGATAGTCCCTCCTATTGTCAGAGCCATCGTGGTCCGATAGAGCATCTTATCTGGAACTCCTCGCTTMAGGTGTACTGGCAGCCCATCTGATCTCTGTGGGAAGAGTTCAAGGAGAAAACAAACAAAAAACAAATTAGCACTGAGGAATGAGCTACCTTGGGTAAATTACTAGACTACCAAGAGGGAAACCTCCTGACAAACAGGCTCACTACAACCAAGGGTATGTAGGTTTTATCCAGCAAAACAAATGCAAAGGCAAGTTATATTTGTTAGCCAAAGCTGTTTAGTGCAAGCAGAAAGAATATATCAGATTATAGTAGAAAGAGGACCTGGATGGGAAAAGTGTCACTAACAACATGAAAAGAAATGTATAAAAAATTATTCAGCAAGTCAGACTGACATATTCCAAATAGAAGTGGCATGTAAGAGAGAAAAGGGAACATTATATAAAGGACATTCTCGATGCTTAAAAAAAAGCTTAACTAATTTGTTTTAAGAAAAGTCCTACTAAATTTAGAAATTGCATAGCTAATAAACAGGCTTAGAGAACTTTATTGTGCTGCTCTTATACTGCACTATAAACAGCTTCAGTAATTTTCAATTATACACAAAACAGTWATGATCTGCTTTGCTCCTCCACATCTGCTTTAAGGCAGATTGCCAGAGAGGAAGTGCTTCAAATAATCAAAAATACAACAAAAATTTCTGAAGTCAGCAAATAGACTAGGTTACTAGGCTTTCCATTTTCTATATAAAGCATATATATACACTTGACAGTATAGTACAGGTACACAAGTTATAGTGTGCTTGACAGTTTCTTGACTAAGAATTCTTTACAGAATTTAGGTATTGTGGAATGGCAAAAGTTGTTAGCTATGTTAAAATAAGGACGGATATGTCCAAGCCTCCAGTTTTCTTTAAGTTACTCTCAAAGTTGTCATTACCTGAAAAATTTTCTGTAGGTCTGGCACCTTGTTTAGAACCAAGTTAGAATCAGCTGTTGGCAAATCTGGAGGAAGTTTACTTGTCTCAAAAATCGGAGCTGGGGGTTCAGTGGGAACTATTGGTTTGAGTCCCTGCATAAATAAAGATTAAAATATCAAGGTATATCACACTTGCAAATGTACCAGTTGTCACATTAACCAGGCACGCTTCCAGCCATTACAAAGATACTTTACAAAGAGTACTTATCTGGCATGAAGACTTGAATGAGCTACAAAAACAGTGCTGGCCCACTGATATCTCAGTGACAACTCTGGGTCAGAGCTTAGCAAGGAAAATAGGAGACTCCTTTTAAATTTCCTCATGGCATAAATTTATAGCTGTTTTTTTTCTGTGCTGGTACTTGGTCCAAATTACAGTTTGTATTTTGCCCACAGAGTATCTAGGACTCAGAACAGTAAGATTAGGATCAAGGATCCCTGATGCTAGGGTCAGGGAATGAACTCTACCTCTGGAATGCTGCAAATAGTAGCCATACATAATTGGGCCTTAAATAATTTGGATGCATAGTTCGGGGTTTCAAAAACAAAGAATTAACATCACTTGTGTCACACAGAAATTTTACATGGTACTCAAGGCCCTTCAGAGATTCTGACACAATGGCTATTTTATGCAGGCATAATGACATCCTATAATTCACATGTTGCTGCAAGTTTCCACATCTCAGTGTACTCTCCACAAGCAGCAGAGGTCAACTTCCTTTTGGTACGCATGGTTATACTCTACATTTGCCAGAACTAGAAACCACCTAATTCAGTTCTATGATTGAGTCACAGCCAACGTGAGGTGGCTTCCTTGTCTCTATTATTCYAGTTAGATTTGACAGTTATGTCTGGACATGTGGCAGTGATGTTTTACATTATGGGTCTCAAAACAGCTGCAATTTTTCTGCACAGTTAGTTTAATGCAACAGGTTTTTATTACAAACAGAAGCAGCCATGGGTCAAGTTAAGACTGAGCTGAAATTCTGGTTTCTATTCAAAGGACTAGTTGATGCATTTTGTATTGAAGAAAACTGTCTGTCAGTATTTGGAGCTGGAAGCAAACTGGCACTTTTTCTTTTGTGCCAGCCATAGACCAGATGTGTTTTCCATATGTAAATTCTCTGCTATAACAGCCATCTTCAGCAGAAAAAACAGGCTTCTAAGCTTCCCAAAATAGTCTATGGAATGGTCATCAGTGCTCTGTCCTGAAGATATGGGTTCAGCTTCCCATTCTTCTAGTGCCTGAACAAACATTAGAATCCATTTGTGACATTTCTGGTTGTTTTGAAAGGCAGCAAGCAAAATGGAATTCTTAGGTACATTCAGTAACTGCCTTTCTACTGAACAGGCTTGCACAGAAGGTATACACAGGTCTGGCCACAGTGCTATGAAGGAAGCATCTAGGGAACTACTATTAGTCATGGGAAGTTACTGCCTATATATCAAGGCTAAGTAGCAGCTGCATCAAAGGCTTGAAGAAAGCAACTTTGGACAAGTATTTTGCCTACAGGAACTTTAAGTACTTTATCAGATCTGTTTTTTAAAAGTTGATGATTAGATAGAAATAACTACAGAACAGATGTCTATAACAAAGGTGCAGGTGACTTTTTCTCCAAAGCTTTTCTTGCCCTCTTGATTGTTAGTACAKCACCAAATGTGAAAATGCACATCTTTTCTCTGCCTCAGTTTTCAATTTTGAATYTTCCTTTTGCCTTCCCAAGAGCCTAATGTTTTCAGGAGCAGTGCCATCTAGTAACTTCAACAGTTAGTATATCACAGCAATTCCTGCTTGTTGTGCTCAAGGAACACAGTTCAGTTTGCTTAACCTAGACACTGCATTGATTAGGGTTCCTCCCTCCAATTTCATTTGAATTCCACCCATGAATTGTGAATCTTGTGGCCAACTTCAACCAAGCCCAGTTAAATTAGTGCAAATGCCTAGCTGTTCCAACTTGGTACTTGTCTGTGGTTATCGAGAGAAAGTGGCAAGTGCTTTATCTCACAYCCAGCTCACTAAGTTTAGCATGGCTGAGGAGAAATCCACAGTGTAATGTAACGGCTGAATCTCACTACAGATAATTTTTAAGTAAGAACTGAGACACCTTAAATGACCCTTAGTCCCTGCATTTAATTATCAAAACCAAAGATTTATTAAATTACATCAGTGTCTCAGGACAGTACTGAGGAATTAATGCCTCTATACATTTGACCTATGCTTCATTTAAAAAAAAAAAAGTTATACATTGATAATTTTGCTTCTGGTATTAAGGTGTTAATCTTTTATTTCTAATCAGCATAACATGACTTTCTTTCCAATTCTTGGACAAAGTACAGCACATGTAGTTATGCAGGAAAGCCAASATCAGCTGATTCCATCAGCATGCTAAAGCAATGATTTTTTCAAATGCTGAAGTCCTCAATGAAAGGTCAAGATATGTAGCTAATCCAAAAGAGCAAACAGAATTCTCTGCCTACACTTCTGCAGTGTGTTTGTTTTCCTGTCAGACATCTGAAGATCTCAGAACCCAATGCATCTGGTGGTTGGCCATCAGGCTCCAAGTTAAAACAAACTTACACCTTGCTAGTATGAATTTGCAAGTAAGATTTACATTTTCCTGACATCCAAAACAGTTAAGGATTTGAATAATAATTTAATGGAGACAACACCACTCTTAAGCTTTTAAGTGATAGGGGAATTGTTCAAACAGATCAGGTAATGAGAGAGAAAACGGASATAAGGGCCAAAGGAAAAAGGGGACAGGAAAGTTACTCTGAGAATCAGTATTTCAGAACATGCATTAAAATAACTTTCATGAACCTGCTCAACCTAGACACTTCTAAACCAAGTAGCAAGTCCTTCACAGTAGAACACCCCTCATTTTATAAAGTTAAATATATTTGTAATCACTAACACAGGACTCTTAGTTAAGATCACTTTGTATTGGTATGACATACTTCAGTAACAGTGATTTTGTGTATTAAGTATCATCTATGGCATAAAAGGCTACATATTATAGATTCTCAAAAAAGAGCAATTCATATTGGTTAAAATCAAAAAGTCTCTGTCTCATCTGGGCTTTTAACAGCTACAAGCAAAATAAATTGTATCAAGTGAAGGTATYGTAGCATAAGTAAATTTCTACTAAGTTGATGTTCAGTAGATGAACTAGAGAAAAGTTGATATAACTTGTCCTCATCTAAAACTGATGCCACTGCTTGTAATTTAAACATAAACCAAGTCTTTAATGAATATTGTTCATTTAATTTGTAACAGTTATGGCAGTCGTTATCCACCTAAATAGGAGGACTAGTTTTCAAGCTATTTCACTCCTCAACTAGCTTTGGAAGTTCCCACTTACTCAAATAAGACAAATTGTTTAGACGACTTTATACAACTTTGTTAAAGGCAAAATTAAGTCTTTTAAGAATGCTAAGTCTGAGATGGAAAGAACAATACAGATTTCAAATTCAAGAGATATTGTTAGTATAACCTGTTAGTTATATTACTGTCAGCAAAAGAATTTCTGAAATACATTTGGACACCTGAAATATATTTGGACTCATATTTTGCAAACCCACAATAAGCTTATACCTGCAGCAAAACAGCACTCCATTGGGAAGAACCAGAATGTAACAGCACAGAAGAAAGGGAATTATTATACTGCATRTTTTATCAAGGAGAATTTGAATTGTAGGATGTCTTCACTTTTTGAAACATCAAAATAAATAGCAACATTAAAAGCAAACACTTTACATGCTGATCTATAGTTTTATTAAATGGAGCAATGAAATCAATAGGAAAAAATTTACTTTCTTTTGGACTTGACACCTCCATACTCATGGGATTATCCTTGTATTTCAATTGCTGTTTATTGAAAACATTTTTAGCAAACTGACACATCTAAGTCTGTGACCTGGGAATTCAGTAAAACTTAAGGGGGAAAAGAAAGGAAATTCTACCAAAAAGTCGGCCTAATAACATCGTAAAAAAGGAATGAAAGTAACTTTATATATAACTTCCAGAAAAGACTTTAAGCTTGAAGCCTTGCCCCATTCCATCCCCAAGCCTTTGCTCTCCACTATATAAATGAAGTTTAAATGCTTGAAAATAACTTTGAATTCTGAAAATGTCTTTCTCTAGAAGAGGTAAGAAGTGCCCCAAACATTGCAGTAGTGTTGGATATATTCTTATCAAACAGACATACTAGAACATATTTATTCTTCTCTGTTTCTTGCACCCCTGCCCCCCAACAGCTATCCAAGGAGCCTTCCAAAGTGATAAGGAAAGAGAAGGACAAGAAACCATCTTTGGCAAGAAACTGCTACACCAGAACGTCTCTGTTACCTCAATGTTTACTTAAGATCSCAGGGTAATTCAGGATGGAAGAGCCCTTGAGTACTCTTTAGTCTTTAGTTTAGAAGAGAGGTGACACCAGGCTGCTGTGGGTTTTGTCTGGCCTGGCCATGAGTGCCTCTGAGGACAGAGTTCACAATGTTCCTCTCTAGGCAGACACTCCAGTGTCTGCCCCTTCCCACCATGAACATCTTTCCTTCTATCCAGTTTGAACCTCTCTTGTTGCAGTTTCTGTCTGGTGTCTTTTGCCTTCCCACCATGGGGCCCTGTGTAAAGCCTGGCTCCATCTTAATAACCTGAGCTGGTGCTGAGCATCTTGCTGASCCCCCTGCTGAAGCTGCTCCAGCTGACATTCCCATAGCAGGGGGCCCACAGCTGGGCACAGCACCTAAATGTGCTCCAACCAATCTTGAGCAGAGGGATAGTGCTGCTTTCCTTAATCTACAGCTCTGCACATGGTGCTACAGCCCAGGATGCTGCTGGCATCCTTGGCATTGCTCCTGGCAATGCCTGCAGGGGCTCTATCATAAAGCTGCTGCCATCAGATCCTCAGTTGCCACACTGTAACCATGCCTGGGATCTTCCTTTCTACATGTACAATTTTGCCTTTTTCCATCACAGAAGTTCACAGCATTCCTGTCAGATCATTCCCACTCTTTATGGGTTTSTCTGAATGGCAACGCTACTTTTTGGGGCCACTCCCTTGATATCTTCTGTAAACTTTATAAGAGTGCACTCTATTGCTTGCTCCAGGAAAATGATAAAAGTCCTGCAGTAACCTGCAGCATTGCACTTGTTAGGAGCATCCTAGAAGAGCATGACCCATTAACCATTGTACTCAGTCTGATCATCAAGTCCTCTTAACATAAAAAAAAAAAAAATAATGTTCTGGGTCCCTTGAGAATAATCTGAGATTTTACAGCTGCTTAATACCTCCAGTATTTGACTGGATTTTCCAAGTAAAACTCTCATAGTCAAGGATATCCAGGAAAGTAGAACTGTAAAGTAGGTTGCTAACAGAACTGACAGGCTAAGAATTAAACAGAGCTGTGTATCAYAACAATACACATTAGTCTACAAGAACGTAGTGACTTTAAGTAATTTCAGTTATTTTTTATTAATGAATTTATTGGGGAAAAGACCAACCATAATTTTGACTTCATTTGTTTGAGTCCACATGTATCTACTTTTTTTAAGATTAGTGTTGTTTAATCAGATGTTTGCTTTCTGAAGGTAGTTCTTTGAAAGGTTGACTTACAATTCTTAACCTCCAGGTTAAAATTTTTTATTGTTTTGGTTTTTCTTTAAACAGCAAGAATTTTTTTTCAGACTTTACTCAGAAAATTGAACATGGTGTAACAACCATGCTGCACTTGTCCTATGACAAAACCTCRTCACAAATCTTCCTAATTTTACTTAGGAATCTATGCTGATGTACAGAAAAGCAAACAACTTCTGTGATTTATTTTTACCAGCATGCAACTCTCTCTGTCTTGAAATGACTGATGTACTTGGGATTCATTGCCCCCTCAYTCAGGTTTGATTTGCTCCTGAAGAATTAACCATGCATTTTCACTAAGTAGTGTAAAAAGTATAAGCTTATTTAATGCCACCTTTAACTAGAGACATTGATTTACTAAGCTGGCATCATGAACAGGAAAGGTGAGTTTTCATTTTGCTTTAAACAAACTTTTAGAGATTTGTGTCCTCCCTTGTAAAGCTCCCTTCTAATGCTTTCAGTCTTTTTTTTTTTTTTTTTTTTTTCTGCATGCATGGACACAAGAGAGGGGGCAACCTACAGCCTTGTTCCTGCTTGCCAACTGCAATTTACAGTACAATGTCCAGTCCTGGGACCCTCACCTCAAGGAGTACTCTTGAGGAGTAACTACAGAGAAGGGCAATGGAGCTGGGGAAGGGTCTGGAGCACAATTCTGTTGAGGAGCAGCTGAGGRAGYTGGGGCTGTTTAGCCTGGAGAAAAAGAGGCTCAGGGGTGACCTTACCACTCCTGAAAAGAGCCTGGTGGGAGTTGGACTCTTCTCCCAAGCARCTAAAGACAGGATGAGAGAAAATGGCCTCAAGCTGTGCCAGGGGATGTTTAGGCTGGACATCAGGAAGAGTTTCTTCACAGAAAGGGAGTTTAAACATTGGAATGGGATGCCTGGGGAGGTGGTGGAGCCGCGTCCCTGGAGGTGTTTCAGGGAAGAATGGACGTGGCGCTCGGTGCCGTGGCCCAGTTAACATGGACACGCTCGGTCACAGCCTGGTCTCGATGATCTCAGGGGTCTYTTCTAGTCTGACTGATYCTGTGATTCGGTGATTTTAAAACCCCGCCAGGCACTGCTCAACTCYGGGGGCGTCCTCTATGATGAAAACGCGTTTATTTCTCGCTATAACCCCCAGATCATCCCAAAGCTGACTCAAGGGCTGCACGRCAGAGCGCGGCTTCCCGTTTCGCCCAAGGTCACACGAGGAGCCGGATCCATTCGGTGCCCGTGGGGGCGGCCGATCCGTCCCCGGCTCCACAAACGCCCGCGGTGCCGCAGCCCCTGCCCGGGTGTGGGGTGTTACCTGTGGGGTGTAGGCGGCGGACGCCGTGACCCCGACGAGGCGCTGCGCGAAGCCGCTGAAYTTGTAGTACATGGTGGGCCGGGACGGGCACCGGCTGCGACACCGCGCCGAAAGGACCGGCCCCGCCCTCACCCGGCGCTTTTTGCGACGCCTTAACCCTCAAGGGCCCCACCGGCTCGCGGACGCCGCGCACAGATGCCTGAGCTGGAAGCCTCAAAAAGAACGAGACTAAAAAAAAAAAAAAAAATCTGAAGAAAATCAGTAGCCTGTACTAAAGCATTGGGACCGCGCCTCTTCCAAGCATGCCTGTCTCTGGCGAAAAAAGTGAGGTCGGCGGCAATTTTCAGCCAGGCAAAAAAGGCAACCCCCCCTAAGCGGCCGAGCAGCTGCGGTAGAACAGTGGGGGAGGGACGCGAGCCCGTGGTGGGCGGTGCGGAGGGGGCTCGGTCCGCGACAGCCAATCAGTGCCGGCCAAAAGTGGGCTCCGCCCCCGGCGCGTGCCGAGCCCGCTCGCGGGGCGGGGGCGGGGGCGGGAGCGCGCGGGGCTCTCGTGCCAGCCCGGCCCAGCCCGTGCGCGCTCCCGGCGGGACCGGCCTCGCCTGAGGGGGAAGCGCATTGTTGCTGTGCAACAAGCGATAATCTCAGAGTTAGGCTGGAAAACACCGCCGAGAGCATCGCCTCCARTCTGTGACCGACCCCCACCTGAGTGCCACGTCCAGCTTTTCCTTAAACACTTCCAGGGACAATGACCCCATCACCTCCCTGGGCAGCCCATTTCAATGCCCAGTCACTCTTTCTGCGAGGAAATTCCAGCCTAAACTTCCCCTGGTTCAGCTTGAGGTCCTTTCCTCTCGTCCTGCCCCTGGCTGCCTCGGAGAAGCGGCGGACCCCAGCTGGCTACACCCTCCGTTCAGGGAGCCATGGAGGGACAAGGTCACCCCTGAGGTTCCCTTTTTTCCCAGGCTAAACAGCCCCAGCTCCCTCAGCTACTCCTCAACAGACATGTCCTCCAGAYCCTTCCCCAGCTCCATCRCCCTTCWMTGGACACCCTCCAGCAGCTCAATATCCTTCCTGAACAGAGGGGCCCAGATCTGCACACAGGACTGGAGTTGTGGCCTCACCAATGCTGAGTACAGAAGAATCACTTCCYTGGTCCTGCTGGTCACACTGTTGCTGACACAGGCACACTCGAGAGAGACRTTGAATATTTACTTCAGAGTTGTGGAATCCTGRGTGCTCRGTGGTATTCCACAARTCAWGCACACAACTACCAAAACTTATTACTTTGTATGTATTTCAGCAAGCAAACTTTATTGGCTAGAAGTCACCTAGTTCTCCTAGTAATTRGTATTCTATTTGTCAATGATTTTCTTGTATCCCACACTAATTAGTTCTCATGCTCAGTCTTCCTATTCTCTTGGATCTGTGGGTTTCTTGAGTCAGWGGTCTGTGAGTCAGTGGTTGCGATCTCCTCATGGCCAGAATTACCTTTTACCCAGTSGGACCTGATTCAGCACAGTTGCCARGCTTTCTTCCTTATCTTGGGAGATTCATCAGATGTCCTTTTGGCCTGTAAGTTCTTTATTCTTTGTGCCATTATCATTGGTACATCCTTCTTCCAAAGCTTTGTTAACWTCCTGCTAGGTGCAAGACCAACAAATCATGCCAAGTCTTAAACCTTAACAAGGTTTAACAGAGCAATTCTACCAATAATTAATTTGTCTTTTCAGCCCCTGGACCCTACAAGAGCTTGCTTGTTAGCTGCTGTTTCATGGATTAACTCTGCTTTATTGTTGATTAGACTGGAATATATACAAAGATCTAACAATGTCCTTTCTTTAAAAAATGCTTACATATTTAACACATTTTGCAACAGGTAGAGCAGTGGTTTTGTTTTCTGGAACTAAATTGCTGCATCTYCACTCTAACAAATGATTCTCGTGTTTCTTATCAAGGGATTCCCTTCTCTCCCACCATCTTCCWAAAACATCTGAAATATTTAATTCATTGCATAAAATAAGGCTTTTGCTAAACAAAATCAGCATCGTGAACCAGGGGAACGTGACACGATACTGCTTCTGTTTGTGAATTTGGTGTTCCTGAGAAGTCAGCAGCCACTCAGCTGCCGTAGGACACAGCTCAGCCTTGTTCTGCACAAAGCCCTGGGCCTGTGGTGTTCCTCAGTCACTCCGTGCCTGCCTTGGATGCCAGGCAGGTACCAGCTGGCATGCTGACRGTGACCCAGAGCACCCTGCTGTGACAAGTCTAAGAGCGTGAATCCATGGCTGAGGTTCATGCTGTGAGTTGGCTAAGATTAAACATACTGAGGCCTTGCTAAAAAGCATCATTTGTTGGTAATGTTTAATCGTTAGTGACCCACACCATTTAGATTATTGCCTACTGAGAGTCTTACATGCAGTTTTGAAGATGTGTTTGCTATAAAAATATCTGTGGTCATGCACTGAGTGAAAACTATTAAAATGTACTTTGCTTATAAACTGGGGGAAGATCTATTCTTAGGAGATATTTTGGAAAGTAAAATACCCATATAAAACATGTGCGATGYGATTTCTTTACCCACCCGTGTAACGCCTTCTAGTTAGATTTTAGAATTTGATTTTGGYGGTGGCAAAAGGAAGCCTTGCGTTGTCTTGGATTTATCCCCTTTTGAACAGACACATCCTACACAGGATAACCAGTGTTCAGTAACAAGGGAAGCCCTTGTGACCCCTGCACATCTATTTACTTCAGATGGAGAGCGGGGCTATGAGCCAGAGCACTGGGTCTTTGCTGCAACAGTTCTTACCTGTTTCTATTTTCCTGAAGGCAGGTTTTCATCTTKGGGAAATTTCAAGCCCACAAAGTCTGTGCTATTCTCCTATCAAGGGAACCAGCTGGATGCTCCATRCGTGATATCCTGAGTCGATGTTCTGACTCTGTGTTAGGAACATTAACTGGAGAGGATATGTTATTTGCTCAGTAAGTACGGAATTTATGGAAATATTTTGTAAATGTTACAGGAAAATCCTTCTGAAATCCCTGTAGCTTTCAAGACTAGGCAGTATTAATGAACTGGAAGATGTGCTGCATAATTTATGGTTGAAAAGAATTTGCTGATCAGGATTCTATTTACTCCTGAGACAAATAAACTAAAAGTGGTTTGATTACAAGTCTGCCTGTAATAGAGCAGAAGACCCTGAACGTGTGGCACATGTATTCTTTTAGAATGGAATGATGTGAACTAAGGGTAGGTTTGTGTGGTAACGGTCCTGACCTTTTGAAATCCAGGGGCTCTAGTTCATACTGTAACGATTCTGGGCATATCTGTCTGCAGATGCACTACAGCTTCTCCAGTTCAGCTGTTCCAACATTTCCCAGAAGAAATAGGTGTGCCTGGTAAGCTCAYTGGCTAAAGCTGTGTGGTATCTCGCTCTTCTGCCTTTTTTTCCGTTATGAATCTGTGCTGCCGTACCACAGGAACGCAGGTTTTGTGGAAGGTCATGCCTTGAGATAACAATCATTGTGTAACTAGTTCTTTCTTCATTGTTGTTTTTGAATCAAATTCTTGAGAAGTCATTCAATATTGATTGAAAGCCACAGAAAGAAAAGGTTCGTGCCCTGGAGCTCCAAGGAAGCTGTGAAAAACGTACAAATTTATCCTCTTTTTCAGTTAATCAATTCAAGTCTTGATGTTTAAAAGTAAGGTGTGAAACTTTAYTGCTGCAAGCTGTTGTAACAAAACCTAGGTGTGATCTCCCTCTTGTTCTAGCCTACAAAACCGAAGAATTGTTTACCTTGCAAGAGAGTTGCATGGGAGGATAACATGAATAAAATTACAGTTACAAATGGAGGTTCTGCTGTTGTTTGTGTACCACAGGAGCATGAGAACATTCCATGGCAAAATAAAAAAAAAAATAAATTAAAAAAAAAAAATTTAAAAAAGCATAAAGTCTTTCCTTTAAAGGAATCAATTCGGTTTTGTCTTAGACTTTTGGTACATCACTTTAGTTTCTAGACTTTTGCCAAGACTGCTTTGCTTATCAGGCTTGCTGACATAATGGGTAATTAGACTGTAAATCTTGCTGCCATAGGAGGCACTTGAGGCAAAATGAGGCCACTCACCCTAGTAGGGTTCAAAGAAAGATTGTGRACTTTTTAAGACCATAAAATTTTGTACAGTTAATATAAATACAATGTCCCAGGAAAAGACTTCCTGGTTTGGATTTTAAGCTGAGCTCTCACTTTTAGACACTGAGACAAACAAATCATGGGGACTGGCAGTTGGACATTTGGTCTGTTAGGGACCAGTGTGGTGTTGGCAGCAGCTAAGGAAAATAGGAACCTGTAATTTATTCATTTTTTTCCAGATTTTTAAGATCACTTTCATACGTGCAAGTTTGTTTATCATGGCTTGTTCCTGGAGTAGCTTTAAGATTATGTTTCAAGATGAGCAGATCACTTAGAGTGAATGAAGGAAACAGAGTACCTTGAACTTATTCTTCTTTTGTTGTTGTTGYTGCTGTGATTGTATTTATTTTCTTTTCAAGCATAAAATAAATAAAAAACCCAAGACCTTAATCAGTTGCTTAATGAACAAAACCTTCATATGCTGATCATTATTTCAGCACAGATGTCTGTAACTCAAATTCTGTCAATCTGCCCATGCAACTCTGTTCCTGAATTGCTGAGAACAACTGTGTGGGTGGATTTAGAACATAAAATTGCCATGTGCATTTATGTTTTGTTTATGCAGTACTCATTTTTAAGAGTACTAGATTGGATTTGCTTAATATTTGCTTTCTGTTTGTGTATACAWAATATTTACAACCCCCCAAACTAGGAGATGATCACCAAGATAAACTATTAATGTGAGAGGCTGATATTGTAAACATGTTCCAATTGATTTATCAACTGAAATAAATATTTTAAGTCTATACACAGACTAAGGCAGTAGTTACTTCTAAAATCTGTACCTGAATTTATTGGTGCTTTGTAACCCATATGTACTCAGCACAGCAGGGATGACTCTTGGAAATAGGTTTTTATTGACAACTAAGGGATTTCTCTTTCATAGATCTATCAATGCTGACAAATAAAGAAAAAGTAGGTTTTTTTTTTATTTTAATATTGTAATAGACTTAAAATGTTAATATAAATGTAGCCAAAGTTTTTACTGCATAACTTTCTCATAACAGAATTCTTGTTTTATTTTCGTGAAGGCGATGGTATTAGGGAGGCAGCCATTTATATCTTCTCTGTAAATTTAGAAATAATTCTGTATTTCACTTCGGTTTCCTGGACTCTTCTTTCTCTGGAGATAAGGCTTCTACATGTGAAATACTTTATAGCAACAGTTACTTAATAGAAATTTTGGCAAYAAGGGCATTGTGCTCACTGTTGTACGATGGGGATCAGGAATCTTTTTAAGGTGTTGAATCTTATCTGGGAGCATTTACTTGTTGTTAGATGTGTGTTGTATACTTTCCAGGTTCTCTTTTCTGAGAAAGTAAAYGAAGAATTGAAAACTTTATGATAGAATTATTATAAAGCTTAGTGACTGAATAACACTTCTGGGGCAGTAGGTTATGTTTTTTTTGTAGACTGTTTCCCTGTAGTCATGTATTACCTGAATAAAAGCAGAATGGAAATTGTGAAAACAATGCTCTACTCCAGGCAAGCAATGAAGTATTCTCTTATCCTTCTGAATCCAGATATGAAAAGCATTAGAGGAACCTACAGTAAATATTGCTTTTGCTACTTTTCAGCTTCGTCGTCATTGTTTTTTTCCCCCTTGATTTTCAAAATTGCAGAAGCAAAGGTAATTTTTTATCTGATTGAGACATCAATGTTGGCTGTCAGTAAAATAATAATTACTTAAAAGTCCTATTCATTCTACCTTTGAAAAAGTAATTTCAAAATCCCCAGGCCCTATCTCTATGGCTTATAACACTTYCCAGTTTTGGAATGCTGTACTGTAGAGTTGGATATTTTGCCTCTTCTTGTGATTTTGACTGGGAAACCCATAGTTCAAAGTTTCTGTGTGTATGCTTTCTGCTGCGACGTATTTTCTTCCTTAACAACCAGAAGGGAAATCTCAGGATTGCAGTACCTTTTCCTGAACTTCTCCTTTAAACACTATACGCATAGTGAAATAGGTTCCCAAATTAAATGAGTGGTATCTCTGGACACTGAGAGTTAAAATGCATCTTTGAGTTTTTCTGTTTTCACAGGRCTACCAAAGTCTTCTTTCACCTCTTCCTTCTCCCCGCTAGCTGTAAGCATTTCTCTCTCAAATAATCTACAGTCCATAGCAAAAGTTATTTTTTCTCAGATATGTTATAGATACTGGAGGAAGATGCATGGTCCTTGTAATTAACTTCTTCTTGTCAGTTAATTAATATTTTAGTACATGATCACATTTTACCACTTCTCTATCGTGCCTCAAGATATAAGGAATATGCACAGATGAAAGTTACTTTTCACATGATGAGTTTTACTAACAATTTTCATAAGTAATAAATGTCAAAATTTGGAAACTTCTGTGTTGTAATGTCCTGAAGATATACACTGTTAGAGCCCCAYCCTCAAATAGTGCAAAGTGATCTCTGGGTATGTGCATTGATAGAATACAATGAATCCATACTCTTCAGGAAGAAGCAAGGATAACAGCAGTTCTTCCACTGGTGGATCACTGTTTCATAATAATTCACCAACTGGTGCCATCAGGTAGCAAAACTTCACACCTGAGCATCCTTGTGAGACCACTAGACACATCTTGTAAAATGTTTTGATTTTTGCTTTAGCTAAGGATGTGTCTAAGACACAGAGCCAAAGAGTCACCTCCTGGGTAACTCCTGGACACAATTTTCCATGAGAAGGAAACTCYTACAGCCTTTGGCTGAGTCTCTAGACTGAGTGAATAGGAAACCAGGACCTTGCAGTGTTCCATGGCCACTAAGAAAAGTCTGGACCTGCAACTCCAGTGAAATGTCTGCAGTTATATGGATGTGCAAAAGTAAAACAAAAGTTGTCCAGTATGCTAGAGAGGAGAAACTGAAATAGAAGGAGCAGAAAGAGAAATTTCTTCCGGATGAACTCAGCAGAGAACCTTTAATCAGAAATACGCTCTTGAGGTGAACCTCCAAGTCATGCCTGTGCTTTGGTTTGTATCCCTGAGCAGGCTTGGAACTCACAGATGGGATATTATTTTGGATGAAGTTGGGCTTCCTGGTTGGTTGTAAGATGCACTTAAGCAACACAATGTGCTCCAGTTGGTGTGCTTCTCAGGTTCTCAGCATCACCTCTTTCATTCTGCACATCACTCCTCTTCTGCTCATCATTTCCAACAGTAAAYACAGCCGAGTAAACTGTGGAAGATGGGATGTGAGGATGGATTTTCTACATCCTAATACCTGCCTAGAATCCCATACACACTATTACCTATAAGCTGTTCTTCCAAATATTGCCATGGGATAAAACCRTTCAGAGCCGGCTGAACCATCACTTTTCTCAGACAAAAGGTCCATCTTGGCTCAGATTGTGTGTCAGCAGGCTGAATTCTAAGGGGTTTCAATTTGACTCTTCACAAATGAAAGCAAATACATACTTAAATTTAGTAATACCAGTGTCAGTTGTCTGGTTACTTGAGAAATCTTTCTTATAGAAAATATTCTTTATCTATGGATCAGTTAGTACATCAGACATACCATAAAAATAGATTTCTGCCAYGAGATCAGTGTCTTCTGGATTGAAAATAATCCACTGTTTTGACAATTGTATTGTATTCTGGCACCAGCAGGAACCATTACCCTATATCATCTTTCAGCTGACAGTCTCCTAATTATCTTTCCTGCAGCATGCTGCAGTCTTACTGGCATTCTTAACAGTAAGCATGTTAATTTTATGTAATCTTCAGATGGTAGTGTAACTCAGGCCTGTTTCAGGAAGTCTTTAAGGTGTTTTGATGTGTTTCCCCTTTGCCTTGCCACATGATTCGTGATGTGTTTTCCTTTTTAAATACTCTCTGCTGTTGTATACCTGTCTGTGCTTTCATACTGCCATCAGAATAGGGATACTGTAAAACTGAGAGTAAAAAGAGATGAGAGAACTATCTACTCCCTTATCCCAGCATTTTCCTGCATAGGAGAAAGAAGTTCAGAGGATTAGCGTGGGAGAACACTGGTAAAGTCCCGTGTGAGAGGAAGAGGGAAGCTCAGTAACAGCTCTGCTGGGAAAAGGACTGGAGTGTGCTGGAGTGAGTAGAGTAACAGCAGGGGAAGCTGAAAGGAACTGTCCCTGAGCCAAGTCCTTGCACACATTAAAGGGATGGATAGCTGCAGAAACAGGGARCCCTCCAAGCAAATGCTGCCGGCAACATCTGCCTCTGCATTGTGCAGGAACTTTTCTTTGGCAGAACACACACAGCCTTWCAGAGCCTATAGATAGATTGGGGTTCTTTGTACTGTGCTTTGCATCTCTATTTATGGTTTCCTCCCAAGGAAGACATGACCTGTGTGAGTGCAGGGCTCTGTAGGTGGATGCAAGCAGTTGTTGACCACACAACATGAGTAAAAATGTTGTTGGAAAGATGTCTTTGGACAACATCCTTCCTCCTAAAGATTTTTCACAGTAAATTTTGCTGAACCATATCTGGCTCCCTTGTCTTGCGTAGGTTTCTGATGGCAATTGCTCATGGAGAGYTTCATTTGGCTCAATATATAGCAGCCTAGGCTTTTAAAATGGGAAAATCTGAGTTCTGTTTTCACAGGGAATATTGGAGCTTCCAGTACCATTGGTGGGGCAGGCATGTTCTTTTTAGAGCACTGTATCCTATTCTACAGCCCGAGGGAACTAAAAAAGAGTGGTGAGGAGGTGTAGAAAYAGAGATTTGGCGCCATGATTTTACATGCTTTTTACTTTACATATTCTTGGTTGTTTCCCCTTCTGACAGTTCTCCCTTGTAGATTTTTCAGTGTGAATCTGATGTGATTATGCTTTCCTGAAGGATTCCCCATCTCCTTTAGGCTACAGTGTTTGTTGCTCACTGTTCAAAGGCAGATGGGAAATGCTTCAATGCATCCTCAGAATTGCTGGAGGCCCCACTTTGACTCCCTCAAATTGCTTTTCCTAGATCCAATTGCCATCAAATGGATGTGTCAGAATATTGTAATTTGAACCTACAAACTCAAGCTTCTTAGCCCTTGCTAAACATTTGCCTTGTAATGCAGAGATTACACTAACATAATAGAAACCAAATTGCTACAAGTTTTTCTTTACTTTCACAGGTTATTGAATTAATAGAACCATGTTTGRAGAGCTTCGGGGGGAAATGAACTGAGATCAGCTGTRWGGAGCACAGTGCTAATAACACCAAGATTGTGGGTTTGATCCCTGTGTGGGCCTTTTYCTTAAGAGYTGGACTTTATGATCCTTGTGAGTCCCTTCCAACTCAGCATATTCTATGATTCTATGATAAGTAGAATGAGATCTACATGCTTACCTTACAGGAAAGTGTCGTGTGTAGAGACAAGGGAAGGTCCCATATACTTTCAGTGTAATCTAAGAGCTGACAYTGATCCACACACAAACCAGTTTGACCTTTAGGACACTATCTATGTGTGTTCCCTTTTGTTCCTTTTTGGATGACAGAAGTCTTAAAGTTTAAAAACTTTCTTAAAGCTGGTTAAAAAAAAAAGAAACCATAAAAAATTATTTACACATTTCAGAGATAAGGAGGGAATATAAGATGTGGCAGAGAGTGTATGGACTACTGATAATTACTGGTAAATAACTGCAGGTTTCTACCATGAACTTGACCAATTTTTCATCTGAACTGTAGAGGAAAGCTGAACATCTTTTGATTGAGGAGAACTGTATCTCCCATTTGAGCAGTGAAAACTATAGTGCTTATCTTCTTGCTCCAGTCTCCCAGAAAATTTATGTTGTTTTAGCTAAGATTTTGTTTCATACTCTTTTTGAAAAGCAAAATAGTAAGTATTGTTTGTCGTATATTCTTTAAAATAGTAGGAGAAAATAAACAACGTGTCACTTGTGTTTAGGGTAGCAGCTCTCACAATTAAAGGCAGCACAGGGACTCCCCATACCAATACAGGACACTTGCATGGGCGTTTCCAGTGGTCATCTCTGAAAGGAAAAAGTGTGACTTTTGGGGAGGTTTTAAGTCAAAGCCCTCTGGTTTTGTGTGTATTTTGAATTGTTGCCTGCAGAATTCTGTCCTGGGTCCTCTTAGTGTAGATGCCTTATGCTTTCTGGTAGTCATCAGCACTCCACAGAAAGGGAGGCAACTTCTGAGTGATCTGAGAGACTTGTGTCACTGAAAGTGCTCTGCCCAAGCCTGGCCAGTTTGTTTTACAGTTTCTTGGTAGAAACAGCAGTTTAGAGTAATCAACCAGAAAGTAAAGAAGTACAAATCTGCAACTGTGATATCCCATTGGTAATTCAGCTCTCAAGTCCATCCCTGTTGGCAGAGGCAGGTGGCCAAAGGCACATGGGTGATCTTTACTGCAGAGTGGAGAAGGGATTTGGATTGGCCTGTGGGATGTGAAGCACCAGAATAAGAATCTGGACCAAGGATGGAATGAGGATGATTAAGTCTATTTTGTATTGCTTTGTAAAATCTTTGCTTTGTATGACTGTTTTTTTCCCATTATATATGACATTTATTGTGGAGGAGGAGGAGAGAGCTTCTTATCATACACTGACACAGAGAAATGTATGGATATTTGTTCCAAGCTATCTAATTGGAACTGCATTTCAAATGTGAATGGAACAGCCTGTATGAAGTGAAGGCAAAGGCAACAGCCAGCAGCCTCAGTCTGGGGATGTTAGTCTTTAACCTTAATGCTTCTTGAATGAGGATTATGTGAAAACAGAAAGGTCTCAGAAAACAAAATAGAGATGCTGAAGATGGAGTCTGTGATAAGAGGGTAGAAGATGAGTTCATGGCCCTTGGTCTTGTGTTAAGGGCAACCTGGTATTTACAKTCAAGATTTTGTCTTCCATAATCCAGATGACAAATAGATTTTCTAAAACAAAACAAAATTTGTTTTAGCTAAGTTTTATTCACTGCTGGTTGCCTGGCTCCCTTGAAGAAGTTTTTTCCTTTCGGACATACCTGCTTTTCAAGCCTCTTGAGCCAATGGAGAACAAAAGGCTGCTGTGATCTCTAGGCTGAGTTTCTATCAGAGAATCAAAGAGGTAGAGCTTAAAGATGCTGCACTTAAAGGCAGAGATACTCAAGGAATCCATATAAATTTAAAGGCTATAAGCAAGAATCTCTGGCAGGAATCCAGATTTTTATTTATTTATTTGAGTAATTTTATTAGTGATGCCTTTCTTTTCAGTAAGCCTCTGTATGACTATGCTTAGTGAATACATTGTTGGAATTGTTTTTCTCTTTTAATTCTTAATGGCATCTGTACAATAGCATCCTCTTATAGCATCAAGAATTCAAGATGCTATGCTAATCTAATAAAATGGGCCAATCTTTATTCGTAACATCCCATCAAATGTCATCAAGTCCAAATATTAACCCTAATGACAAAAGTCATGGTTAGGCACTGTGCTGTCTTGGCAAAGCCAGTGCAGCGGCCAAGGCCTTCAGCAATGTTGAAAATACTGTCTGCTAAGTGCTACATTCTCTGGGAGGCTCCATAAATTGAGAAAAAAAAATGTATTTCAACACTTAGTACTAAACAGTATATCAGACTCAATAGATAAGCTACAGTTGTGCTACAGAGAAATGCCATGTTGCTTGCTTGCACTGTTATCTGCTTTGATTTGTGTTTCAGTATTGAATTCTAATTTTTGGGGAGCAGAATTGTAATTTTGATCTGCAGTTGTAGAGTCCCTAGTAACACAGAAACCTGATCCTCTCTGTGGCTCCTTGTTACTTCAACATTGGTTAAAGAGCAGCACAGAGAAATATAAAAGCAGAAGTGGAAGATTTCTGGAGTGCATGGGAAAGAATTCCAATATTGAACTTCTAATTTCTCAGATTTTAATGATTTTCTTTAGCTTTAGTTCTTTAAGTTTTTTTTAGATTCTTATGACAAACAAATGTATAAAATGTCCCCTATGGTAGAAAGAATCAATCTTATTTTGGGGGTTCTGTGCATTTACAGTTGTATCTCAGATTGAAGCTGGAAGTGCTGAGCATATCTGCAAAACAGTAACTGTGTTTAAACATTAAAAAAAATCTTTCTGCTTCCAAATATTTTAGAAGTTCTCTTAGAAAAAACACTTCCAAAACATACGTCTATAACTGTGTGGACATCTGCTTATTTCTTCTGTTTCTTCTCTGACTGGTTATATGTAAGACATTTAAAACTAATARATAACAGAACTAAAAAGGCTTACTATTTCAAAATGAAAAGTCTGTTAATTTTAATAATAATGCAGAGGRTTGATGCCAGAATAGTTTATAATTCAGTAATATCTTGAATTATTCAACTTTTTTTTACAAGAACATTATTTGTGAAGTACTTTTTCTTGGAAGCACTTTTGAAATGGCTGCATGGAAAGGATCAAGAGAGTGTCTCAGATCCATTCACAAGAATGCAAGTATTGCACTGATGAAATTTCTGGTTATGTTGACCTTCCAGAATGAATACCGCGTTGGTGTTTGAGGTTGGTTTGGGGTTTTTTAAATATAAATTAGTTTCAATGATCTTGAAGACAAATTCAATCAATTTTGCCAGATTAGTTTTTAAAAATAATCCCTGAGGAATGATATGTGCTACATGGTTGCTTTTCATTCTGTTTTGACAGTTCTGTAGTCCATAATTATGATAGATATTCAGCTGATGAAGAATAACCCTGTGTAGGTTTAACTTCATTTTTTGCTCCACTTACTTCTGTGTAAACGCCCACCGCGGGAAAGACACACGAGAAGCAGGCAGGTCCAGGTGCTTCTTTATTAATCTTSGTATTCCACCTMTTTTAGCTATAGTGATTCAGCTCTTTCTTCTATGTGATCCCAGCTCTCTCTGACTGTTACTAGCTACTAGCACGCTTTTTATACAGTTTTCTTATCTCCCGGCTTCCCAAGTACACCAATCACACAGGTCCCAGCTAGATGACACAGCCGGGCACTCTCCAATCTCTATGTAGCATGTTTTAGTTTTTAATTGGTAGATACTTTCATTTATCCAATCCCATGGCTGGTTGCGTCAGCCCAGCTCCATCCCTCACCATATCTTTTTGCTCATGCGCATATACTCATTAGTCCTGCCCACACTGAATCCAAAAGCCCAGCCTCCYATACATAGCTCCAAAACAGCAAAGGCCACGGCACTTCTGGGTGAAGTATTCAAATATAACATTGATTGAAATTTCTGAGTTCTAAATGGCAGAATTCTCGTAGCCAAAAATTATTAAAGGAAAAGGTTTTTGCTGAAGTACGCTACTTATATGAATAGCCATAGAACGTGTTTAAAAGAACACATTTTATGAACATTTCTGTTTTGACCAATAGTCYATGAAATATAGCAACAAGATCAGCAAATTTTATTACGTGATTTTATCTATCTAATCCTGTATTTGCATAAAAGCCCCYGCATTTATTACCTTTTCAAATTATAGAGTACATTTTTCTTTACAGGTAAGAAAGCAATGTATAAAATTAAGGAGCTATGAAATTATAAACCTTTGCATTTGTAAAGAATAAAGGACTCTAAAATGYGTAGTTGCAAACATTCATATTTTATTGATTTGACCAAAGATTTATATTCTTCTTCTTCTGTGGCTCTTAATATTTGTTGTCAGCTGATTGTCAGTCTTGGTGGCTCACTGTGCAGCTTGTTGGTGTTTAACCTGTCTGTTGTCTGAAACATGCTCCCAAATTTGTGTTGTACTTTTTTACTATGAAACCATTGGTTTGTTTCTCCATGTGTGCTGAGGCAGCTCTTCAGCTACTGGAAGCTATTACAGCTTTAACAAAGCTGGAAGACTTTTCACATTAAGTCTCTATTTTACATGGGAACTGTTTTATGTAGCAAGTTTAACTGTCATCACATATCCTGACCTGAATGTTTGCTTTTACAAACAGGAAATGAGAGCCAGTTTCCTTTTTTTAAATCAGTGAAAACTTTTTTATAAAGCAGTATCTTTTTTTTTTGCTATGCATAGCTTACTTAACTTTCCAGCGTCTCCTTAGTAGCTCATCTGAAATAATAATTTTAAAAATTTCAAGTGAACCTGAACCTCTTAGGTGAGATCAAATTCAGAGTTCAGCAGACCTTGTTCACAGTGCTGGTTCCCAGGGGACTAGCTGGGTTTGGCTGCTGAATTTATCTGGCTGGTGTGTGCATATGTCCACTTCCTGGAAGGTGTTCAGATCTGATTTTTCTAGTTTTTATCCAAAAGGGAAGAACAAGTGTTTTGAACCCACAAGGACTTCAGTTTTACTTTGGAATAGGAATATCAGTTCCTTTACAGGCACAAATTGCATACATGATAAGAAAAAGCAGTACCTCTTCTTTTAAATACATAGATATAAAGGTATGAATCTTACATTAACAGGATTTTAATCTTTCTCAAACTTGCTGCTATGCATACCAGTATAAGCCACTGTCCWACAAGAATTAATATCCCATCTTTATATGGCTGATCTGATCCTTCTGCTGATAAGACCGTTTAATATCACCAGTCAACCAAACTATTTTCTTTTGGTGGGTACTTATCAAGACAATATTTTTTCTAAGTTTTCCATCAAGGAAAAAAAAGGTTAGTTTGGTTCATTGTGATATTTGGGATGATGCTTCATGCAGAACTGTACAAGGAAAGCACTCTAGAGAGCTTTCCATTTTAGTGATTTCATTAATGATCAAGTACTTTTAAGTGACATGCAGTAACTTGAAGGATTATGGCCAAYATATAGTTCCCAATAAATCAATCCTAAAGGTTAAACCTAGTATATAATGTGTGATTAACCTTCACTGTCATCAATCCATACAATAGGAGTTCAACACTCATTGACATTGGTTTCTAGTTTAGAAGAACTGGAATGTTGGATCACAATTGTATAAGCTGTCTTCATATGCCCCCCAGTTTTCTTCTACTTGTGTTTAATCTAATTTGTTCCAGTTGGGAATGTTTCTGATGGACTGCCCATGAGGTCTTTTATTGCACAGGGTTCAAACTGGCAGKGATTAGAGATGAGCCAGTTTGTCTTCACCTGCCTTTGAAATACAGTATTTTGAAATGGAGTGCTGCACCCCATGTCTGCATAAAACACAGTCTCAAGTCAAATTTTAGTAAAACAGCTCCAGCTGTTTAAAAATATGCTTGTTTTTGGTTACACATATAATTAATATTTTGTAAAGCCTCACTAAAAACCCACAGATCCATTKAAAGTAAGATGACATATATTACTAGAAGTCAGGCATCTTATTTACCCAATAAAATTCTGGTTTAAGGCTGCCATGAAGATTACTTTATTTCTACTTGTAAGGAAAGGTTTGTAAGGAAACTAAAGTCTACACACTGATATCCATACAACAGTAAAAACAGAAAGAAAAAAAAACTAATCAAACAAACAAAAAAAAAAAACCAAAAAAAACTCCACTCTGACTCTCTCCTTAGTGGGCTTATATAGAGCAGTTTGAAAATATTTTATTATAACTCAAATTAAAAAATACATTAGGTCATTCTGTTCACATTTTGCCATATAAAAATTGAACACAAACTGTTCAAAAAAACATAGTGTGATTTAAGATAATCTCCATAGACTTATTCCTTTACAGTTATTTTCATTARATTTATGTTTTTACATGGGGAAAGGATTCTTCATCTGAAAAACACTTCATAAAGAATGAAACATTTTGTTTGTATACCATATATAGCCTGGATCATTGCGAACTTCCCGTTGTTAATTGCTTATACAAAATGACTCATGGTACAAATTGGTATTCATAAGTTATTATGTGCATTAATTTATATTTTTCCTTTCTTCAGGCATCTAAAAATTAGATTTATAGGTAGTGCTGAAACACATTTTATTTTGTCTTGAAATAAAGATTGCAACATATTTTATATTCACATTCTGTATGGATTTTGAGCTATTGTCACCATGATGACGGTTTGGGTGTTTTGTGGAGGAGGGTTGTATCTCTGAGTATTGGTTTGGTTAAATACAATACATGGACAAAAGACAAAGTACATTTTAAGGAGTTTTATGACAAACAGTATTTTCCCAAGCGTTAAAACAGCACATGAAAATCTGTAGGGCTAATTCTTACACGGGGTTTTTAACCTATTTGAATTGAAAAAAAAAATAAAAAGGAGCACAATAGAAAAAAAATAGCAATTTTTCTCCATGAAAATGGTTGGGATACTGTCAAAATAACTTTTCATTAGAAGATGAAAATTTCATTTTCTTCAACATCTGTGTTTGGATTAAAGTCTGAAATTTCAATTTTGCCAAAGAGAATTTTTTTTGTGAGGAATAAAAAAAACCCCAAACATTTCAACTGACTATAATATATAATATATGCAGGATATATATAGGTACACATGCAGGAATACAGAGCCAGCATCTCCACYGGTGTAAAACATCTAAGTGTCTCTGAAGTCACAACTCGACTAACTAACATCAGCTGTGAATCTCACCTCAGAAAGAAGTTTTTGCTGATCTCATATTCACCTCTCTGTGGAATGCTGGAACAGGTTTCTGAGCAACATGATTTTGATAGAAAAGGCATAAATATAGTAGTGTAGGGAACTACAGAGCTAACCTTCTGAATACACCAGTGGCAAGAAACAGAGGTATGGCTGTAACAGTACTTAACAATGGAGTCTTGAAGGGAAAGTCAAGCTTATCTGCTGGAAGGCTACTAAAATCCTTTCCAGGTCTTCAGAAAAAAATGTGTTTGCAATGTAATTCTTAAAGACTACTTAAGACTAAGACCACTTAAAATGATAATGGCTCTTTTTCTTAAATGATAAGGTCTCAGGGTAGAGCCTTCAATGTACCAGTTACTGATCAGTGTGGTAGTTTATTTGAGTGAGCAATTCCAGAGATGTCTTTTCTAGGTGGTACTCATGTCACTTCTAAAGCCTTTCACAATTACGTATATAAAAGATGCCTCTACAGCACAGTAAGAGTAAATGCGGTATTTTCAGGCAAGCACACAAAATTCAGCTGTGCTGATGACTCTGAACTTCCATGTCAGCATGAAAGTTCCCTGTTGATRTTCATTGGTACCCAAATTTGTAAAGCTGTACCTTAATGTGTTTTAGTATCTAACTGCACATTTCTACGTAGCAGCCTTTCAGAATTATAATGAACAATGCTATTAAGCAGTACTACACAAGAAATGTAGTGAACAATATTTCAGAACCTAAGTTGATTCATTTTCATTTTCTAGTAACATTGGAGAATACACCATTTTGCCAAGTGCAACTCATGCTTCTTTATTTTACTTTCTTTGGTATGTTCTGGTCTTTTTATCTTTGTCTTTAAAACTTTCATTGAGGTGTATCCTTCAGTRAGGATTGCAGAATTTAATGATGAAGAGTCTCATCTGACAGGGAGCAGGTATTCTGGTTTTCCAGTGCTTGCTCCAGGCCACTCCAAAGGATGGAATCTTACAATTTGTCTTGAGAGAACTCTCACCATGATATCTATGTTTAAGACGTGTGGGTGGAGCAGAGGGGCGGTCAGGGAGGGAAAATCTGTGTTTGTGAGTATGTAACTTTAGGTGGATGGAGTTGAACTGAATGTAGGTAAAATCTGGAGAGCTCCCCCACTAACCTACCAGGAAATATATAGATCAATCCCTGATTTCTTATGCTGACCTCTGTAAAGTACAACATTTGCTTCTACTTACAATTTGGTTCCAGAGAAGAAATTAATTGTGACCTAAAGAAGTTCTTGCTTACTACACTTGGAGGTTCACTTCTTGTAGTTCTTTGTGAACTCTCAAATTCAGAGAAATACCACTGACCTCACTGGGTTTGTGGAATATCTGTGTGCTTCCTCAAGGGTCGGAATCAGGCCTCAAGGTTTTTTTTTTTACCTACAGACCTATATTCTTCATCTTTCCTGAGTCACAGAACCAGCTCTACTTTGCTGGTTTGCTACAAAAGTAGCAGTGATTCTCCTTCAGTATATAATTTGGTTATCTGRCTTAAAAATGGAGATACTTCAGGCAAGAAGCTATTAATGCCTCTGTGAAGCATTTAAATATTGAAATCTTTGAAAAACTTCTGCTACACATTGCTTAAAATGGTTTAGGATAYAATTGCAGGAATGACCGATCTCAGTGTTAAGCCCATTTTTTTGTTCTGCTTTTGTGTGGGAAGGCAAACTGAACACCAAACTGGTCTGGCTGAGGGCTTCTGAATCCTCTTGTTAATTTTGTTCTCTCAAATTTGAAACATCACTCCCTCTTCCTTTCAAGGTGCTCAAGGCAGATGGTCATCCTTCCTGTCTGAATGGTGACGGGCTTTCTCCAGGCTGGTGAGAATGTTGTTCCACAGGACCATCCAGTCAAGGAGGACACACGAAGGGACCTTCCACCATTCTCTTCTAAGACAAAGCTTAGCCAGTAAGTACAATAGGATGCAAGTCAGGTCAATTTAAGAATTCAGCAGAGAGGCTTCTACTGTACCTWGCAGACCGGAACTTGAGCTCGTGGTAACATTGCACAAAGCTGTGATAAATGAAAGTGATCGGCAGGGCTAATAAAACGATGCCACTGACCACACAAATTCCTCCAAGAATCCTTCCTGGGACAGTGATGGGACACATGTCACCGTAACCAACCGTGGTCATCGAGATGATCACCCACCAACAAGCAGCAGGAATGCTGGCATAATCCTTATTCTTTGTTCCCAAGTCCAGCCCATTTTCGAGAAGCTGTGAAAGTGCACTGAAAATTGCCATAGCAACACAGATAAAGACAAGTAGCATCACCATCTCTCTGTAACAACGCTTCAGAGTCAGACCAAGTGTTTGAAGGCCAATGAAATGTCGGGCCAGTTTAATCACCCAAAAAATTCTCATCATTCTTAAGACCCTCAAGGTGACTCCAGCCCTCTGAAGCTGAGAATTTTCCCCTGTGAAAACTGTCATTAGAACAGAGATGTAGTAAGGAGTAATTGCCAGCAAATCAATGATGTTGAGAGGTCTTCTGACAAACTCACACTTGTTTTTGGAGACGATGAACCTCACAATGCATTCTGCAGTGAACCAGCCTATGCAGATAGCTTCAATTATCCTGCCAAAAGAAACAAACGGTATTTATGCTCTGTGCAAAGGCTTCAGGGGATGTTTGGTTTGTTCACAGATATTACCATAGTGACACTTAGACTTTCACAGACAGAAACAAACAGAAAGCCATGCCATCCTTATCCTGCACCTGACACTGGATTTCAGCAATTAACCTGACGATCTAGTTCGAGTTTAAACTGATAATTGCTAAGAACTCACTCACTGGTCATTTTCTTTGAATTATGGGTTGCCACTAGTCACTGTGCTGGGCAAATGTGCCTACAAAACCTGGAACTCTACAGGAAATGGTAGGACACCAATGCCAATGTGTAACCTTATCTAGAACACATGGGTKTGTGGGTATTTTTGTTCATTGAGTTTTGAGGGATTTTTAAAATTTTTGTTTATTTTTAAAAACCTGTGAGGCCTGATCCACTTGGGAATGCCAAGGGTTGTAGATCAGTGAACTGTCTCATTATGAACATTAATGTACAGAACCAGACTGCTAAACGAAAATGTAAGTGCAGATGGAGTAGGCAGAAATCAGTATTTGCATTGGATAATTAATGCAAATCAGTCCTTTAGGAACCAGTCTAAACCAGTCTRTCTGATCTGCATCCCAAACAGGGGCTTACCTTCAGAACTATTATAGGTATTGCTACTAAACAGAGATGGTATTTTATTTTTCATTGTTGCATACACAAAGCAGTAAGCTTGTGTCCTTCCATTTACCAGTATGTTCTGCATTACTGAATTTTTGCTTTTGCTTTAAATTTAACTCCACCTAAACTACATTGCAGCAAAGATGTCAAGGTAACCAAATGTTAGGGTAATAGGCAAGATCATCTTGCCAAATGCAGAAGAAATCCTGGAAGGGGATTTCAGTATGTTCTTAAATATTTTCAAATCCCAGTGCATTCAGTGAGACTTGAGAATACCTCAACTTGAAACCAGTGGAAGATAGAAACAGATGATAAAAATGTTGCTTAAAGATTAGTAACTACTGTGCACAAATTTGTTGGTTGCACATCTCCCTAAGATTTCAGACTGAGCTCACTTTTTTATCACATGAGGACATGGAAGATAATCTTTCCCTCATTCCTCCATTTATCTTTTTCACCAACAGTTTGAGCAAAGAAAAAGCCTATCATTGATGCCTTCTCATACCAACAGCTCTGAAACCAAACTGGTGTGAGATCAGAGATTCAAAATTACTGCCAGAAAATACAACCAGAGCTTTCTCGCTATTGCAAGGACTCTAACAAGGCAGTGTCTGTTGAAACATAATGATTTGCAAGTGATAATCCAACTGTCATTTCAAACCTAAAATTTTTCTTCCCTAACATATCTGCATTTTTTTTACCAGTTCTGAAATCTATTGTTATTATTACGACAGTAGTCTGTTAGAATGATAATATTCTTCTCTAATTRATGTAATTATAGACTCCATAAACTAACTTTTTCACAGAAGTTTTACACACTAAAATGTTATTTATTTTTTATTTATTTTTTTCATTCCTTTTRGTTTTAGGCTAAAATTGGAAGAAACAATAACAATCACTTGATSTAAACTCATAAGGTCCATTGTAATTTTAGCCACAGTAAATTTAAATGAACATAAATTAATTACTTAAAATTTATTCATGTGAAGTTGGACCATGTTTTTATTTTCTTCAGGAATAACAGTGAAAGTTCTGTAAGCAAGTGGTCTTTCTTCATAAAGGGCTTGTAGAACACTACTTCATGTTAGAACCTTTCAATAGAAAGACCTTTGGAATTCAAAACTAGTTTGCTTTTAAGAATTAGGTGTTCTCTTAAAAATTAAAGKTTTGGAAACTTTCTTTATGTTTGAAAAAGAAATCAAGGAAAAAAAGCTTAMTGGGTAAGTTTACTTAAACCTTTTTTACATATGATGAGGAAATACCTAACATTTTCCCCAGTAAAATCAAACATCAAGATCATGGTAATGATGAACCAGCTGATGAAGTCTGAATGTGCTTATATGTTGGCTAGTTAAGAGCTCATGTAATTATTAAGAGAAAAATTGTATCTGGATAGAAAACTGCAGCCAGGAATATGAAACAATTCGGACAGACTATTTCTTTACATTTTACGTGATTTCTCTGGTGGTGTTGACTGTATCTTATGTAATGAAGCATTTAAATGAAAAAGAAATTTGTATTTATACAATTTAAAGMTTTTTCACTTGGTAAAAGCTTTTTTCATTTGGTAAAACTTTTCCAACTTGATAATGTTGGAAATGTGACTCCTCCATTTTGTCACCACTTAGATAGGTTGAGCTTTAAGGAAGTTAGGTCCCAATCATTGTGATACAGTAGAAATTTTCTTCATGAATCAGCCTTGATCCAGTGGCCATATWACTTTGGGGAAATGTCCATGAAATATGACAAATCCATTGTTTTACTCTGGCAGTTTCTAGGACAAGGAAGACTGTAAATCAGTTATACTTCAGTAGGAAGGACTGAAGAAATATTTTATTGTGGAATGGATTTGAAGCGAGCTAGGGAATATCATTGATGCAAAAATGACAAAGCAAGATCAAGGCGGTGGGGACATGTTAATGCCACTCCATTAGAACTTGCATTCCCATTTCTACATTTTGCATCAATCCTTCTTTTTCCTGGCTAGGAACAAGATAATGAAGAAGGGTGTCCCTTATTTTTTTTCTTCGTCTACTTTTCAGCAATCAGTGAAACAGTTTTTCATTTTTCCTCTCTTGTCACTCCTTTTTTGCCTGGGTAGATGGATTTTGGCAGTACTGGTGAATCACACAAAAATGAGTGCTTTGGTGAGAAAAACTAGAAACCTCTGGCATGTTGGGAAATCTGGAGTGCTACATTCTACATTTCCACTTTCAGATCAAATCTCCCTCTCCTTGCAGTGACTTATCTTTGTAGATAACCTTATTAGTTGATAAATAACATCTAATAAAGAAAGCAATTTTAACAGTTAGACCTTAAGAGAACTTAACAAAGTGTGAATTTCAAGCCAAGTAAAAGGCATGTGCTCAGAAGACTAAAGTACCTGTACTTTTCATAATCAACTCTTAAAATATTTTCTGCATATTCACAGGACAGACTGCTTTTATGGCCTATGTTTGGAATAATGCTGTGTTAAAATCTATAACTATATAATTAAATAGTGACTTTATTTAGTAAAAGTATAGAACCTATTTTACAAACTTCCACCACAGGTTTTGGGCTCTTTCACTTTTAAAATAGCTATTATCAAAAATGGAGAGGGATAATTAAAAGCAAAGTCATGAAGAGTTTCCTTGAAGATTCCCCACAAAATGTATAAATAATCAGAGAAAATAYTAAATCCTAACTTTTATTCAGTTAGAGGCTATTTCTGCTCAAACATACTGTTCATTGTCCCAGATCTAAGCACATGAAAGAGGGTTTTTCTCCTAAAATTTTAAGCCGCTTGTTATTTAACAGTCKTTCAAGATTGCTCTAATGAGTCTTTTGTCCATAAATGGAAAATCAAGCCTTTTCAAGCCTCGGTCCTACTGTAATCCCCTCACTGTTCAGTTCTCTCTTCCATATGATAACTTCCTCTCAAATTAAGCTACTTTATGTACAATGAGTTAAACCACTTCAGAAATCTTTTTTTTTTTTTTCAATCACTAACAAGATTAGTTTGCTATCACTAAAAAATAAAATCCTGTTGTAACTGTCTTAGAATTGTTTCAACTAGGAAATATCCTTTGCCTCAGCTTGCCATTTGTATACCTTCAATATCCCCTGGTGAGCTGGTTGAAATCGAGCCAAAATATTCCTTAGTGGCACTATTATCTATTAAGCTTGTAAACAAAACACACACGGCAACAGGACACATGAGGAAAACAGATGATATGATTAAAGACAGTATATGAYAGGATTAAAGATTAAACTCTGTCAGCACTGATTTGTTAAACTGCTGCTAAAGCCTATTTCCATGTAAAGCATATTAAACCTGAAAAATGTCCAAGCAGTAGCCAGAAGGATCGAATTCCTGCTCAGGAAGACTCCTAAGTGATTTCAGCAAATGTTGGGGTTTTTTTAATCCTTTTGAAATCAAGGGTTTCCTTCTCACTACAAACTGTGGAGTAAAGGCCACAGAACAGCTAGTTTCCCTGAATTAAAAACCCTGCTGGCTTTTTTCCATTCTGTCCCTGCTTTGCTAGAAATTATATGTTGTCATGCATTAAACTCTGGTGCTTTGTGTGGGAGGCTGAAACGACCCAGCACTCCCCAGGGAAGGGGCAAATTCCTTTCACAGCTCRAAGAGGAGACCTGGATAAGAACATCTTAAGCCCTGAGATACTCAGAATCTTTTTCATATATGTTGAACACAACTGGCACCTAGACCTGGTGAGTTTAAGGCTCTGCTGTGCCCAGGCAGTAATATATATCTGTTCTTTATTTCACCTCTATTTTTCAAAGAGCTGGTAAATTCAGTASAAGACCCCGTATCTGTGTTTTTAACCTAGGTCTATAGTTCCATCCTTTACCTTCAGCCAACTGTTTTAGCAAAAATGTGGTGTTCAAGTTAGATCCTGTCCAGGAAAGGAGTCCTTACTGTTTTTTGTACAGGTGTTGAACATGAAAATTCAGGTGTTCTGAAATTCCACCACCATAAAGGAATAATAATTTTTGTATGTCTAAAATTCAAATACGATTTTTTAGGCTGACATTTTTCAGAGATTAAAAATAAGCCCACTGACACTTGATGAGAGATGCTGTTCGGAGAAACTACTGTGTTTATTTGCTTTCAGTTAAGAACACAGCAATCATGTATGTAGGCTTGATAAGTCAGTGATTATTTCAAACCTAACCACGATTATTAAGCTGAAGGGGAAAACAGTCTCTTTCAAGTATTAACAAGCTACTCATATTTAGCACTAGCAAAATAGTTTTAAGGCAGGTAGTTAGAACTGTGCTAGCAGTAAGTCAAGCATCTTCAAATGATTTCCTATTACAGGCTTGAGGAGCTCTCCCTGGAAGATTACACTCAGCATCAGTGCATGGACAGGTCCCTGAGCAGAGAATCACAGCGTGCATCTGTTGGCACAGTTCAGAGGACAGCCAARAGGACTTGAAATTGCCAGGAGCAACAGAAGGCATTCCTGCTGTCTGCTCCTAAACTCTGCAAATCTAATGCAAATCTTCAGCTCTGATAAGTGGAACTTGCCAAGGCAGGGAAGGGAGCAAAAATCTTAGAATGAAACACATTTAATAACTCATCCCTCATCCTGAGAACAGCCTGAGAAAGGCAATCCCTCTGCAATCAGCGAATTATATTTCAGTGTCTGTAATATCTGTGGAAGTCTGAGGTCAGATTTCCCATCCCTCTCTCCTTGAAAAAAGCTTACTCAATGAAGTTCTCTGTTGCCCTCTAAAGGGTGTTATCCCAAAGGATCAGAACAGCCATAGCTGCTCATCCTTTGAGAGTGTGGTCACCATGAAAAGGCATAACAATGTAATGGCTTCTGAKAAAAGCTTGGTGGACTCAATTCTTCTTCTGCTGAAGAGGTGCTCATACAAGGAAAGCACACAATGCTGGTGTTATMTGGCAGCCCCAGTAACCCTCACTGCAAACCTCATCACAGAGGCTGATTTTGCATACGCCAGAGTTAGAGCGATCTCACTTGTTGAGATGATGTCCAAGTAAGCTGGAGACACTCTGCTGTTAAGCTGCTTTCACTACAGCTGTCCAAAGCAGTTCTGGGAATGGTTACCATGGGAGTCAGCAACAGAAATTATCCATGTGGCACCTTTCTGACATAATGTACTGAGGGGAGGGCAGGGGGGCTTATTGCGAGACTGAAAATGTCAGATTTGCTCAGTTTCATGAGGTGGTTTTCACCTCACCTCAGTGGCTTATGCTGAGCTGAAAAATCAATTACAACCAAATCTGCAGCCTAAGGATTTCTAGATTTGTCCATTTTATTTTCACTACTTAAACTTTTCAAAATACATTTTTGGAATAATGTAAAATCTTTATACTAGTAATTCTTTTCACTTAGCCAAGTCAAAACTCTTGTGTAGAGCATAAATGTAACAATTTACCTTGCTGAAAAAATGAAATTATTGTATTACTATGTTAGATAGAATTTATTTTGAAGAGGAACATTGTTTAATAAACAAAATATAGAATTTGGCTTCAAACTTTTAAATGTGTCAGAAACAAGTAGACAGTTTTTTAAAAGCCTTCTCACCTAAGAGGGACAGTATTGMCAGTGTATGTGATGCCTGACACTTCTATATGATTTCTGTGGTCAGACTTTCAAAAAAGCCACTTAGCTACTTAGGTTTTGCAAACCCAACTAATTTTAAGTTAAATAACCACAAACAAAACAAAATAAAACATAAACAAATAAAGGGAAATAAAGTCAGATGACAACTGGGCATGTGAGGTCCAATCCTATGCCATGTGTAAACAGTGGTAACTAAACTGGACTGCCCACTGGAAAGCAGCTGTAGCTAACACACTTTCTCTTCYAGCTATAACAGGCTTCATAGCAGTGATGCAGCATATGCAAAAAAAAAGAGAGGAGTGGCTTCACCTTGTCCACTTCCACCTGTGGACAGAGAAGCACGCATTTGTATCTGTTTTCCATGTGTTTGGGGTCAGTTCCTGGGCAGTGAGAGGACATGGGTTAAGCCACTCGCGAGCTGAAGCAGTCTGTACCGGTGCTTATAAGCAACAGACTTTCGCGAGATGGGTAGAAACTGTTCAGCTGCAACTTTTAGTTATCTCTGTTTTCTGCTTGCAAATCCACAGAGTGCTACAGCTGGTACTGGAGAAACTCACCCCATCATTGGTTGTCCATCTGGTTCTAAAAGCAGCCTTCACTGCCCTGGGAACTTTGTACTGCATCTTACAAGTACGTAGGACCTTATCCTTCTAACACTTGGTGTACAATAGGAAATCATTTAGAAGAACAAATTGTTATCTTGAGGACAAAGGTACTCTGAGACAAAAATTACACATTATATGCCATGTTTCTCTGCAAGCTGAACTCTTTCAGTGAGAAAACTTGCTGTTGAATCCCACACCATGAAGATGTGAACAAAGACATGCCTGATGTGGTTAATGCTATCGTAGGGTTGCATCTATTTTCCTGTGCCTCATGGGAGTATCTCAGCAATTTGCTGTTGTACAAAGAGGTCACCCACAGCATCTACTCTTTGAAATAACCTTGCAAAGCTTCTGTAAGGCTTTTTAACTAGAAGAACCTTTAGGAACAACTTTTGACATAACTGAATCTAAGCAAGAATCAACAGCTTCTCAAACTGCATCTGCTTTCTTTTTGTTCATACAATTAATTCTTTGGCACAACTACAATGAGAAATACAGGTGCAGCTTTCCATTAAGCTAATGGAGACTATGAAAACACTTTCCRAGGAATTAATCTAGCTACTGAGATATAATATATCACATTCCAATTAACTCTATGGTAAAAGATGATGATTTCATAATGACAAGGCTGCAATTTCACTGTAGTTTCCTTTTAGCAGAGCAGAAGCTGAAAACTTTTTTGTTGAATATCCCGTCTGTTTTAAAAGAAGGGAGAAGCTAGCAAATACCAGAAATGTTTACTTTTTCCTTTATATGTCAGTTTTATTTATGGGAGAAGTTCTGGTCTCAATCTTGTTCTCGAGGGAACAGGGAGACGAAGAAGGAGAGGGAGGGAACAGWAGAGTGAGTGCAATGATACTGAAGTCAGCGGAGTTGCACCCATGTAACCCTAATCTGAGGACACAARAAGATGGAAAAGGGTTTGCTCTTATTAGTAGGGCTCGGGATTGAGCATTACACCCTGTGCCCTGTTTTCTGCAAGTGTTTTGCAATGTTTATTATGCTCATATACGTTTAATCTAAAGGAAATGTAAATATCTGTCACATTCATACACTGGGGTGCTTGAAYGATGCATTTACAAGAGCTCGATGTGCAGTTTGATCATCTCCTGTGTTCCCCACATAAAGAATCTGAGATGGGGGGTGGGGGGAGGGTATAAGGCTGTTCCCACATACAAGATTTTACCAGAGCAGAATCATAACAGGCACTGGATCTGCTCCAGCAGAAGGACCTGTACGAATACATGCAGAGCACTTMCAGGATTGGTCTTTTCGCAAAGGAAAAGAAAATTGCGTTCTTTTGGGGGGTTATTTTCCTTTTTTATCTCCCACAATCGTAGGTCCCAAATTGATTTTCCTAGTGCCTTAAGTTCTCTTTGTGGTTCCGTGTCTCCTTAAAGGGGGGGCAGTAAGATCTCCAAGATCCTGCACGGAGGGAGGCASCCTCACTGCGAACAGGAGCCGTATCCCGATGTCCCCGCTCCGCTACCGGCCTCCAGCCCCGAGCCTGCAGCGCGGCCGCTCCGGGCGTCCCCCGCCCGTCCCCGGCGCTCGGGGCCACGGGCAGATCCCGGCGGGAGCAGCAGCTGCGGAGCAGCGCCGCTCCCCCACAGCCCTCCCGGGCACCCCGCTCGGCGCCGGGGTTTCCAGGCGCGCAGACGATCCCCGCCGGCCGGCGGCGGCTACAGCCACGGACCGTCAAGACAAGGGGCAGGAACGACACACTGGACGGGACACACGGGGACCGGACAGCGGAAAATAAAGCATCCTCCTACCCTGAGGGCTCCCTCACTGACTCTGCTGTGTACCTGCTCTGCTCCTCCACGCTGCGATTCTCCGCTGCCCGCCACTCGGGCAGGGTGCTGGCGCACAGCACCACCATGGACACAATGACGAAGAGGATGGAGACGGTGGCCAAGACCTGGGCGGCCACGGAAGACGTGGGCTCCTCAAAAGTCCTCCTCATCCTCTCGAGCCACTTCCTGCCCTCGGTTGCCGGTGGCCGCCGGCCCTTGCCCTCGGGGCCGCCTTTGGGCTCCTCCGCCGCGTAGTAGGTGCACGTCTCGGACATGCGGTCGTCGAGGCGGCGCTGGCAGCAGTAGTCGAGGTGGGAGCCCTCCAGCCCCCAGTAGATCATCTCGTTGTAGAAGGAGAGCTCGCACATGTGCGGCACGAAGCGCAGGTGGCCGTGCCGCACGTAGAGCATGATGAAGCCGAAGGCCTCCGAGTGTCGGTCGAAGAAGTACTCGTTCCGCTCCCGGTCGTAGTCGTCGCACACCTCCAGAACGTCCTGCTCCGAGAGGCAGCCGTGCAGGCGGCTCACCCGGCGCAGCGGGAAATCCTTCAGCACCTCCCGGGAGAAGGAGTACCGGGTGCCCCCGACGTTCAACACCACCGAGGGACCGCGGCCAAAGTTCATGGCTTGGGCGGGACGGAGGAGGGGAACGGCGGGCAGGGCAGGGCGGCGAGGCGGGGGGCAGCGCGGGCGGCAGCGGCTGCCCCGGCTCCGGCTCTGCGCGCACCGCTGGCGGCTCCCGCTCGGCGACGGGGCGGGCAGCGGGCGGGGAAGGACGGAGGGAGGGACGGCGGGAGAGACGCCGCCGCGGGCGCCCCAGCGGCCGCGCACAGCGGAGCGGAGCGGGGCGCGGCGGAACGCGCGTCCCTCGGCGGTGCCGCTCGCAGGTGCGGGCGCGGATCAGAACGCCTCCGCGGGACCCCGCCGGGCCGGGGGCGGGGGCGGCGGCGCGGGCATGGCGGGGCCGGGGAGCTCCGCGCCTGGCGCCGCTCCGCTCCGCTCCGCCGGTGTCGGTGCCGGCTGGCAGGCGAGCGAGGGGCGGTGCAGCGACGGTAGGGTGGGGACACGCCTCCTCCCCCGCCCGCGCACATGGAGCGGAGCGGGGCTGCCGTGGGGTTCCCGCTGCTCCCCCCGCCACCTGGAAGCCTCCCGGCAGAGGGCATCGGCGCAGGGCGGGGAGCTGTCCCCACCAGCCCCGCTGTCCGCCCCGCGAAGCTCGAAGTTGCGCACCAAACGCAAGTAACACTTTGTGGGCGTTTCCCCCCCTCAAAAATAAGCTGAAAGTGAAGCGTTTGAACACGATGCAGCYCGCTCCCTGCTCCCGGCAGCCGGCGGCCAGCGCCTGTCTCTCCCAGCTCGTTTGTTTGCCTGTTGGGGCGGCGGGCGGTCCCGGCTCCCGGTGCCCGGCAGGGTAGGGCGGCGGCGGGCAGCGGTGGCCGCACCGCTGGGCTTCCCGGCAACACGCAGGTTTCGCCACAGCCCCGGCCCTCCGCCGTGCACATCTGGATCAGGAGACTCCTYTTTTTCTTCCTCAGATGGTGTATGGACGCCAGGAAGAGCCAGGTGCATTAGGCAAAGTCTTCTTCCCATGCCGGTCTCAGATCTGTTCCTGCAGCTTCCTGTGTTCTCGTGCCCTGGCACCTGTTCACAAGATCAAAGCAATTATTAGCTGCCACCACCCTGTCTGCACTCTAAAGCTTTGATTTCATTTGGCTGCATTAAGTCCAGGGAGTTAATTTCCCCTACTGATGTTTTTTCTAATTCATTTTTACCCGAATCTCACAGTTCTCCAAGCTGAGCTGTGTTCTWGGCTCGTTAACATCTGGAGTATCCTGCGATAAAATCAGACAAGACAGAGCTCTCCCTTTCAATTAGACGCTTCCAAGTTATCAGGAGAAAGGGCAGGTGTGTAACCTGAACAAGACAATGCCAAAGATTTGTCGCTCAAGTGTTATGTCTTTAAGAGGGCATCCAGGTTAAACCACTGTTTTACCATCCCCGTTCTTTGCCGCTCTAGATATATGCACTTTATGAGTCGTTCTTGCTGCCGCGTTACTTTATCAGCTGAGATTTCCAAGACACATTTAGGTGTACCAAAGGAAATGAATAGTCGTCTAACTGTGTAGTAAAAAACTTTTTTTTTTTTTTTTTAAGAGAGTGATATTAAGCGCTA